>NC_136967.1:45443585-45478585 GCF_032717465.1 Coenobita brevimanus
GACATAAAAGGCCCTTTACCGTGTGCTAGGGGAATTAAAAGGATATTTAACGTATTTCGTTGGACTTCTAATATTTTTGCATTATTTTTGTGGATGTAGGAACCTATTTGAATATACAAATGGATCACAGGTTCTTTACGCATTCCCGTGGATTTAACAGGCTCTGTACGCATTCATGTGGACTTAACAAGTTCTTTTCATATTCTTGGGGACTTAAAAGGCCTTTTACCTCATTCCTGTGCACTTAGAAGGCTCCTTATCGTATTCTTGTCGACTTAAAAAAACTCATCACGTATTATCCCGGACTTACAGGGCAATTCACTGTATTCCTGTGGACTTTAGAGGCACTTTATCATATTTCCGCAAATTTGGGTGACTCTGTAACACCTTCTTATTCGTGACATAATTCGCTGTCAATTCTTCTTTCCTCCTCCGTATAGTTTTACTAGTGCATGCCCGCAAAAATTTCCGAGACTAATTAATAGCCTTTCCATTAAAATAAAAATGTTTGCAAATACAATTATCTTTGTTTCCATACCGTTATTGAGCCCACAGTGACCAGCTCCAACCAAAGTGTCGGGAAAAAAGTATTTTTTGCATATTATAGCGTGTCGCGATTCCCGACAATTTATCTCTGACACGTGACGCGGGATCCCCAAAATATTTGTTTGGTATTTTTCTAAGACTCCCTGGACTTACTCCAACCTAATTCACAACGAATTTGGACGATATTGATTACCGCTTTCGTGACAGAAACGAACCAATGAAGAGACAGACATTATCTCATGACATTTTTTCCGATAAATTGGCGCCGTTGCGTCACGCGCGATCGTCATCTTTTTTTGTTGTTTTTTTCGGACACTCCCAGGATTTACCCCGACCTAATGCAAAAAGAAGTTTGGTCAATATCTATTGCTGTTTTTGTGACAGAAAAGAACAAACGCACTGACAGACACACATATACACAGCTTGACTTTATTTAGATGTTTTTGACTGTGATTTTATCTGCAGAATCTTTTTGTATACAATTTATTTTCCAGATAATATCTACATATCCTCTTCACTGTATTTCATGTTATTTTACCATTGACATGGTGATGGAGAAGGAAGCCTTCATGAGTTGCCAAGGATATTACCATATGGCTCCACTGCCGGATTACACAAACGTTTCTCAGCTACCTCCCTGCCCCCAGGAAAGAGGATGGTGAACTGCAGAATGGTAACTTCATCCCTCAGTATGCTGGGTTCACAATAAGATGATCTAGAGGCCACACAGCATCAATGATTATCGTAACTGCATAAAGACGATCAACTTTTAATGTCACCCAGAAATGGTTGCAGTCTCTTCATCTATAATGTTAGTACGATATGTTGCCCAAAAATTACAAGTTCTTGGCCACAGTAGAATACACAGTACATTACCAGTCTGTGGTTGACGATTATGTATGATTTGTTTTGTTAATATTAACATTATTTAGTAGGCTACTCTGTGTAAATTTTGGTCGGGTATAAATTCAGCAATGCATAAATTTTTGGACTACCTGAAATTCTAGTGAACTACTCATTTCATATTTGTGGTAGTTCGGTGGACTACTTGTCTAATTCTACTAATTTTTATCATGCTCATATGCTCAAATAACCACCGTAGGTAAGATGTTGCAGAGATGCCACTAAGCACCTAAAGAGTAGGGTCTGATTTTCTCAGACTCAGGAGACTCTCAAACATCTCTTTCATTGTAATTTATCAGAGAGTTGGTAGATGGCTCCAATGCACCCATAAATCTTAACACATATAAACTTCAATTAAACCAAGACACAAGGGAATTACTTTTTTAAAGCACCTAGTCTTAATCCTCGTGCTTTTCAATACCTAAAACATCTCAACCCATGGCGTCCGGCGTTTATTTACGCCGACCCTTCCCTCAGCCTGGGATTTCTGGAAAATCCAAATTTTCTTATAAAGACAATATCTCAGCTAAAACTTAGCAAGATAAAAAAGTGTCATAATACTCACCAATCCTTCGACTTCAAGCTGATGGCCTCAGATTGTCCAGTTAGTGCATAGAGTCTGAGAGAGACCCTTTGGAACTGGGGTAACTTTTCGTGTTGTTTGTGGTACGGTAGACATTGCCAGAAAAAAAAAAAAAAAGGTACTAAGTTGGAAATTAGTTAACTTTAACACTTTTGATACGATTTAAGAGGAACTTGGCTGAATGGTTGAGGATAAGGGACCGGTAAAGGGGTGTAATGCTGAGAAGAATCGGTCAGTATTTGGGATTATTGGACGGTATAAAATTTTCCGTCCGACAACCCCCTTACAATGTCATTCAAAGCGGATTAGTCATTGGAACTATTTAGGGTCAGCCAAGTAATGAAAACTTTAATTCTGAAAGTAATATGCCAAAATCAAGGTCACACAGAGATCTTATTTTTCACAATCCAGAATGGACCAAAAATAGTGGAGGCGTTATAGGTCACACAAGGATGCAATATTTAAAGTAGGGGAATATCAATGAAAGGCTAAGGACAAACCTAGATGGAATGCTCGGGCACGGACCGCTTGCAAAATTGGATATTGCGCTCACTCAGAGCATCCTGTTATTATCTTTAGAAAATACTCAACATGAAACACTGCTCAGAAGGGAGTGAGTTAATCAGAGCCTTCATTAATCCGTTCACTACTATAACACTCGAGCTGAATATCTTACAGTCACTCTCGGTGTTTTCTTACACAGAGGCTCTTAAAAATCAGTAAAACAAGTATAAACACGTTTTACTGGCTTGATTGTATTCCGATGGTTTGTGGTGCATTGACATCCCTATATCATCAGATAATTTTTACTATGGTTTACTATTTGTTATTAACGCGCCTTAAAGACGGTAACATTTTAATATTACATTCTTTTTCCACGCGACGAGTGTAGAGGACATCTTTGTACAGAATGGGTTGATATAATAACGTTTTTCATAATTTGTGTACCTTTTCTTAGCGACAGTTCAGTAAGTCTACAAATGTTATTTATCTCTCTTTTGTATACGAGTGGTGATAGAAACACAAGTCTAAGACAGAAGTTTATTGCTGACTAATTTCGCACAGAGGCTTCTTCAGAGGAATGATCTAGTTATCTGATAATGTAAGACATCATCGGATGACTAGTGCCCTGGTCAACCATACAGATGAAAAATATCATCTGCCAAAATGGAGTGAACCAGAAATATTAGAGAAAAATGAAAGGCGCAAAGAAAAGCTATGGAGGCACTCTACATAATAAACCATAAAAATAATAACAAAAGAGTAGATGACGTGAGTGGTCTCCCATAGCAGCGCAGATGATCGGGTCAGAGAGGGAAAGGTAACGGACCAATCAGCGACCTACAGACTAAGGATTAGCCATGTGTGTGATCCAGCAGCCGGTCAAATTAGTCAGACTGACCCGGGAAAAGTTCATTCTTCTGAAAAAGCCTCTGTGCGAAACTAGTCAGGAATAAACTTCTGTCTCAGATTGGTGTTTCTGTACATCACTCATATACCTCTGTCATAATGTCTCAACGTCTCTCTCTCTCTCTCTCTCTCTCTCTCTCTCTCTCTTTAGGGCGGGAAGGAGGGTACAAGGGAGCGAGGAACATTTGGAGAACGAAGTAGTGAGACTCCCTCTTGTTTTGTTTTTATGCCGTGAAACAGTTATATTGTGCTTAGTAAAACCTAATCGTAGTGAAGGGATCAGTGAATTTGTCGCCGTACTGATGTAGAATAAAAAACGATTTGCGATTCGAGCAAATGCCATGGGATAAAAACTCTATATTTTTCTACGAATGATTTACCCAGAAATGAACCCTCTTTGCCTCTACTTTTTTCTTTTGCTGGGGAGACGTGGAGGCGAGAAATATTAGGGGAGTGGGTGGCGGCCTGTATATTTATAATGGTGGTGCTCAACATTTGAGCGCCACTGTCCTGCTGTTATTTTTTTCGGCTGGAGATACGGAGGACAAGGAAGGACGGCGCCATTGATACAACACAAAGACTGAACCGGATGATTTTTAGCTTCATACTGCATCATTGGTGCTAGAGATGGACGCATTCACGTAGTGGCACCGATACAGCTTGACGGGTTCATTCTGATGTTTTACAAACGTCACAAAACTCATTCCCATTCTCCCAAAAAGAGAATGGTTAAATGCAAGAGAAGGGCCACCTCAACCTATAATTAACGGGGTTCGTTTTAGACGAGCCTGGGTCAACAGCAGCTACAACATACTGTAGCATTTGTCACCACACACTAAGACCAGTACACTCACGTGCTAATTTCGTTTTATTGCAAAAGATTCGCCAGTTTCGACCCGACTTGGATCGTTTTTTTGTACCTGAACAGGGTTCAACTCAGGCTTCACAACAACCGCGTTGTCAGTATGGAAGTATGATTTTACCATGTGACCAACTCACGATACTGTGATATCAAAATTCAGTTCACATTAATGCCTAACTCTTCAGCTAAATTACATGACATTTCTCATTAGAGTTCACTTAAAGAAAAGTTGCTGGTGAAGAAATATTAACAATTTCAGTAAGAATAAAATTGTCTGGTGTTACTCATAGTAGATAATGATGTCCACCACGGTTTAAAATCTCAGTATAATCATCTAAAGGTTGAAAGGAAAAAATATGTGAATTATTATTTTTTTTTTTTTTTTTTTTTTTTAATGTGTCCGACTCTGGGCATAGGCTTCACAGCCTGCTATCAAGGCCCAGCAGTCCTCCTACATACCATACACCTCTACATGTCACCACTTCGGCGCTAACACCCACCGTCCACATTGAATACATGCTAGGGCTGTCTCATACAGGACTGGTGTATTGGTATTAGCGGGGGTATTTTCACGACATGTCGGCGGGTCTTCTGGTAGATCAGTAAAGCCTGATTTAATGAAATTCAAATCCTTAAACTGTTCCCTGCCGCAGCTGGGATTTGAACCTGGGTCCGTTAGGACCGCACGCCACCTCTCTACCCGTTCACGTATTTCATTATTTTTACCTCCAGACGATTATTCTTCTTTCAGATTTGGAGAATTTTTTTTCATAATGGAAGGGTAAGATGTTGTCATCACTAATATCTTCACTAAGAGATATCTTTCAAAAGCCGAATAAAAATCATTTGGATATGGTCAGAAAAAACTAGTAGAAGACATAACCTTATTCAAAACGTTCAAATGATTACTTACAAAGTCTTCCCCATCATAGCTTCCCAGTACTAAACCCAGACTGTCTTGGCGCGGTTCCAGTTGGCGGTGGTACAACAGACCCACATCACTCGTCTCCTTGTGGGGGAGGTAGAGAAGATCTCTGGAATGGTGACATTGAAACCACTTGGCACTTTCAGGATCCATTGTCTATCATCTTGGTGGAAGTGGAAATATAATACCGTGACAGGTTTAAACGCAAGTATACAATATATTATAGATGAGGCTTAGGGTACTTATTTTCTTTATCTGACCGTGGATATCCCGTAGTAAAGAAGTTGCACAGCCTCACACATCATTACTTGGGTGGCAATGTCCACATTCTACACTTAATACAAGGTACAGCCGTCTCGTTTAGAACTGATGTGGAAGGTTTTAGCGGGAGTGTTTTAGTGTTTTAATAGGGCAGTAGGGTTTGTGAATTTTAAATAATGGAATTCAAATACCCAGTCTGTTCGCTGCCCAAGACTGGAATCAGCATCACATACTTTCCCCATCTCTCCCCTCTTTTACTGTACTCTGCTGTTCTGTACTGTACTGTAATCCTCTCCTCTCCATTTTTCAGTTGTTTTAGCCTATACTTTGTTGCTTGGCTACCACCGAACAGTTGTTTAGGGTAAATTAATTTAACTTTATTCTTATCATCGCATCGACAACCCCGACGTTTATCTGAACGGACGAACAAAGGAATATAAACTTGAGAGACTGTAACGAATTGTGTTGGGAGAACTGATGATGTAGAAATGTGAAATAGAGAAGCTTCTCCTTATGATGACGTATTATCATTTAATTCTTTCCATCTCCACACGGACTCATCCATCTTCAGAGGAAGCTGGTGGATTAGATTTAGCCTTTATTTACTCCTTCAGTAATCAGATGCCCTTATCAGCTGAGTAAATATCGCCTGGCAGCAATAACAAAAATCTGACTTCATTGTACTGAAGTAGTTACGCATCAAGTAGTGACGTTAAAGAAGATAGTGGTGTGGCAAATAACATAAACGTAAATATACTTCTAAAAGGTACAAATAGATAAGACATGAGAAGTAAAACGAACAAAAATTTACAAGAACGCAATCATATGTACAGTATATTACTTTTGCTAATCACCACCACCACCATCATCATTTTCATGCATGGAGAGAGAACTCCAGAAACAGAAACACTAAGTAGGGGAACTAGAAGACTCTTAAACAAAGAGACTAGTATTAAGGGCCACGCATCCATTCACGCATTTTTCGACCTTCAGAATTTTCGGATCCACCACGCGAACCAAACAATCAACAGAAAACTATGCTTTACGTGTGAGAGAGATTTACTTGTCAATGCTTTCAGTAATATAACAAATATAATATCTTCATTAGTTCTAACTTTTATAAGGTGAAGCGCATAAACTTTTTATTCTTGGAATAAAACTGCAAAATCTCCATACTGAATTCTTAGCTGTAACAAGAGATAAACACAAAAACGTAGCTCTAGTCACAAAGAAGTATGGAGTGAGTGAAGAACCGTGTTTTTTTTTTTTTTTTTTTTTTTTTTTATCACTGAGGTACGAAAAATAAGCTACAAAGGACGAATACTTGAGCCAGGTTAAGGTGAAAGAGGTACAATTGTATAATCATTATCACTTACGTCTACACCATCCCATTATCTGGGAAGTTGTCATTTTTACGTTAATCGTAAACTTCTGCAGAGTAAACTTATTCACACAATTCGGCATTGTGACAAAGTGGTATTCAGTACTCACGTAACTTCTTGCACACGGTAACATATTGAGCCGGGCAGACGAAGTCGATGGTCACTATTTTTGTACGAAATGTATGTGTGTGTCTGTGTCGAAAAGTCAAATCGTAGAAAGTATTGATTGTAGAAGGAAAAGTTATTAATAAAGGTTGTTTAGAGTCACAACTTGAGTTCACATGTCACTCAACCAGCACTGGGAGTCATCCAGGATGTATACATTATAGTCAAGTTTCAGCTAACAATATTATTACAGTCTACCTGGCTCACAGATGACGGGTAGTCTTGTTTTATTTATCTTTTTTATCCTTGTTCAATATTGGTATAGTATTCAGTTTAGGAGAGGTATTTTGAATGGGAAGGAATAAAGCTTTCATTAAGTCATTGAATACTTGAGTGATCTATTCAGATGAGAATCGTGTAATAGTAACAAAAATAAAATAATACCGATATGTTGAAGTTGACGGATTAAGACTACTTCAGTGAAAGACTCCTGAAAACAAGGGTGAGAAGGGAGGCCAAGTCTCCATATGGTCCCCTAACCCCATTTTTAACACTGTTTCATTTTTACTTGATGCTTGCTACTACCACACGACGTGATGTTCAGCCTAGGAGACAACAGTGGTAGTGAACAGGGTCATAAAGCCTAAAATTTTAACCCCACTTGCTTCAAAATTCTCTTTACAGCTAAATAAAATAGTTCCAAGGCGGCAATAATGGAATGAATTAGGATACAGCATCATCTTTTTAGGTTTCCACACCACAATGAAGACACCTGGTATAACTGTTCAACTTCTTTTTCCTTTCTTTCTTTGGTGCCATCCTTTTAGTTCCTCATCAATTCACTTTAAGCTTAATATGGATGTTTCTTGGCCAAATATCTCCAGACATATTTTTTCATCTTTTGTTATTTAATGGAATATATGTGGTCAAAGACAAACCACACCAACGCATAAATCTGAGGACCCCATGTTCTTGCATGCTTATTAATCATCACGTAGATTTGCATTTAAGTATGGCAGTATACTGCAGTTGTGTGACCACTCTGCTTTTCCTTGAGAATGTTGGAAGTCTTTAATTTGGGGCTAATTCTTCCCCCCCTCTCCCTCCCAGCTCCCGCCCATTTCCACCCAAGTTTCAGAACGGATCGCAGGTAAACATTTCTTTTTTTGATTGTGTTCCCTGTATTGTTTCATATTCGTCGTAATACTCAAAGTTCATTATGACGATTACTTCACAAATTTATCTAGGATCCATCAACAAATCGTAGAAACATTCCCGTTCATGCCATAATACCGGTTGTGAATGAGACAGTCCTCGCCTGAATCCAATGTAGACGGTGGGAATTAGTGCCGAAACAGTGATTTGCGAAGGTGTCTGGCGCAAAGGAGAACGACTGGGATTCTAGAAACAGACTATGAAGTCCTTCCCCAAAGGGACCATATAGATAGATAGTTAGATAGATAGATATAGATAGATAGATAGATAGATAGATATGGAGCCTCTGTGGTACAGTGGTAAAGTGTGCGTTTTCGTACACTGGAGAACGAGGGTTCGCGCCCCGCCAGGATACTAAACTTTGGAAGCGTTCTCCCGGCCATGTACTGCATTGGCAGACACCAGGGGTGCTATATATATATATATATTGTGTGTGTGTGTGTGTTCCTTTTTCACCGCATGTTCATCTTTGCTTTGTGGCATTTACCTCCCTGTTTCGAGTAACTTAGTAACTCAGGAAACGCATCATCGCTCCATATTTATTTTATTCCCATGCTGTAGTCGAAGGGTTCAATAATTTACGTACAAGACTGGGAAGACCGTTTTTTCCCTGACTGGAACTTTTTCTCACCAGTCATACATGAGAGACAAAACGCCACCTTTTCTAGCAGTGGTGTCACCTTTCTTTTGACAACACACACCTTAACTCTTTTGTTATCTGAAGCGACTTTTTTCGTCCACTGTCAGAGCTATCATGGCCTTCGTTCTCTCTCTGTCTCTCTCTCTGAGCAGTGAGTTAATAGTCTATCTAAGGTTCGTTCTTCTAATGAGGTAGCCAAGTCAGTAGTTACAAGTTAGGTTACAGGTTCAAAAACACGGACAGATAAAAGGGACAACTCTTATCGTGTACTGTGCCCTTGTTATGTGCTCCTGCGTACATTAATCGTCTAACCAACTAATAACTTTGTCAGTTTCTTAGCCTTACTAAATTCCATACTTCGTCTTTCTTACACAAACATATGCCATACCCATCCACCTTCATCGTCTATTACGCCCCTTTCCATCTGCTGCTCATTCGCATATAAGCCTATAGTAAATGCTTGATGTACTTGATTTGTGAATACCCGTACATACTAAATTTTTGACGATGACACATGAACTCTTAATACATGGAAATGAGAATCATCTTGAGTCAGTGTCTTCCTAGCTACAAGTGTCTTACATGAGTATTCCAGAATTAGCCTTAACGGGCAGCAAAACTGAGTCTTTAATTAATCATATTCTGGTTTACTTTTTCCTTTAGTCACTCTATCTACTTATAGCCGACGCCTAAATCCCCCAGTAGGTGGCCAGGAACAAATCGCCTCATCTTCGCCCTGTCCTTTACCATCAGGCTTTCCTCTCTGCACCTCACGCCCGTCGCTCTTTCTCATCCTGGTTCTCACTATGTTACCCACAGAAACACTTCTACCCACATTCTCGTTGATCATTAGTCTATTTCAAGCTCTGGTATTTATCTGGTTTTCTACATGTTCATTGTTACCTGCTCAAGTGGGGTGGTGTTTAGAGGTAGGAGAAAGCAGCTTCACAAGGATAAAAAACAACAAAACCCCAGTCTTCACCACGATATGATCTCCAACAGTCGGTAATACATTCAGGACGCCAGTTGCTCATTTGTGCTCCTCCAGTTCAATCATTCAATAAAGGAGAGATTTTTCGAACTGGATGGGTCACATACAGCCCTAATGAACTTATCTCAGGCTAGAGTTCAATAAAATCGCTGTGTGAAATTGAATTGGTATCTTACAAAAAAGTTATTTGCCTTTTGTTCCTCATCACCCAGAAGTATAAAATATGGGGACGTGGATGTTAAATCGATTGCTGGACTACAACTTTGTAAATAGTCAATCCTATGTCTTAAAACCATCATGCAGTCAGAATGATTCTTCTTCTTCTTCATTGTAATAAGATGCTCAAGACAGTATTTGAGAATGTTAAAGTGAGCGTTGCCAAGGTGGAAAACTAATAATTACAAAAATTTTTATTCTGATTCGCTTAGTGTTATTAATCTGGTAACCCCTTTAATCTAAATATCCGGTGACGCATTTTCCTCTGTATAATTCGAGGTGATTTTATTCAACATCATGGAGACTTTCCGAACTGGATTGATTAAATATGGCCTACATTAGCCTTAGCGCTAATTATGGGCTATCCTGACCTGATTACAATCGCCTGGAAGCAGAAAGAATTACATGAAATCTAAGTCATTGAAATGAAATGGGAAAAGAGATTACAAATTCATATTGTAGCCACACATCATCGTAGTGACACCAGTGTTGACATGATAATGGTGATGATGATGGCGTTTGTGTGTGTGTGTGTGTGTGTGTGTGTGTGTGTGTGTGTGTGTGTGTGTGTGTGTGTGTTGTTGTTGTTGTTAAATATTGCCAACATCATTACTGGCGTGGACTGTTGGAGTTAGCAGCCCATCAGTGGGTCTCAAATGAATTCATACATATGTTTGCATTGGTGTGTGTGTGTGTGTGTGTGTGTGTGTGTGTGTGTGTGTGTGTGTTTCGGAGAGAGAGAGAGAGAGAGAGAGAGAGAGAGAGAGAGAGAGAGAGAGAGAGAGATTATTTTGGCCATGAACATCTACAGTATGTACATGATTTTGTAAGCATTATTTAATGTGTGAATTCATCAGTGTTGTGGCATTATATTCTTCAACACGATTACGTCTTTTTCTGTTCATTGTTAGTTATGTCTAAACGACCTTGTTCAAATTAGGAGAGACTTTATGAACTGGAGGTGTTAGGTAATTGCTTTCATTAACACTTTCGAGGTGGAAAGACAAATGAGAGGTCGTTCAGCCTTAGGTTCTATCAGGTGATAGCAAAATATAAGAGACGTCTTCTGGCTGGTTGTGTATGCAGATTCATTCGTATGTGTATAATTTTGCCGCATACATAGGGGCAGCCGAATTTACTGCTTGTCCCTGTGTTATTCTCTCACTGGCTCACTCACTCACTCACTCACTCACTTGCTGTACCTTCCCATGATCTCCATTCTTTCAAACGCAGTGTGTCCAGGCATCTCAAAATGAACGGATCTTGAATTTGGTTCTCTTTTGTATTGTTTTTGTTTTTTCTTAGAACGATCGGTTTGCGGGCTTCTAGCTTTTGGTTCCTTCTTTCTTGCATTAAAAAAAAGGAAGAGTATTTGAAAAAAAAAAAAAAAAAAGTGCACAGAAATAGATCTAGGCCCGGTCTAGGTTTCAGGAAGTCTGGGCCTCCCGAGGGGCTCAGGGACGCAGGCAAAGCCGTTAGGCACGGCTAATTTATTACCTAGGAACGCAGTTTTTGACCAGTTGTTCCTGTTGTCTTGCGCCAGGTTATACGGATGGTGGGGCACCATGCGTTGGCGGCAAAAAGTTTTTATGCACAGCCAAAGATTTTAGGTGAAGAAGATGAAATTTTAAATTTTGACAGATATTCACCCCAGCCACGTTCGGGGGGGGGGGGTGAAATCACCCCTAACGGAGAAGGGGGAGCCCTAGGCGGTCCCGGTAAAGCCATGATACATGGCCACATTTTTTACCAAGGAACATGAAATTTTACAGCTTGGTAGACGTTTACCCCTGTCACCTTTTAGGCAGGGACACCCCAGGTGACTTTCCCAAAGAACGGGAAATTTGGACAATGATAGATCTCTACTGGGGCCACGTTTTAGGCGGGTGCAGGAGTGGGGGGGGGGGGAGGGCAACGGCCTTCTAAACGATCATGTTTTTTTTTATCCCAGAACATGAAATTTTGCATTCTGGTAGACATTCACCTCATCCATATTTTCGGTAGGATGGGACCCCTGAAGGCTACCATCCACTGAGGGACTGCCCTCAGAGATAAGAACGCCATAGTTTTAGTAAAAACAGGAAAGTTTACTCGGTAGTAGACCACCACCCGGACCAGAGTTTATACTCGTACAGAGTGGGACCCTCGCAGTCTGCCACTAAGTCTCCGCCGTTAATGATTAGATCTTTCCTTACAGCATTGCAGGGGTGGGTGTGGCTATCAGTGACTTTCTTGTCTGTTTATATGAACAGTGTATATAAGTAGCAACTTCTGCACTTAATTACAGAAATATATAGGTTTTTACTAATAATTACTGGTTTTCTCCGAAGACTCGAAACAACAAACCATTTCGCCAAGGCTCCAAAGACTTCTCAACCAAAGAGAATTAAAGAGTTAATCTTAAAGTCTGTGTTTTGTATTAAGTAAATCTGTGACTGGATACTGCACTTTTTACATCCCCAGTTTCTGTATATTTCGGGTCTGCCCTCACAATGGTAACAGTTCTTGCAAAACTACCACGGAGAGTATATTCTACTGCCACCCTGTCTTCTACCAGCATCAGTAACCTCTCCCACGGTCACCAATTCGTCTCACTGATTCTTTCCATCGTAAGCACAACTAACATTATCCATGCTTAATGTCGCTGAACACCACCACTAACACAGCCTCCAACAACATAATCTCCTCCACTGTTACAACGACAAGTGTTAGCTACCTTTACTGCTTCTACCACATACAGTATAAAACTGTTCTGTGTATTCAGGACCACCATTATCACCACTACCATTCCGTCCATTATCATCATCACGTCTCTTCCACCACCACTGTGACTACCATTACCTGTACAACCATTATCACTACCTCTGTTCTCACCAACACCACTACCACATAGCAGCTCCATTCCTTCCAGTCCACCTACGCAATCACTTGCCTGCCTTGCCCCTTACTTACCTGGCTGCCTGCCTACCTACCGACCTATCCTCCTACCTACGTACCTACCTATTGTCTTATCTACCTACGTACCTACCCATGTTTCTTCCTACTTACCCACCAGCCTTGCTAACTACCTACCTTCCTAATTATCTTCGTTCCTTCTTGCTTGCCTGACTATCGTCTTATTATAGTCTGACTGTTGTTAAAAGGTTGTTTTCATCCGGCAATGAACTGATCTTTATTTTGGCCTTTTTTTCGGATAGAGCAACTTTTTGCTCAGGTTATAACGGTGTCAACATGTGAAGGCGTTCCTCTTCAACATTTAAATATTACTGACTACAGTTGTACTAAGATGGGAATTACACGCATTACAGAAGAAACGAAAATACAATAAAAATGTGCGGGTGATTGGGCACTACATCTGATTAAACCATCCAATTTATGGGGTCGTTTTCTAGCATATTACTCTGAATGTCATGAATATACATTAGCGATCAAGATCTCGTATATTGTGTGGAAGCTCAGTGATGGTACCTTTCAGCCCAACACTACACCTGGCCACACAGTGCAACAGCAGACTTCCTTAGGTCACACCACAGCATACAACACCAAGCACCACACCACATCACACTATATATCAGCAAACTGCACAATACAACGCTACACTACACTATACCATATCATATCAGTCATATCTCACCAAACCACATCTCATCCAACCAACCACTCACACCACAACACACAGTATCACAACTGAAAAAGGTGGAGGTAAAAGCAAATATATACAGTAAGCAAAGTGTTGGAGAGAAAGTACCATATTCACATACTTGTTTAATCTAATAACCCAGACTCCTATAGACAGCTCACAGCTTATTCAATTATATAAAGTTAAAGACTATCATACTTTTAAAGCGAATACAGAAAGGTCTTAACAAATCTACAATTAACTGACATTTTGAAAGGACAAGAGTTCTGTGCAAACTGCCATAGCGATTAATGAACGTACAACAAAACTGGAATTCCAAAATACATGTTTGAGTGATTTGATCATTGATTCAATAAAATTCGTTATAAGGCCTTAATCCAAAAAATGTCAAAACCTGTTTATATTTATTTGCCCAAGGAACAGTTCAAGCTGCTTACTGTGGTCGGATGAAGGAAAAGCAACACAACTGAAAAGTGTCTGAGAGAATGAAGAAAGAAACTGAGCAAATATAGTATGGTTTTCACCACATTGTAGGGACCATTATTGAAAAATATATAATGGAGTTGTTTTGACCATGAAAACGTTTACTGTGCCATTATAAACACTCTCAGGCTCTTAGGACCTACTTTTTGCTGACCGATTCTGCCTGGAGCTAACTGAAGTAGATTAGCTGAGATGACACAACCATAAGAGGGTTAATACTGTCGCCATTAATCCTTTATTTTAGGCCAATACAAGTTTTCTAGTTCAGCGAACGCCACATGATTCTCTTCAGGGCGAGCATAAAAGCCTAATAATGTCAGTACTGTCACAATTAATTCTTCTATGGTGGGAGCAACGCAGGTAACCTGTGTCTAGCTAACGCCAGACGAAGTTATTCAGCTAAGTGACCCATTGACGCATGGTAGTGTAACAGATCACCATTAATTCTCTTACGGTGAGGTCAACATAAATGTTTCATTCCTGTTAGCCCCGGAAGTTGTATTTAGCTTAGAATGAGTCACAGAGACCTGAAAATGTAAAGATCCTTCATGCATACCACCCCTGCAACTTGGTGCATTACTAAGGGGACTCAGGTGTGAATGAAGGGAATGGATAGTGTTGGAAGAGAGCTGTAGAAACATTATTCCTGAAGGCTGGGTTATAATGTTAATAGGCACAAAATTTGTATCCATGTTCGCTTTCGAGTTTTCGTAACACCTCCTAAGTGATTCATTACATCAGGAAGCTTAATATTAGTAGGAATATTGTAGCGCCAGCAGACTTGGCCGTGCGTGTGAACAAACGTAACCCAAGCAGTTCTGATCCGATTTCAGTCAAACTTGGTGAAATGGTTGAGGGTTCGCCCAGGAGTTGACATACTATTTTTGAGAACAATACATTAGTCAAGGTCACATGGTATGTCAGAGAGAAAATTTGCCATCTGATTTTGACCAACCTGAGTGGAAGGGTTAAAGGTAAGGCGAGAAGTGGGATTCAGTTTTGAAAACAATCAGGCAGAGATGAAGGTCAGGGAGCTAGCTCAACGTTCGACTCATTTGTGTCTGTGTGCGGGCATGCAACTGAAACCGTTATGATCTGTGCTGAAACAAACTTGGTAGAAGACCCAACGATCACTCAAAGGTTGACCTATCGTGTTTGAGAGAAATAGATCAAAGGTCAAGGTCACATGGGAAGATTTAAAAAGTTTTTATCCGAGGTAGACGCAAGTTTATGCATGGGTTCAGGGTAAGGCAAGGTTGAAGTGATTCGATTTTGAGGACAATCAGTCAAAGTCCAAGGTTACATTGCAGTAAAAGGTCAATGTCGCTAGTCAAGTTCAACGTTCGACTCGTGTGCATCTAATGAAGACTGTTTTTATTTAATTTGGAATTAATTCGTTGGAAAGTTGAGAGTCAGCCATGGAGCTGATCTATTGTTTATGAGAACTTGAAGTCAAAGGTCAAGATCACACGGTAAGATCATTCCAGGCAGTTTGTATCTTGTTTCAGTCAGTCTTGGTGAGTGGAAGGCCAGGATAACGGGAGTTTTAAGAAGAACTGGTTAAATGCCTCACTGACAAAACAAAGACAACATTTCGACCCTATAACTCAAGCAATTTGTATTCGTTTTAGACCAAGTTTGGTGGAAGGACTGAAGGTCAGCTAACGATGAAGAGATTCTATTTTGAGGATAGGTAAAAGGTCAGCGTTATTAGATAAGGTCGAATCAAACATTTGTGGTTCGATTCACACCAAACTTGGTTAAAGCGTTAAAAGTCAGACAAAAGTTAATCAATTCTGTGTTCGGAAAAGTGGGTAGATGGTCAGGGCGACAGTGAAGTGTCAAATGCTGGACACTTAGCCCGGCTATTGGGCATGGGTGTTGCACTTTCTAACTACTCCTTAGTGTTTTACTATTACACTTTAAGATTTCGTGGTGTCAATACGGGCAATATGGGAACGATGTATATACCTTTCAAGAGTTTATTATGATGTAACTCGTATAATAATTCGTTAAAGAAGAAATACTATGATCTCTCTCATGCCAAAGAGAATATGACCCTAGAATTGCAGCAAAAAATGCTTTGCCTTGAAAAGACGGCCGAAGAAATAAAAAGCGGTTAGATTATAGAGGAATTTCTCAACATTAATTCGTTTATTTTAACTTGGTGTCGGTTTTCACTCTTATTTCCCACAGATCAGTGGCTGAAAAATACTACGATATTACGAGTATACCCAATCCGTACCGGTAGCTTTTTTTTTTTTTTTTTTTTTTTTTTTTTTAGGTAACACCACTTTTAATATTAATTTCTTGTTACAGTGGCAGTATAGGATTATGATATTCCCCTACATCCTTGCCATTGCACTTCTTCGTGACTAGCCTTATGTTGCAGTATTAATCTCTTGTCACACTGCTGAGGCAGAGTACTGCTATTCTACATTCTTTCCCTAATAAACTCCTCTAATATAAATATCTAACTCAGCATTAAAGAAAGAGACATCAAATGTTAGGTCAGGTTAACGTGAAAATAGTATACGAATCATTCCGGTGAGTTTAAGAAGCATTCAACAACCTCTTGTTTAATAGCCTACATTTTTTTAGCCACCCTAATCCACTAAAAGTTAAAAGTGTCAGCTAAGAGGAATATTGAAAGGTTACTGGTGATGATATTAACAGTGATAGTATTTACTCTGAGACTCATACAACTCACTTAAAACTGAATGAGGTTGTTTGGTTTAATCTGCATTAGATTACCTGAGGTTTTCCAACTAAAAGAGGGTTGCTGGAGGCTATATCTACCTCTTCAATTCCTCGAGTATCTCGTAAGTGAAATATAAATTCTCTACAAATTGCTGGAACACACAAGGAGAGCCCAGACTGAGTTCTAATATTGACAAAAAAAAAAAACAGGCATAAAACTTGGCTTATTGCTCCATCTCCCAAATAGCCAAGATGAGTAACCATGGCGTAAAATTACACAACTGATTTGCCTCGTAATTACCCAATTAGTGACAGAGAAAACAGTGTAATTACATCTGATGTTTTCCAGCCAGCCTCGAGGTAATCACTGCCTGCCGGAAAAAAAATAATAAAAACGGAAAATGCAGATAGGTACAGTGAGCAACAGGTATGCAAGTAGTTTTGTAGGTAGTTAGATGTGCAAGTAGGAAGAGACGCAGGAAGGAAGGTAATAGGTAGGTGGTAGGTAGGCAGGCTGGTAAGTACGCAAGTATGAAGGATATAGGTAGGCAGGCTGTTAGCAATGTAGGTAAGTGGATAGGTAATAGGTAGGTAAGTAGGTAAACGATGGGAAGGTTGACAGGCGGGTAGGTAAGGAAAGTCAGGCAAGAAGGGAGAAAGGCAGGGACACAAAAAGGTAGGCAGGGAGATAAACAGATCGGCAGGTAGGAAAATAAGGAGGCAGACAGGTAGTAGGCAGTTAGGCAAGTAGACAGGCAACAAACAGGGAAGGACACAGTAGGTAGGCAGGCAGGCATGCAGACAGACAGGCAGGGGGGGCAGGCTAACTGGTGAGTAGGCAGAGTGGCAGGCATGAGTAATGCAAGGTGGTAGGTAGGGTACGTAGATAAGCAGAAAGTTAGGTAGGAATGGAAGGCTGAGGTAAGTGATGCGAGAGAAGGGAAAGGGGAAAGTCCATAGGAAATGATTCGTGTTCGGGAAAAACAAACCTTAAAATTTCCAAAGGAAGAGAACGTCTTGAACTTGCATTTCATATTTAATGAGGGTAAAAAACTGGTTACGAACCTTTATCAATGTCGCCTCACTTCATTTTGGATGTCGAATCGTAACGATAAATTAAATCTACAATATGCTATTCACAAAGAAGCGTTGTGAATAAAATATAGAATACTGTCTAATTTTCTGCCACTGAGCTACGTGATAATAAGCTACGAAGGTGGAAAATATAGGCCAATGAACGGTAAAAGAACTGTAACTTACCAGGACTAGATAAGATTTCGATAGATATGTAACGAAAGGTTAAACTTATCGAACGATATTATGCATAGATAAATGCTATTAAAATGATGCAGACATTTGTCTCATTTTCTGCCACTGAGCTACATAAAATAAACAACAAAGCAGGGAAATCTAAGCCAACGAATGGTGAAATAAACTTTAGCCTACGAAACCTTCGGTGCAGAGTCAGCTATTACATTGTAACCTACCTTCATTAGTTTGAAACTTTAGGACAATAAAAGTGTTTTTTACTGAATCTATATTTAACGCAATATTCTCTCTATAACATACTGGAACTGAACCCCAGAAACAGTGCCGAAACCCAAAGAGATCTTCTTACACCAAAATAACATGAATCGGGAGGGTCGGAATTTCGATTCATTATTTCGCATCCCAACGTGTAAAAAGAACACAAGTATTCAGGTAGGCGGAAAACATTACCAACTCACCTGCTAAGTTTTAAGACCCAAACGTGTTGAGAACTAAAGTTTGGTGTTCTGGCCAGACTCTCTTCATCTCCTCCCCTTCCTGCCACCACCAACTCTTACAGCTCAATATTTTCTTTTCCTTCTAAGTTTTCATCCCTGCCTACTGCCCTCCTCTCTTCAGTACAATTATATTTTTGCTATTAACAGGTTTCTCTTCTCCCTGTCTTTCACCTGCAGCCATTGCAGACCACTTCACTCATTGCAGCTGAGTTTACGTCCTAGCCACTCTATCACTCACCACTTGTTGAAGACTAACAATTCCTTGGAACATGCAGGATCAAACCCGTGAACGCCAAGTCACCCACAGCTCTATGCATCCCACCACCACCTCCTCCTTCTTCTGGTTCATCAGTGTTTTAAGTTTACTTGTTTCTTCATCTCCTCAGACTCTCCTTCGCTTATCTCTCCTACTTTAATTTTCTCTACTCATGCTCCTCTATGCCCTCTTTACCTCGTTTCACGTGGTCATGCCTTTCTCCACCCCCATTATCCATTTCCTCCCACACTCTCATCTTATCCGCCATCCCCCCGTCTCTCTCTCTCTCTCTCTCTCTCTCTCTCTCTCTCTCTCTCTCTCTCTCTCTCTCTCTCTTATTAGCACTTTTGCCTCTCCTCAGCGTTATGGCTCTCTCCTTCCTCTCTTATTACCTCCTCCTTCCTCTCTTTCCTCTTTCTTCTCATATCCTCCTTTCCTTGTTCCCTTTATTTCCTTCTTCTTTTTCCTCTTCATGTCATTTCCTTCCCGTATCCATCCCTCCCTACCTTATTTCTTCCTCCAATCCTCTGACTTTGCCATCCACTTCTTTCCTCCTTTCTCTCTTGTTCAACATTCGCTGCTCTCCTTCCTTACATTTCTTCCTTCCTCTTCACTGTCTTCCTAACTATCCCCTCCATTTTCTCTAACCTTCATTCATGCCACTCCATTCTCTACCATCCTCCACTCCTTTCTTCTCCCCTGTCCCCCCTCCCCCCAATCTTCCTTCTCACTTTCCCTCCCATTTCATCCTTCTCTTCGCCCTTCTCCCATTACTTCCTACTCCATTCGTCTTCCTCTCATCTCGTCGCCCCCTCTCGCCTCTCTCACCGACTCATTCCATCTCATTCCTCGTTGTCCTGCCACTCTCTCCTCTTCACTCACACCCCTCTCCCTTCACTCCGTCCTCTCCTCCCATCCCTACTTCCCTCCTGCGCCCCATCGTTCTTCTCCCCTCTTCATTAAGCTGTCACACATTAACATACTACTAAGAACGTATTCGTTTTTGTCCAGTTCCAGTAGTCAGCTTTTTATTTCTTCACCATATATGCTGACTAAAACTGTCTCTACAGGCATGAATATAATGTACAGTTGAACACAGAAATTGGTACCACACTTCACATCGGGGCAACGCAGCCTGTCCATCTTTACTGTGCGGCGAGTACGTGTATTTAACTTCGCCCACCAGTTCACAGTCCAGACTCATGGGACTGTGTTTCGATGAAGGCTTCACACAGAAACAAGAAGAGAGTTATTTAATTGCTAATGTAATTTCAAGTATATCAGCTGTATCTTTGTTTAAACTGTTTACGCTATATTTCCTTTTTACTCTTACGTCTGTTAGATAAGGAAAGCAGTATATGTCGCTCTATTTGTGTAGCTACACACACACACACACACAGCACAAAGCCAGCTAGGAGACAGGGCGTGTGTGCTGGGCAATCCCTATGCCCTGTCTTCCCCCCTTACTATTTTTTAATCAGCCCATACCCCACTGCCCGAGCTAATGTATGGCCCGGCCTGCACTATAGGTGCAGGAAATCTGTAAAAGAACGAACAAATGTGTAGCTACACACACACACACACACACACACACCGGCACGTTGTGCGAAACACTGGTGCTTAACCTAGGTGTTGTCGTCACCGTTTCAGCTAGGAAGGGTCAGAGTTTAGTTGGTCACGCAATGAATCGGAGAGACAGTAATTTATTGGAGCAAAGTCGTATTATCACCCTACGTGATAATGGTCTGTCGATACGGGCTATCGCTCATGAAGCTGGTGTATCTACCAGGACTGTGCAGCAACAGATACAAAGGTGGGAGGAAAGTGGCAACTCAAATGACTTGGGTGAGTTTATATTGCAGGACACGGGTGTCAATTCCTTTTATTTCTGCATGTATCCCAGCACCATTGCTGGTAAGGTGTTGCGAGTACCTACGAATTCATGCTAATGTGCCCGATTGACAGCAGGTAAAACGTCACTGGAACACGCAGTTGCTGTCCACATCTCGTATGAGGAGCAGTTGCTTACGTGCGGTGTTAATTGACTTTTAAGTTGTTCGTTGTGCAGAGATAACGAAGTAATCTCCTCCATAATGTTTATATTCTAATGTGGCAATACCTGTAATTTATACAGATACAGACCATACATGATAACTTATAAAAAAATACGAAACAGTAATTTAATTGATAGCAGTTAAAGCCACTGTAAATGTTATGAATAGTGGCTTACGAATGTTAAAACCTAACAGGAAGTCGCAATAATTATTGTAGCTTCACTGGGCTTTAGTATGCTTCTTGCAAAAGGGATACAAAGATATTAAAATATCATGATATAAATATTCCAAACGACTTTGGCCTTACTATACGTAATTTAACAGACCGATATGTTATCACTCCAGGAGTAAGTTCAAATTGCACAACCAAGGATATAGTATACTCTGTACATTTTCATCTCAGAGAGGTCGGGTGACCCTTGGGCAACTTCTGCAGAGGAGGATAATGCTATTATCGCTGCGGCTGTAGAAGACCCCGTAACCAACGCAGTGGCCATTCGTGATAGCCTACACCTGGAAGTTTCAGCAATGACCATCAGACGCAGACTTCATAATGCAGGTATACATCACAGGACTCCTGTGACGAAGATCTTGACGGAGCGACACAAGGCAGGAAGGCTGGATTTGCTCAGCGTCATGATGAGCAAGGCATGGAGTTCTGGGGCCGGGTTGTGTTCACGGGCGAGAAATGTTTTTCGTCCACCACGCATGGCAAGCTTCACTGTTGGCGGCGAAATAAGACACGGTAAGATGACTCTACTTACGTAGTCTCTATAAATTTGTTTCTCTGGCATCATGGCCTGTTTCTTTCGACATATGTAATTGGATATGCTAGCTTCCTTATACATGTGTTTCATAATACTGTGGAGGGTGTCCTCTGTTCAAAACCTCATTGCGTGCCTATTATTTGTGTGTGTGTGTGTGTGTGTGTGTGTGTGTGTATCTCTCTGTCCCTCTATGTCAATCCCTATCTCTATCTCTATATCTATCCATCTATCTATCTATCTATCTATATATAATGTATGTATGTACTATATATATATATATATATATATATATATATATATATATATATATATATAATTAGCGATTCCCTATTATTTTATAATTACACATTGGTTTCTTACTCAGATACGACCCCGCAAACATCGTTCAGGTAGCCCGTTCCGGTCACACCACCTGCAGTGTATGGGGTTGGGTGTCACTACATGGCATGGGGGACGTCTGTCATAAAGACTTTGTAGTTACTTGTAGAGAAGTATATTTTAGACTTGTGGTCGAGCGGCTTTTATATCTTGTAGTAGTTTCCCCACCAAATGTCATGTAGTGACAGGAGAGGTAAAGAATAGTATGGGACTATTTTTATTTGTCTTGGAAATATTCAACAGGTCTCTCCCACAGGAAGAGTATAAGTCCCGGGTAGCTACCTCCCTGTCTCGCTATCTCTCTCTCTTTCTATTCTAAGGCTAATCTCCGTCTCTACCTCTCTCTAGGGTCGCTTGTCTCCTTCTGTCTAGCCTGTTCGGTGGCTAATCTCCGTCTGAGCTCTCTTTCCTAAATTCTGGTGTAGCAGGGGTGTGTCACGTGTGTTCCTCGTGGGTGGACTAGATCTTTGTTCACGAGAGGACTGCTGACAGCTAACTGCATCATCTCCTTACTGGCCGCTGTCGTCAGCTTTCCTCAGTGTTAAGAGTGTGTAAGCATGTTTAGCACTGCTCGATTCTCGCAGACACAACACCTTCTCATTATTTGACTTCCTGCTTCTATCTGTCTCTCTATCTATCTATTTATCTATCTATCTATTATGATTTGCAATTATAATATGGAGACCTACCACATTGCTCGGCCGCGCAAAAATGGCGTACCATCGACATTTAATAGTTATAATATATTAATACATATTATATATACATTATAATGAACTTATAAGCTAATTAAGTGAAATACATAATATTGTAAAGTAACATAATTGTATGAATATTGTATACATATATTATTCATAGTAAATAGTGATTATTCAGTAATATTACATTTAAACAAGTTGTATACATATTTGAATAAATGCAATATAATTGTGCAATGGTAATACTGCTAAGTTATACATTACATATTTGAGTTATCACTTTAGTAATGTCTAATATTTCATCTAACTTGTATGATGATACTGGTAATATAGAATTGTGCTATAATTGTATGACATAATATTGTACTAACATTGTGGTACTACATAATTGTAACGTTTTATGAATTGTTACTAAATATTGTGTTAATGCATAATTGTGTTGGCCTTATAATTGTAGTTACATTTTGTTAATGCAACTATTACATAAGTGTCTTGGCCTTATAATTGTAGTTAAAGTTACATAAAAGTTACATCTTGTTAATGCAACTGTTACATAATTGGCAAAGTGTAACATAATGCAATCGTTTGTCGTTACATAATTGTTACATATCGTTTGTAGGTACATAATTGTAGTTAGTGTAACATAATGCAATCGTTTGTCGTTACATAATTGTTACATATCGTTTGTAGGTACATAATTGTAGTTAGTGTAACATAATGCAATCGTTTGTCGTTACATAATTGTTACATATCGTTTGTAGGTACATAATTGTAGTTAGTGTAACATAATGCACCGCTGCCACCAAATGTCATAAAGACTTTGTAGTTACTTGTAGAGAAGTATATTTTAGACTTGTGGTCGAGCGGCTTTTATATCTTGTAGTAGTTTCCCCACCAAATGTCATGTAGTGACAGGAGAGGTAAAGAATAGTATGGGACTATTTTTATTTGTCTTGGAAATATTCAACAGGTCTCTCCCACGGGAAGAGTATAAGTCCCGGGTAGCTACCTCCCTGTCTCGCTATCTCTCTCTCTTTCTATTCTAAGGCTAATCTCCATCTCGACCTCTCTCTAGGGTCGCTTGTCTCCTTCTGTCTAGCCTGTTCGGTGGCTAATCTCCGTCTGAGCTCTCTTTCCTAAATTCTGGTGTAGCAGGGGTGTCACGTGTGTTCCTCGTGGGTGGACTAGATCTTTGTTCACGAGAGGACTGCTGACAGCTAACTGCATCATCTCCTTACTGGCCGCTGTCGTCAGCTTTCCTCAGTGTTAAGAGTGTGTAAGCATGTTTAGCACTGCTCGATTCTCGCAGACACAACACCTTCTCATCATTTGACTTCCTGCTTCTATCTGTCTCTCTATCTATCTATCTATCTATCTATTATGATTTGCAATTATAATATGGAGACCTACCACACGTCTTCCACATTGAGGAACGATTTACAGCAGCAAAATATGTGGAGCTGTTACAATCCTCCTTCTTGCCTTCTCTTTGGGAAAAAGATTACCCTTTCCCAGAGGGACCCATTTTATTCACGCATGACAGGTGCCCCATTCACAAGGCTCATCATGTTAAAGAGTGGTTTCAGGAACAAGATAACATTCAACTTCTTGAAAAGCCAAGCAAAGGAGCTGATATGTATGTTATTGAACATATATTGGCTCAAATGGTAAATACCTGGAAAATGGGGCACGAGCGAACACCTCAGCAACTCATGGATCACGTCAACGCCCAGTGGGAAATTTGCAGAAATAGGCCTGAACAGTTCCGCACCCTTGTATACTCCATGCCAGACAGACTGACGGATGTTATTGAGAAAGGAGGTGGATGAACGAAATATTAGTATTACAAATAAAGGTTGCATTTTGTTTCTCTTAACCACTGTAGTTACATAGGATTTCCTCGGGAATTAAATAACTCTTACTGTCTGTATAGAAGTTATGTAATCCTTTTCACGAACATTAAATGCGTTTCACCCGTATTATGAGGTACAGATTATCGCCCTTCATATGATCGTATTCAATAACGTCTTGATTCGGTTCACACTGTTCCGTATAGTCTCGACTGTGTGAACTGGTGGGCGGGGCTAAACACAAGTACTCGCCGCGCAGTATGGATGGACCGGCTGCGTTGCCCCGATATAAAGTGTGGTACCAATTTCTGTGTTCAACTGTACATCTACATCTGGTTGCAAAATGAACTGCATTTTCCTCTCCACATAGTTTACTAAACAAAACTGTGTGTCTTTTGAAAGAATAAAGAAGACGTCACTGTACCACTGAAATTTATCCGGACAAATCATAGGGCGGTAACAAGAATTTAATATCAAACATGCCATTCACGTACATAGAGGAAATGGATCGCTCTTACTCCATAAACCCGAGAACACTACTCGTATTTCATTCCTGATTCAGCCAGAGGATTTTATTCAACTTAGGAGAAAAATATGCTAATGAATAGGTGAAGAAAGCTATATATATTCCTCCATTTTGGTGTTTCTTTAAAAAAGGCTGAATAAAATCGTCTTGTGCTAACACGAACAACATGGAACGCCTGTCTTATTGTTGTAGTTCTGGCAATCCCAGGCTCTTCTCCATGTCATTCCGGTGGACCGCAGGAAATCTGGGACTTTTATGGTCTTTACAAGAGGTCCTTTGTTTAGGTTATGTTGAAGGAATGTCTGTGCTGTGATAGTGTGGTGAAAGTGATGAGTTAGTGTATTGTGATGGTTGGGATTGACAGTGCAGTGTGGTCAACGTACACTGATTGTGAGTTGTATTTCGTGTTGATGTTGTATCATGGAAGGGTGGTGGCCACATCATTGTCAGGTGAATTGGTCTTCTTTGGCTACTGTATGTTTATTAACGGTATTATTAAAAGTCAATCTGCCCCGTTTCCCTCTTATTTTTGTTGGTGGTTGGACAGACAGACTGTCTGTACCCTTTCTCTGGTAGTTTCTGCTGAGGACTCACTGTGAGACAGAGGTGACGTCATGGCACTGAACTCATAATTATGTCAGCATATGTTGGAGCACACAGTCAGTGAAATCTCGAGATCAGGCATTTACACAGTCATACACACTACATGTATGCAGACATGACTGCATGTATGTACTATATGGTCCACTTACAAATAAGAAAATAGTTACAACGTTCGGCCACTCATTATGCTTCCGCCCACCTATGGTGGGCCGTCCCTGTGCAAGTGGGTTAGTGAGTCCAATACTCTTTTGAGGACGCGATATCCCCTGAACCTATCGACGGATTTCCTCCAAACTTTTGTCAGTCATGTAGAATGAAGATATGATGAGTTAATTAGGTCAGCTAGATCTATGGGTCAAAGGTCAAGGTCATATGTTGTCGACATTGTATATCCTTGTTGCAATATCTCCTCAAATCCTTCATGGATATGGACCAAACTTTTGTCAGTGATACAGTATGAAGGGACGATGAAGTGACTAGGTCAGCATGGCCAAGGGGTCAAAGGTCAAGGTCATAAGAGGTCGAATTATTTATTGCGTGCGTCTGTGTGTCTGTAACACCAACAAACTCTTGTCAGTAATTCAGTATGACGAGTTGATGAACTGATTAGGTCAGCTAGGTCAAGGAGTCACAGATAAATGTTATATGGGGTCGACTTACTTTATGATTGTGGACGCGATAGCTCCTGAACCCCTTGATGGTTTTTGACCAAACTTTTGTTAACGATACAGTATGAAGGGACAATGAACTGATCAGTAAGGTCATGGAGACTGTATGGCCAGCCCGTGTCCAAGGCTTGGTGGACGCATACTGAGAGATGTAAAGAAGCAACAACAGCTCAGGTCCCGAATTCTCGGCATTTCATTCATGTTGCTCCAGACACATGTTATATCAGAAATAAAACAATGAAAACAGGGAAGGAAGAATATGATAAGAATGTCAATTGAAAAAAACAAATGTGGGAATGCAGAATGCAAAATACTTGCATTGAAGAAATGCCAAAATAAAACTTTAATGAAAAGCAATTATAAGGAAGAAACAAAAAACTGTTGAATATGAAAAATGAATAACATAGAAACTAATCGAACTCGTAAAGGAAGAGCAGCTGCTGAATATTTACTAAAGTGAAACATGTACTCATTAGAATACAAAATGCAGTATAATGAAAGAATTGTCCTTTAAGTAATGAGAAATAAAATTAAGTACAAAAATAATATTTAAAAAAGAAATGTACATAATGTACTAATTCCTGAATATCAAAATAATTCCTGAATATCAAAAGAATAACTTAAAAAAAAAAGATGGCGAAATGTAATATAAAATAATGGAAACTTAGAGATAAGAGTATTAGTATGTAGGGTGAAATAAATTATGAGAACAACTGGTCAGTAAAATTATTGCATAAAATCTATACTAAACAATGTACCAAATAATTTTATTAGTGAAATATAATATGGACAGATAATGAAATGATACATACAATCCTGAAAAACTAAAGTAACTAATGGGCTGTACAGTAACAATATAACAAAAACACAAGCGTGCATATGATCAATAAAGATGTCTGGAAGTAAAAATTCTGAATGTTTTAGAATCTCAAGTATAAATTTTATGTCTATCTATCTATCTATCTATCTATCCATCTATCTATCTTGATAACTATCTATCTGTCCATCAATATATATATATATATATATATATATATATATATATATATATATATATGTATATATATATATATATATATATATATATATATATATATATATATATATTGTTACAGACAGAGAGAGATAATGAACACTTTAAGTGAGAATACTAAAAATCACTACTGTCCCGCAAAGTTCCAGGTTCAAAACAAAAGAGTTAGGTAAAATTACAAGTTAAAGTTTAATGCTCAAACTAACAACTTAACATTCAGGACTCATAAGGATAATGTAATGGCAAAAACAGGTTAAATATATGGTTAACTGCAATAGCCTCTATTAACACGAATTTAGCAAGAACAAATTTATCTAAGTCAGCCCTGATAAAATGAGAAAACCGGATAATGCTCAGTTAAAGCAAGATATTTTATTACAGATACAAAATATTATTAATACTGGCTGACAGTAAAACTTTACACTAAACACAAAAACCTCACCAGGCCTACGAATCAACACCCTATGCTATACAGTACAAGATAAAATGTAATAACATTTACACTCAAATTACACAGCAGCTAGATGATTGGAGACTTCCTGAGCACTCACAAAAATAAAAACAACTGTACAGGGGAGGACAGAGATGTGAACTAAATGAGGAGTAGATCTAAGTGGCAATTGATTTAGAGACTGAGCTCATTATAAAGGGACCGGCAGAGCTTGATACAACTTGTAAGAAGGACGCGCAAATGAAGCCATAGGGAACAAAGAGTTGACACTCCTGCTCTGAACAACAGAAAGAACGACTTACTGTACTATAAGGGAGGAGAAGGGGGGAGTGTGGTAGAACGCGGAAGCTTGGTCACAATGGAAGCTACGAGGCCAATCGTGATCAAACATGCAGCATACTGTACGTTAGAATTACACAAAGTATGATGAAATCATAGGCTATGTAACACCTCCCCACAAAGAAAAAGAAATTTACAAAGGAAATTTCTTATTACTCTAAAACAATCTGTCTAAAGTCTAGATAAGCAATCTGCAATAACATTTTCTTTCCCCTTGACATGCTGTATGTCTAATGAATACTCATGAAGAAGTAGACTCCATCTTGTCAATCTCTGATTTTTATCTTTAAACTTACTAAGGAATTTCAGTGGGTTATGAACGTTATAAATGACTATGGGGTCAAAACCAGAACACAAATAAAATGAAAAATGCTGTAAACCCAAAATCAAGGCCAAAAGCTCTTTCTCAATAGTTGAGTAGTTCTTTTGAGGTGGAGTGAAATTCTTACTGTAATAAGATACAAGGTGTTCAATACCCTGATCATCCTCTTGCAGCAAAACAGCCCCAGTTCCTGTATCACTTCTGTCAACAGCCATCTTAAACGGCTCAGCAAAATTTGGAGTAGCGAGCACTGGCTGACTTAATAGGATGGCTTTAAGTTTGCTGAAAGAGGATTCACAGTTATCGGTCCAGACAAATTTAACTCCCTTTTTAAGTGGTGATACAAGAATTGAAAAGTTAAGAACAAAACTCCTGTAATAACCTACCATTCCCAAAAATATTTGTAGCTCTTTCCTACTTTTAGGTCTGGGAAGATCACTTATAACCTGAACCTTAGCTCCTGGTGGTGCAACATGTCCATCACCAATTACGTACCCAAGGTACTGAACTTTAGCTTGACCAAACTCACACTTTGATAAATTAGCTACAAGATTAGCCTGAACCAAACGCTCAAGAAATTTACTGACATGGCATAGGTGATCTTTCCAGTTGTCACTGAAGATCAATACATCATCAATATAAACAACACACCCTGCCAAACCCTCTGTTACAACATTCATGAGCTTCTGAAATGTGGCTGGTGCATTCTTCATACCATATGGCATTACAGAACATGCAAAAGTCTTTCCTAGTGTTACAAAACATGAGATCTCCCTAGCACGTTCAGTCATAGGTACTTGCCAGTATCCCTTTAACAAATCAAACATACTTATGTACCTAGCCTTTCCGATCTTGTCTATGCAATCTTCCACGCGAGGGAGAGGGTAAGTGTCTGTTTTGGTTATCTGATTAACACGTCTGTAGTCGATGCAAAGCCGCTGTGACCCACCTGGCTTAGGGACTAGAGTGACAAGAGAACTCCACTCGCTCTGACAGGGCTCAATCATCTTGTGGTCCAACAGGTAGCCAAGCTCCTTCTGGATGAGAGGAACTTTCACTGGGTTCACACGGTAAGGAGGCAGTTTAAATGGCTTTGCGTCTCAAACATCGACATCATGCATCAACACAGTGGTTCTTTCTGGAGTGGCACGGAACATTTGCGGGTATTCCTGCAGTAATGCCGAAAACTCCTGCCTTTCCTCGGGAGCTAGATGAGAAAGCTTAGTCTGGAGATCATTCATGATATCAGGATTCTTCCCCAAACTATCACTCAGGCTCATGCTGCATGGGAGAACTTCACTTGCAGACTCGGGTGGAACAGCTACAGTGCAGACTGGATTATTTTCGTCCTGCCTGTGATATAACTTTAGCATGTTGATGTGACAAAGTTGCTTGTTCTTTCTACGAACTGGTGTGGCGATGACATAGTTGATATCACTGAGTTTCTTCTCCACGAAATAAGGACCACTAAACTTGGCTTGAAGAGGTTGCCCATGCACCGGTAGCAGAATCAAACCCTGATCTCCTGGCTGAAAGTGGCGTAACCTGGACTTCTTATCATACCAAGTCTTCATCTTCTCCTGAGCAGCTCCTAAATTCTCTCTTGCCAGCTGTAAAGCAGTGGACAGCCGTTCTTTGAACTTCATCACATACTCCAGCAGGTTGACGTCATCTTCCTCCGACAGCCAGCATTCCTTGAGTAGCTTAAGGGTCCTCTTACTTCATGGCCAAACAGTAGTTCAAAGGGTGAGAAGCCCAGTGATTCATTTGGAGATTCTCTCGCGGCAAATACAACGAATGGAAGACCTTTATCCCAGTCTTTCTGATGTTCCAAACAGTATTTCTTGAGCATCAATTTGAGTGTTTGATGATATCTCTCCAACGCTCCTTGGGTCTGGGGATGGTAAGCTGAAGACGTGATCTGGGTGATGCCCAACTCTTTCAGAGACTGCTTGAAAACATTTGACATGAAATTACTTCCCCGGTCTGACTGTACCTCCTTGGGTAGACCAAATTTTGTGAAGAACCCTAGCATTTCCTTAACCATGTTCTTTGCTGAGATATTTCTAAGTGGAATGGCTTCAGGATAACGAGTAGCCATATCAATCAGGGTCAACACAGAAGAAAATCCTGAAGAAGTCTTAGGAAGAGGGCCCACAATATCCACCAACACACGGGTGAATGGCGCCTCAAAAGGAGGAATGGGAACTAGAGGTGCAACCTTTTCGGTCTGATTACACTTCCCCACAACTTGACAGGTGTGACAAGACTTACAATACCAGGAAACATCTCTGAAGATACCTGGCCAGTAGAAGTGTTTCAAAATGCGTGCCATGGTCTTCCTCACTCCAAGGTATCCTGCCAAACTGGAATCATGAGCCACTCTAATGATATCCTGACGAGGGATGACAACTTGTTGTACAACCTCCCATTCACAGTCGGCTGATGCTGTTGGGGGTCTCCACTTCCTCATAAGTACTCCTGACTTTATATAATAACAAGTAGAAGCACCGGCTGACTCTTCCTCACTGCAAGCAGAGTTAGCTAGACCTTTCAACTCAGGGTCAGCAACCTGCAACTCAATCAACTCTTGACGAGACAAATTATCAACACTACGGGGTACTGCCTCATCTGGTGAGTGGTCCAAATTTGCAAGAAAAGTGTCAGCTAGGATAACATCATCATCATCATTATCTTCTAAGTCACCAGTAACTTTAGACTTAGCCCTAGTGACAGCACATGCAGGGAACATTATCAGGGACATCACAATCCTGGGCCGCAGCCACTGGCTCACTAGACAACTGAGGAGCTGGACACACTTGACTTCCACCAATATCATTTCCAAGTAAGAAAGTTACACCGGACATTGGGAGTGTCTCAACCAACCCAACCATAACGGAACCATTAACGAAACCAGACTCTAAATTCACTCTGCACAGAGGCACAGAGAAGTAATTATTCGCTACACCTTGTAAGATTACAGTTTCATCAGAGGAATTAACATTAGAGCCTAGAACACTGGTCAGCATAAGGGATTGGCAAGCACCTGTATCACGATATATTTGAACTGATTTCCTGTCATTACTGTCCAGAGGACTGACAAAACCATCAGACAGGAAATTAGCACAGGAACCCACGTTACTGCTCAAAAGAGGAGCTCCATCATGCGAATTTAATTTACCCCTCAAAGCAGGTTCAGTTAACTGGGTTAAAGAATTCTGGGAACTCTCAAGGGTGGACACTAGACCAATTGACTGAATATTTAAAGACTCCTTTTTGTTCACATCACGCTGTCTCCTGAAACATTTCTCCGTAGTATGACCAAGCTTACTACAATAAGTACATTTACTTTTCTGAAATCTAGAGGTGGAGCTGGTATTTACTTCCTGAGAAACATCATCTTTATTCTCTTTCCTGTTACCTGTACTCTGAGTAGAGGCAACGTACTTACTCTCAGCTTTCGTTTTTTCTTTAGAATATCTCTTGTGAGTGAGAACATATTCATCAGCTAAAACTGCAGCATCAGACAAATTATCTATTCTTTTCTCATCAAGATATTGGCTTACATCATTATTAATACACCTTTTGAAGTCCTCCAGCAAAATCATCTGCTTAAATTTACCAAAATCAGAATCCACATTCTTAGAATATAACCACTGCTCTAACAGATCTTCTTTGATTTTTGCATACTCAACATGGGATTGCTTATCTTGCTTATAAGTTGTCCTAAATTTTACTCTATAGGCTTCAGGAACAAGCTCATAGGACTTAAGAATCAAGCTCTTAACAACATCATAATTATCAGATTGATCCTGAGGCAAAGATGCATAAGTTACTTGAGCTTTACCAGTGAGAACAGTTTGAAGGAGTACTGGCCAATACTTTTTGGGCTAATTAAAACCTGTAGCTACCCTCTCAAACGACTGAAAATACTTTGTTAAATCAGATTCATTAAAAGAAGGGACAAGTTTAACATTTTTAGCCACATCAAAATCATCAGAGCTAGATGATCCAGTTCCACCTTGTTTCATGCGATACTCATGGTCTGCCTGAATCCTAGCAATTTCAACTTGTGCCTCAGCCTCCTTAGCACGAGCCTGAAACTCACCCTCCTTAGCTTTTGCCTGAAACTCAGCCTCCTTAGCACGAGCCTCCTGCAGGGCTAGCTGTAACTTAGCTAATTCAATCTGCGTTTGCTCATCTGGAGGAGTTACATTAAACAAGCTTTTATTAATGATGTCAACAATTTGATCTTTAGAATGAGGAGAGCGAACAGCAATTCCCAATTGTTGAGCAACAAGCTTAAGTTCATTCTTTGTTCTGTTTTCTACATCACACACTGTTTGCACATTTGACAAAAAAACTTTGGCTTCATCAAGCGTAGTAATAGTAGACATCATCAATAAATCACAGTCACAAATTATCAAGCAATATCCTCATGATAATATCCTGAATATCCTGATAAGAGGTCGCCAAATTTATGTTACGGAACAGAGAGAGATAATGAACACTTTAAGTGAGAATACTAAAAATCACTACTGTCCCGCAAAGTTCCAGGTTCAAAACAAAAGAGTTAGTTAAAATTACAAGTTAAAGTTTAATGCTCAAACTAACAACTAAACATTCAGGACTCATAAGGATAATGTAATGGCAAAAACAGGTTAAATATATGGTTAACTGCAATAGCCTCTATTAACACGAATTTAGCAAGAACAAATTTATCTAAGCCAGCACTGATAAAATGAGAGAACCGGATAATGCTGAGTTAAAGCAAGATATATTATTACAGAAACAAAATATTATTACTACTGGCTGACAGTAAAACTTTACATTAATCACAAAAACCTCACCAGGCCTACGAATCAACACCCTATGCTATACAGTACAAGAAAAAATGTAATAACACTTATACTCAAATTACACAGCAGCTAGATGATTGGAGACTTCCTGAGCACTCACAAAAATAATAACAACTGTACAGGGGAGGACAGAGATGTGAACAAAACGAGGAGTAGATCTAAGTGGTAATTAATGTAGAGACTGAGCTCATTATATAGGGGCCGGCAGAGCTTGATACAACTTGTAAGAAGGACGCGCAAATGAAGCCATAGGGAACAAAGAGTTGACACTCCTGCTCTGAACAACAGAAAGAACGACTTACTCTACTAAAGGGAGGAGAAGGGGGGAGTGAGGTAGAACGCGGAAGCTTTGTCACTATGGAAGCCACGAGGCGAATCGTGATCAAACATGCAGCATACTGTACGTTAGAATTATACAAAGGATGATGAAATCATAGGCTATGTAACAATATATGTATATGTATATATATATATATATATATATATATATATATATATATATATATATTGCCAAACGCCTCAACCCCGTTCGGAGTGGCCACAAACAAATGGCCTCCATGTCGCCCTGTCCCAAGCCATTTCACTGCCCTGCTCCCAACTCACACCCCCCTCTCTCATAGTCCTCTCCACCCCATCCCTCCATCTCATCCTCGGCCTCCCCTTCCTTCTTCCCTTCTCCACCTCACTCACATACTGTACACTCTCTTCGTCAGTCTTTCACCCTCCATCCTCTCCACATGGCCAAACCACCTCAGTGTATTCCTCCTAACGCTTCCTATCACATCCACATCACAACGCTCCTTTATATCCTTATTTGTCAGCCTGTCTCTCCATGTGACTCCACAGGCTCCTCTTAAATAACTCATTTCCACTGCTCCCACTCTTGACTTGCGTCCTTCCAGCAACGTCCAAGCTTCAATTTCCATACGTTAGAGTTGGTATCACAGCACTGTCACGCAGCAACCCCATCACCTCCACGCTCACCTCCCCGCCCCCCATCACTGCCCTCAAGGAATCAGCAACACCCCCCCCCTGCTGCACCCCCTCAAGCACCACACCCTCCAAACCTCCACCCCCACTCATCATACCACACAAGTACCCAAACGTACTCACATTTTCCAATTCCCCACAATCCAACTGCACGTTCACCGACTTCACCTTTCTCAAAGACCACCACCCCACTCTTCCCCACACTCACCCCCAGACTCCGCCCTCCACACACTCTCCCAACCCATCCACCAAGCCCCGCAGCTCTCCCCCGCCCCCACCCAACAACACAGCACCACCTGCAAACAGTACAGGGAGCTTCCAAACACTACCCTCTCTCACCAGGACCACTCCAACATCCGCTACCCTACCTTGTACCTCTTTTATTACTCCATCCATGTACAGATTGAACAACCATGGAGACATGACACATCCCTGTTTCAACCCAACTTTCAAAGAGAAAAATTCACTTCGTTCACCATCCACAAGCACTGCAGCCTTAGCACCATCGTACATACTCTTCATAGCATTCAACAACTTCCCATCTACTCCATATATTCTTAATACTTTCAACAATCCTT
>NC_136967.1:45481085-45581085 GCF_032717465.1 Coenobita brevimanus
CTTGGCCATGCTGACCTAGTCACTTCATCTTCCCTTCATACTGTATCACTGACAAAAGTTTGGTCAAAATCCATGAAGGATTTGAGGAGATATTGCAACAAGGATATACAATGTCGACAACATATGACCTTGACCTTTGACCCATAGATCTAGCTGACCTAATTAACTCATCATATCCTCATTCTACATGACTGACAAAAGTTTGGAGGAAATCCGTCGATAGGTTCAGGGGATATCGCGTCCTCAAAAGAGTATTGGACTCACTAACCCACTTGCACAGGGACGGCCCACCATAGGTGGGCGGAAGCATAATGAGTGGCCGAACGTTGTAACTATTTTCTTATTTGTAAGTGGACCATATAGTACATACATGCAGTCATGTCTGCATACATGTAGTGTGTATGACTGTGTAAATGCCTGATCTCGAGATTCCACTGACTGTTTGCTCCAACATACGCTGACATAATTATGAGTTCAGTGCCATGACGTCACCTCTGTCTCACAGTGAGTCCTCAGCAGAAACTACCAGAGAAAGGGTACAGACAGTCTGTCTGTCCAACCACCAACAAAAATAAGAGGGAAACGGGGCAGATTGACTTTTAATAATACCGTTAATAAACATACAGTAGCCAAAGAAGACCAATTCACCTGACAATGATGTGGCCACCACCCTTCCATGATACAACATCAACACGAAATACAACTCACAATCAGTGTACGTTGACCACACTGCACTGTCAATCCCAACCATCACAATACACTAACTCATCACTTTCACCACACTATCACAGCACAGACATTCCTTCAACATAACCTAAACAAAGGACCTCTTGTAAAGACCATAAAAGTCCCAGATTTCCTGCGGTCCACCGGAATGACATGGAGAAGAGCCTGGGATTGGCAGAACTACAACAATAAAACAAGGCGTTCCATGTTGTTCGTGTTAGCACAAGACGATTTTATTCAGCCTTTTTTAAAGAAACACCAAAATGGAGGAATATATATAGCTTTCTTCACCTATTCATTAGCATATTTTTCTCGTAAGTTGAATAAAATCCTCTGGCTGAATCAGGAATGAAATACGAGTAGTGTTCTCGGGTTTATGGAGTAAGAGCGATCCATTTCCTCTATGTACGTGAATGGCATGTTTGATATTAAATTCTTGTTACCGCCCTATGATTTGTCCGGATAAATTTCAGTGGTACAGTGACGTCTTCTTTATTCTTTCAAAAGACACACAGTTTTGTTTAGTAAACAATGTGGAGAGGAAAATGCAGTTCATTTTGCAACAAATTGTGGATGTACATTATATTCATGCCTGTAGAGACAGTTTTAGTCAGCATATATGGTAAAGAAATAAAAAGCTGACTACTGGAACTGGACAAAAACGAATACGTTCTTAGTAGTATGTTAATGTGTGACGGCTTAATGAAGAGGGGAGAAGAACGATGGGGCTCAGGAGGGAAGTAGGGATGGGAGGAGAGGACGGAGTGAAGGGAGAGGGGTGTGAGTGAAGAGGAGAGAGTGGCAGGACAACGAGGAATGAGATGGAATGAGTCGGTGAGAGAGGCGAGAGGGGGCGACGAGATGAGAGGAAGACGAATGGAGTAGGAAGTAATGGGAGAAGGGCGAAAAGAAGGATGAAATGGGAGGGAAAGTGAGAAGGAAGATTGGGGGGAGGGGGGACAGGGGAGAAGAAAGGAGTGGAGGATGGTAGAGAATGGAGTGGCATGAATGAAGGTTAGAGAAAATGGAGGGGATAGTTAGGAAGACAGTGAAGAGGAAGGAAGAAATGTAAGGAAGGAGAGCAGCGAATGTTGAACAAGAGAGAAAGGAGGAAAGAAGTGGATGGCAAAGTCAGAGGATTGGAGGAAGAAATAAGGTAGGGAGGGATGGATACGGGAAGGAAATGACATGAAGAGGAAAAAGAAGAAGGAAATAAAGGGGACAAGGAAAGGAGGATATGAGAAGAAAGAGGAAAGCGAGGAAGGAGGAGGTAATAAGAGAGGAAGGAGAGAGCCATAACGCTGAGGAGAGGCAAAAGTGCTAATAAGAGAGAGAGAGAGAGAGAGAGAGAGAGAGAGAGAGAGAGAGAGAGAGAGAGAGAGAGAGAGAGAGAGAGAGAGAGAGAGAGAGAGAGAGAGAGAGAGAGAGAGAGACGGGGGGATGGCGGATAAGATGAGAGTGTGGGAGGAAATGGATAATGGGGGTGGAGAAAGGCATGACCACGTGAAACGAGGTAAAGAGGGCATAGAGGAGCATGAGTAGAGAAAATTAAAGTAGGAGAGATAAGCGAAGGAGAGTCTGAGGAGATGAAGAAACAAGTAAACTTAAAACACTGATGAACCAGAAGAAGGAGGAGGTGGTGGTGGGATGCATAGAGCTGTGGGTGACTTGGCGTTCACGGGTTTGATCCTGCATGTTCCAAGGAATTGTTAGTCTTCAACAAGTGGTGAGGGAAAGAGTGGCTAGGACGTAAACTCAGCTGCAATGAGTGAAGTGGTCTGCAATGGCTGCAGGTGAAAGACAGGGAGAAGAGAAACCTGTTAATAGCAAAAATACAATTGTTCGGAAGAGAGGAGGGCAGTAGGCAGGGATGAAAACTTAGAAGGAAAAGAAAATATTGAGCTGTAAGAGTTGGTGGTGGCAGGAAGGGAAGGAGATGAAGAGAGTCTGGCCAGAGCACCAAACTTTAGTTCCCAACACGTTCGGGTCTTAAAACTTAGCAGGTGAGTTGGTAATGTTTTCCGCCTACCTGAATACTTCATATTTATACCTAGAGAGCAAGTCCAACATACCAGTATTCTTTTTACACGTTGGGATGGGAAATAATGAAACGAAATTCCGACTTACCCGATTATTTTGATGTAAGATCTCTTTGTGTGTTGGGACGGTTTCTAGGATCCAGTTCCAGTATGTTATAGAGAGAACATTGCATTAAGTATATATTCGGTAAATACCACGTTTTTGTTTTCCTAAAGTTTTAAACTAATGATGGTAGATTACAAGATAATATCCAACTCTGCATCGAAAGTTTCGTAGGCTAAAGTTATTTTACTTTTCGTTAATTTAGACTTTCCTCCTTTTTTGTTTATTTTATATAGCTCAGTGGCAGAAAAAAAGACAAATCTCTACATCATTTTAAGAGCACTTCTCTATGAATGTAATCATACTATAGCTTTGACCTTTCGTTACATATCTGTCGAAAGCTTACCTAGTTCAGGTACGTTATAGTTCTTTCACCGTTCCTTGGCCTAGATTTTCCCTCTTTGTAGCTTATCATCATGTAGCTCAGTGGTAGAAAATTTTGAATAATGCAGGCCGTGTATTTCACTTTGCATATCTTTATCGTGTGTTTCTCTTCAGAGTGGACATGTGTGGGCATTAAGCTTGTCAAAGACCATGCTACAGTCTCATCCTCTCAACTGGGATGGCAGCAGGATTCCCCAGACTCTGCACCAACTCCTGTCTACATTACAGCTCCCACTATTTCAAGGGACCTACCAGAACTTGTCATTGAGAGTGTTAGACGGATTGTAAGGCGCCATGTAAATGCTGCATGCAGAGGCAGCCCTGCATGTCTCTGTGGATGTAAAGGTTCATGCCCCTGCAGTGGTGCAGACATCTACATGCAAAATTTTCTTAGCGATGTATGAACACTATAAACTATATATTAGTTTTCGCCAGTACAACAACATAGGTGTTGCATTCCCAACTTCAGACTATTGATGGGAAATATCTGCCTCAAGTTTTCCTGTCAGGTATTATGTGTCTCAATGAAACTGTGAACATAGTTGCAAACTTGTTGTCTCACTACTTACTACCTAGCACTTGCATCCATGGGGGAGGCGGTGGCTCAATCGGTAGAGAGGTGGCCTGCAGTTCTAACGGACCCAGGTTCGAATCCCGGCTGAAGCAGGGAACAGTTTAAGGATTTGAATTTCATCAAATCAGGTTTTACTGATCTACCAGGAGACCCGCCGACATGTCGTAAAAATACCCCCGCTAATACCAATACACCAGTCCTGTATGAGGCAGCCCTAGCATGTATTCAGTATGGACGGTGGGTGTTAGCGCCGAAGTGGTGACATGTAGTGGTGTATGGTATGTAGGAGGACTGCTGGGCCTTGATAGCAGGCTGTGAAGCCTATGCCCAGAGTCGGACACATAAAAAAAAAAAAATATATATATATAGTAATAAGTTGCCATTTCAGTGAGTGAACCTTTGAAAGGATGCATTTTTAATGGTTTCAGAGACCTCAGATTTTACCTAGAAACACGTACCGGTATCACAGTATATGGATTTTCTATGATAGTTTCCAAGCTATGAGTTGCCCGTGTTTTAATTGTGGCCAATTTACATATAAATTTTAACCAACTTTGCATATTTTACAAATAATAGTTATGGTAAACAGAAAATTATTAATTTTTTTTTTTTTTAGCTTTGAAAACCTTTTTATTGAACTTCTTGACCCCGAAAATGTACACATTGACACCAATTTTGTCATTATAGCTGTAACAGTAGCAAAGATATGGGGTCTGGTGTATTGTCAGTGGCCATTTTGAAAAAAAAGAAAGGAAAAAAAAAAAGCATACAGTATGGTTCAGATACGAAGCGAGATCTAACTTGTGTCTCTGGATATTTTTTTCCATGGTCCTCAGGTACTTATATACCAGAAGGGAACTTTGCATCATGACTTTAAGTCAACACCCCTTTTTTTAACACTTAACACGTCTACTAAACTGGAACATTTAATGAGCTTAAGGATGCTAGAAGAATAAGAATAGAGAGAGTAATGTTGACTAGTAGGATAAGTGAAAACCAGGGAGTTTTTGACTACAAGTGTCTGGCATCATGTACAGTTGCGGCCAGGTGTAGTAATCCACCCTCCTCCAGGCAACCTATGAATATGGTAGCGCAGCAGTTGTCGTCAGCACAGTTGCCTGCGGTATAATTTTGTCTGTTACAACCCTTATGTTCAAGGCTTAATGGAATCTGCGTAACTGAAGTAATTAAAGAGAGGTTTGACTCTGATAGCGTGATTGTATGAAATATAAATATAAGCAATGCATTGTTTCACTTAAGTTACACTGTCAACAGCAACAGACACCAAAGCGCAGACTTGGCTATTCCCCGATTTCCATTAGATATGAGCCCTTCAGACACGCTCAGTAAGCCGTATCGAAGTGTTGATTTGATACAAGGAGTGAAAGCGACAGGGAATGGCAGATTGCTGCTATATTAGTCCTGTTTAGAATAAATTATCTTGTGAAATTTTAGCCGAGCGCATTGATTCCCATGGTTTTTGACCTGGAAATGCCAATTATCTAAATTATTTTCTTCTCAAATGAAGGAAAACCCTGCCTCAAAGGCCAGGAAGTTTTGTGTCTGACAATCAAAAGAATTGCATTTTTCGTAACAGATGGAATTTTGGCCATATCTTCCTTAATATTCTAACTATTATAAATGCTACCACTGAAAAGCTTATAAGTACCTCTTTCAAACGGTGTAAAGATATTGTTAATACTAATATCATTACTACTGTTCTTGAATAATGACAGAAATATATGCAAATATGACAGACTTCCTGACAAAAATACGATTCCTATTAATATATATGTCTAATACTTTATAAGATTAAAATATAGTTCAAAATAAAATCTTAGTACCACGTTAACTTAGAACATTTTCATGCAGACTATGCAAGAATAGTAAGTACACCTACAATGACTACTTTAATATATTGAAATAATTATGTTAAGAGAACTGGCATTAATACATAGCTCATAAAAATTTTACTGAGAAATCAAGCCATAATTCTCCCATCAGAGGGCAGCATTTGCCACATAATTTATATTGGCGAGAGCTGCCAAAACTTCTTGACCTATATTTCAGTTCTTGTAATAAGAAAACAGGATTCATTTTTCTTGTCTTATTGTTATTGCCCCATGTTGTGTTCATTATTATCTGTGGTCTCCTATTACTGTTGTCTTGTATATACTGATCTTTTTGCTCTCCGACAAGGCGAGTATGTTTTCATCTCGGCTTGTTGCTTGCCGGAATCGAAAGATACGGCAAGCATGTTGGTCAGTTCCGTATGTTTGTCTGTCTGTCTGTCTTTGTTTGTGTGTCTGCTCTCTACAGGTCACAGTTTTGCACCAATCGTTCTGAAGGAAAAAAAAAAAAAAAAAAGCAGACACCCATAAACCCTGGAAGTCTTTGTTTTTTCAACAAAATCGGTCAGAGGCCCTGGGCTGAGCGAGGGGTTGAAGCCCCTCAGTGGCCGTGGGCCCGGAGATTGTCGGGACCCAGTGGCCGGCCCCAGCACCATCATTTATTCATATTTCGAAAATCGACTTTTTCCCCTGACAAACTAAAGAGAAATGTCTGGCACACATGACAATGGAATGTTTTGCTATCAAATCCCAACCTTTGCTTCGTAATGAAGAGCGAAAAATTTCGCCAAATAACTACCTACATGCCGGTGAAAATTAAGCATACGTAATCGGATCCACCCGGTAAGTGCACTATCTAAGGCAGTTTCGTTTGTTTATTTGTTTGTTTTTCTGTTAGCATGAATACTCAAAACTAAAAGAGATATATGGATCAAATTTGGTGGGTAGACAGCTAATATCCCAGGGAACAATTGAGTAGCTTTTGGGACCAATGTTTGTTAGTTTGTCTGTAAGCTAGATTACTCAAAAACTAAAGGAGGGACTTGAACCAAACTTGGTGGGTAGATAGTCCATGTCCCAGAGAATAATCAGTTAACTTTGGGGACCGATCCGGATCGTATTACTGATTCTGGATACGGAAAACACTATTTGCGAAACCCTAATCCTATGATTCCTAACCTTCACACCTTGGAGGAACCTCCGATACAAATTTTCATACTCCAGGGAACCCCTACCCCCTGGGGGTAGGGAGGGTTTTCAAGAATACTCCCCCAGTATCCCTGCTTGTCGTAAAAGGCGACTAAAAGGGTTGGCGGAGGGTTAGTGCCCCTCCCCGGAAAAGAACTAACTAAAAAAACAAACAAGAAGCCTCGGACAAAGACTGACTAAACGATGACGACTCAGGACTGGACAAAGGACTTGATAATGGCTATGTGGAATGTAAGGGGAGCGAATGAGGAGGTGAAAGAGAGAGAGATTGTCCAGGTGCTTGAGGGTGCGAAAGTGGATGTATGTGGAATAACGGAAACAAAATGGAGAGGAGAAAGTGTGAGAGAATGGGAGTATGGATAGGGTATATGTGCAGGAGTAGGTGAGAATGAGAGGGCAAAGGAAGGAGTATGTATAGTTGTGAGTAAAAGATGGAAGCAGAGCATAAAACAGTATGGATCAGTTTGGTCAAGGATTGTGTGGGTAAAGTTGAAAGTTGGAATACAAATGTGGGCGATTGTGTGTGTGTGTATGCGCCAACGCAAGATCGTGCTAGAAGAGTGAAAGAAGATCTCTGGACAAATGTAGAAGTGTGCATGGAAAAATTTGGAAGGAATTAGAGAGTGTTTTTGGTCGGTGATATGAATGGTAAAGTTGGGAATGTGAAGGTGGATGGAATAGTTGGTGAGTGGGGTGTGCCTGCTGAGATAGATGAGAATGGGAGTGCGTTAGTGGACATTTGTGCTGGGAGGGGGTTGGTGATAGCCAATACCCTCTTCAGGCATAAAATTATCCACAGGTATACATGGCGAGCGATGAGAAGGGTGGATGGTGAACTGAATGAAAGGAAGGCAATGATTAATTATGTGTGTGTGGATGAAAGGATAAGATGTGTAATGGATGCAAGAGTTTATAGAGGATGGGGGAGTGGACTTTCTGACCACTACTTGGTGGTGGCCAGAATTAGAATTCAAGTAAGATGGAGGAATAGAAGAAGGGAAAGACGAGAGGAAGGAGTAGTTGCAAGGAGAGTGGAAAGGTTACAAGAGGACGAGAAAAAGGCAGAGTATAAGAGAGAACTAGAGGAACGATTGGGCAAATATGAATTGGAGCAGATGGGAGACGTGGAAGGTGTCTGTAGGATATTTACAGAAGAAATATGTGCAGCATGTGATGTGGTGTGTGGAAGGAAGAGAAAAAGGAGGGGGGTGAAAGGAACAGCGTGGTGGACTGAAGAGGTGAGACAGGCTGTGGCACAAAGGAAGAAAGCATACAATGAATGGATGAGAAATAGGGCCGTGGAAGAAGTTGAGAGGCAGAAGAGAGAGTTATATGTAGAAAGAAAGAGAGAGGTGAAAAGATTAGTAAGAGAGAGTAAGAAGAGAGTGGATGAGGAATATGGAAGGAATTTGAGTGTAAAGTGGAGGGACTGTAAGAAAATGTTCTGGAAAGAGGTGAAAAGAGTAAGACAGGATAGAAGTGAAGTTAGCAGGGGAGTGAAAGATAAAAATGGTAGATTACTAGTGAAAAAGCGAGAAAAAGTGAGCAGATGGAGAGAACACTTCAAGGAATTGTTGAACATAGAGGATGGAGGTAATGCGAGTATAAGTGGCTGGGGAATGGCTGGGAGAAGGAGGGAGGTGAGAAGACAGGAAGAAATCAGTAGGATAGAAGTTGTGGAAGCAATGAAGAAAGTTAAATCGGGGAAAGCCCCAGGAATTGATGGAGTGTGTGGTGAAATGCTGAAGCATGGGGGAGAGATAGTAGTAGAATGGATGTGGAAGATGTGCAGATTGGCCTGAGAGGAAGGTAGAGTCCCAGAGGATTGGAAGTCAGGTATAATTATTCCCTTGTACAAAGGAAAAGGGGAAAAAGAAGTGTGTGGTAATCATAGGGGCATTTGTCTTCTTAGTATAATAGGAAAAGTGTATGGTAGGATACTTATTGACAGAGTTAGAGAAAGAACAGAGGAATTAGTTGGAGAAGAACAGGGTGGCTTTAGGAAGGGAAGAGGTTGTGTAGATCAGATATTCATTCTTAGATCTTTAGTGGAAAAGTTTCTAGAGAAGGAAAAGAAGTTGTATGCGGCTCTCTTGGATTTGGAGAAAGCATATGACAGAGTGGATAGACAAGGATTGTGGAAAGTGTTAAGAATATATGGAGTAGATGGGAAGTTGCTGAATGCTGTGAAGAGTATGTACGATGGTGCAAAGGCTGCAGTGCGTGTGGATGGTGAACTAAGTGAATTTTTCTCTTTGAAGGTTATGTTGAAACAGGGATGTGTCATGTCTCCATGGTTGTTCAATCTGTATATGGATGGGGTAATAAAAGAGGTACAAGGTAGGGTAGTGGATGTTGGAGTGGCCCTGGTGAGAGAGGATAGTGTTTGGAAACTTCCTGTACTTTTGTTTGGAGATGATACTGTGTTGTTGAGTGAAGAAGAAGGGGAGCTGCAAGGCTTGGTGGATGGGTTTGGGAGAGTGTGTAAGAAACGGAATCTAAAGGTGAATGTAGGGAAGACTAAAGTGATGGTCTTTGAGAGAGGTGAAGTCAGTGAATGGACAGCGAGGTTGGATGGTGAGGAATTGGAAAATGTGAGTACGTTTAAGTACTTGGGTAGTGTGATGAGTAAGGATGGAGGTTTGGAGGGTGAAGTGCTTGAAAGGGTACAGCAGGGAAGAAAGGTTGCTGGTTCTTTGAAAGCAGTGATAAGAAACAGGGAAGTGAGCATGGAAGTGAAAAAGTTACTACATGACAGTATTGTGATACCAACTCAAACGTATGGAAGTGAAGCTTGGACGTTGTTGGAAGGACACAATTCAAGAGTGAGAGCAGTGGAAATGAGTTATTTAAGAGGAGCCTGTGGAGTCACATGGAGAGACAGGCTGACGAATGATGATATAAAGGAGCGTTGTGGTGTGGATGTGGATGTGATAGGAAGCGTTATGAGGAACACCCGTTTGGGGTGGCCACAAACAAATCGCCTCCAAGTCGCCCTGTCCCCCGCCATTTCACTGCCCTGCTCCCAACTCACACCCCCCTCTCTCATATACCTCTCCACCCCATCCCTCCATCTCATCCTCGGCCTCCCCCTCCCTCTTCCCCCCTCCACCTCACTCACATACACTCTCTTCGTCAGTCTTTCACCCTCCGTCCTCTCCACATGGCCAAACCACCTCAGTGTGTTCCTCATAATGCTTCCTATCACATCCACATCCACACCACAACGCTCCTTTATATCCTCATTCGTCAGCCTATCTCTCCACGTGACTTCACAGGCTCCTCTTAAATAACTCATTTCCACTGCTCTCACTCTTGACTTGTGTCCTTCCAACAATGTCCAAGCTTCACTTCCGTACGTTAGAGTTGGTATCACAATACTGTCATGTAGTAACTTTTTCACTTCCATGCTCACTACCCTGTTTCTTATCACTGCTTTCAAGGAACCATCAACCTTTCTTCCCTGCTGTACCCTTTCAAGCACTTCACCCTCCAAACCTCCATCCTTACTCATCACACTACCCAAATACTTAAACATACTCACATTTTCCAATTCCTCACCATCCAACCTCGCTGTACATTCACTAACTTCACCTCTCTCAAAGACCATCACTTTACTCTTCCCTACATTCACCTTTAGGTTCCGCTTCTTACACACTCTCTCAAACTCATCCACCAAGCCTTGCAGCTCCCCTTCGTCTTCACTCAACAACACAGTATCATCTGCAAACAACAGTACAGGGAGTTTCCAAACACTATCCTCTCACCAGGGCCACTCCAACATCCACTACCCTACCTTGTACCTCTTTTATTACCCCATCCATGTACAGATTGAACAACCATGGAGACATGACACATCCCTGTTTCAAACCAACTTTCAAAGAGAAAAATTCACTTAGTTCACCATCCACACGCACTGCAGCCTTCGCACCATCGTACATACTCTTCACAGCATTCAACAACTTCCCATCTACTCCATATATTCTTAACACTTTCCACAATCCTTGTCTATCCACCCTGTCATATGCTTTCTCCAAATCCATGAAAGCCGCATACAACTTCTTTCCCTTCTCTAGAAACTTTTCCACTAAAGATCTAAGAATGAATATCTGATCTACACAACCTCTTCCCTTCCTAAAGCCTCCCTGTTCTTCTCCAACTAATTTCTCTGTTCTTTCTCTAACTCTGTCTATAAATATCCTACCATACACTTTTCCTATTATACTAAGAAGACAAATGCCCTTATGATTACCACACACTTCTTTTTCCCCTTTTCCTTTGTACAAGGGAATATTTATACCTGACTTCCAATCCTCTGGGACTCTACCTTCCTCCCAGGCCAATCTGCACATCTTCCACATCCATTCTACTACTATCTCTCCCCCATGCTTCAGCATTTCACCACACACTCCATCAATTCCTGGGGCTTTCCCCGATTTAACTTTGTTCATTGCGTCCACAACTTCTATCCTACTGATTTCTTCCTGTCTTCTCACCTCCCTCCTTCTCCCAGCCATTCCCCAGCCACTTATACTCGCATTACTTCCATCCTCTGCGTTCAACAATTCCTTAAAGTGTTCTCTCCATCTGCTCAGTTTTTCTCCCTTCTCCACTAGTAATCTACCATTTTTATCTTTCACTCCCCTGCTAACTTCACTTCCACCCTGTCTTACTCTTTTCACTTCTCTCCAGAACATTTTCTTACAGTCCCTCCACTTTACACTCAAATTCCTTCCAAATTCCTCATCCACTCTCTTCTTCCTCTCTCTTACTAATCTTTTCACCTCTCTCTTCCTTTCCACATATAACTCTTTCTTCCGCCTCTCAACTTCTTCCACGGCCCTATTTATCATCCATTCATTGTATGCTTTCTTCTTTTGTGCCACAGCCTGTTTCACCTCTTCAGTCCACCACGCTGTTCCTTGCACCCCCCTCCGTCTTCTCTTCCTTCCACACACCACATCACATGCTGCACATATTTCTTCTGTAAATATCTTACACACACCTTCCACGTCTCCCATCTGCTCCAATTCATCTTTGCCGAATCGTTCCTCCACTTCTCTCTTATACTCTGCCTTTTTCTCATCCTCTTGTAACCTTTCCACTTTCCTTGCAACTACTCCTTCCTCTCGTCTTTCCCTTCTTCTATTCCTCCATCTTACTTGCATCCTAATTCTGGCCACCACCAAGTAGTGGTCAGAAAGTCCACTCCCCCAACCTCTATACATTCTTGCATCCTTTACACATCTTCGCATCCTTTCATCCACACACACATAATCGATCATTGCCTTCCTTTCATTCAGTTCACCACCCACCCTTCTCATCACTCGCCATGTATACTTGTGTATCATTTTATGCCTGAAGAGGGTATTGGCTATCACCAACCCCCTCCCAGCACAAACGTCCACTAACGCACTCCCATTCTCATCTATCTCGGCAGGCACACCCCACTCACCAACTATTCCATCTACCTTCACATTACCAACTTTACCATTCATAAGACAAAATACTGAAAAAATATAGTCCATTTAAAATCTACAGTACCTTAACATCACAAGAGAGTTTACATTACAAAGTCAGTATAAGATTTACCTTCAGTGTGATACTTCGGCGTGTTTCTCTATGCACAGCTGTTGAACTCTTGGCCGAATTTTTGACAAACATATCATAATTCTTCCTCGATAGACAGCAGACGATTTCTTGCTTTGCTTTTAATGACTGTCAGACATGAGAAAGCTTGCTCACAGAGTTAAGAAGCTGAAGGCTGGAGTAAAATATCCAACGCGTTTGCTGTGATGACAGGGTACTCTTTTCATACAGAAATCCAAAACACATCACGTGACACTTCATTAAATCTCATTTTCACGATTCGATCTCGACTGTAGTTCATTTAGTTCTTCTTGCATACTGAGTAGGTTTTATGAATTTGGTGAGAACTCAGTAAAAGGGCTGTACATATCGGATGACAAGGAAGGGAAGTATTTTTAATTTTTTGTCAGTGATCCCAAATAACTGGTAATTAATGGGATGACCTGATAATCAACCTGAGTCTGAATATGATGCAAGAGCAGAAACATTTCAACATTTCCTCTTGAAAGGTGCTTTTTTTTTTTTTTTTTCCCAAACACTGAGTTTATTCTTGAATGCAAGAAGTTTAAGTCAGAATGTTTAATTTGGACCCAACATGCTAGTGTTCAAGGTATCTAAATGCTGATAAAAATCTACTAAATATGTTAGTTTCATCTGCCAGTTTGTAGGTTTAAGGCATGCACAAAAACTGGCTTTGAAGAAAAGCTGTAGTTCCTCTCACAGATCGAATATCCTTGTCAAAGCTTTACCTCGTGAAACCCATCTAACATCGGTGTGCAAAAGGAGAGTCACGTGATCATTTTGCATATTTTACACAGCCTTGCATACATGCGAGAGGAGGATGCTTTATATGATTAGCATGTTCGCAGTTACATCAAGGATTTGTATAAAATCTTCCCCAACAGTTTTTGAAACAAGAATTCGGTGGAGAAAGCAGTAAGTCGTTATGACTTCAGTTTTTTTTTTCTTTTTCAAGTAGGACAAAGCCATGATTTGAGCAAATAATAGAGGAAGCACCATCGGTTCAGATTCCAACACACCGGCTCCATGACAGACAGCAAGATTTCAAATAAGAAGTCAAGATAATGGAAAAGTCTTGACCTTTGGTCGTTTCTGGCAACTCTTTACGGCAAAAAAAAAAATATATATATATATATATATTTCACCTTCGTTTCCAAATCAAACGAATGCCAGGAACTGAGCTTTACTTAAGACTGTCGACTCATCTGCTTGGAGAGCAATATTAAAGTATTTATTTAGTATTTCAGACAAAATATCTGAAATATTGTGGGACATTTCTACTACACGCCTACTAATTGTATTATTAGAAACAGGAACCTTGTCTGTTTCACTTTCAGTATCTTCACCTATCATTATTTTCACAAATATTTTACACGCAAGCATTATTAGACCTTCAGCAATAGTCTGGCTTTTCATTTTTGGCAACTAGCTCAGCCACTAAATAGCTTTCTTTTTGAGCTTTTTCGAATGAGTTATCTTCTTTTCAAAAACTTTTCTTTGTTTGTCCTGTGAATCTAAAGGTCTTCGAAAACAGTCAATTGTCTTATTTGACAAGTGGCTGGGATTAGTAGTGATGTGTTGCTTTAACTTGACCGGTACCATAGCAGTGCTAGCAAGTTTTTTTTTTTTTTTCCGCAAACAATGCACAAGGGAAGGGGACTGTTTTCCTTTCCAGTCCATGCAAAACAATGACCAAACAAATGTCATTGTAAAAGCGATTTTTATTTACATATCACTCGCTTCTCTTTCTTTACTCGTACTTGGTTGTGATAGTTGTGATTCATTTTCACTATACTCCTCTTAACTGACATGCTTTCTTTTCAAATACTTCAACATGCTTCAGCCTTTAATAACTGTATCTGTTATGATGGGTGTTATTTAGATCGACTTCTCGTCCTAGAAACACTAGCAATTGAGCTGGGGTTCTCTTTCAAGACCCGAGCTAGAACATACCATGAGAGGAACAGGACATAAAAACTCTGGGCAACAACCTTACTCGTATATTATCTTAAATTCTACACACAGTATACAATATGGGTACAAGTACAACACAGTACACTATTCAATCACAAAGGCACTAGGTAGACTAGAGGGCTCCAATTGGGCTACTGAAGTCTTGGGCTCTACAGGTGTCGGCCAGGTGTAGAAGGAGTCCCGTCAGGTTCTTCCTTCCTTCAGGGGACACGGGACAATGCTCAGGGACGACGTCTTCTTCAGTGGGCTGTTGGGCGGCATAGTGAGAGGCCCTCCTCTCTTGGAGCCTCGAGTAGGGTCTGGTTCTTGGGGCTTGGGCCAAACAGGGCGAGCAGGTGTACTTGTCTGCATCCACCCTAGGGAGAGGGTCGCCATTGTCTGGGGCTGGGGAGGCTGCACCCCGGGTTTGCAGGGGCACCTCTGAGAGTCCAGCGACTGTGGCCTCCCTCCCGTCGGGCCGCCATGAGGGGGAGTCTGCGTCGTCATCTCCGGCGGGAGTCCGTTAGCTGGTCGTCTTCCCCGGGCGCCAGCTGAACTGCATACACTCCTGGGGTCACCAAGGGGCCTCACCAAACCTCCTCAAACCAGGGAAGTTCCTCCTGGAGGCCGCATCTGTGCGGAGTAGTGGAAGGGTGTCCCACTTGGCTACCTAAGGGTGGAGCCGAGCAGGGGTCATCCTCCGCAAGGGAAGTCACAGAGGATGAGACATGTTTGGTGGGTTGTCTGTCCCTGGCGTGGCTGATGGCCATCACTAAGGTCCCATGGGCAACAGGAGGAGGGCGGCTGATGGCCGTCCCTTTCCTGTTGGTGCGGCTGAAGGCCATCACCGGGGCCCAATTTCCTGACAGGACCGTGGGCAAAGTGCGGCGGAAGGCCATCACCTGTCCACAGGTGCAGCTGAAGGCCGTCACTGGTGTCCTGTGAGGGGAGTGGATGACAGTTGAGGTGCGGCTGAAGGCTGTCATCTGCCTGCTGGTACAGCTGGAGGCAGTCACCTGCTCGCTGGTATGGCTGGAGGCTGTTGCCGGAGTCCAGCTCCCAGAGGCAGCTGCAGAAGGAGCAGGGGCGGTACAGTCTCTCCCCGAGTGTGGCTGTAGGCCATCACTGGTTTCTGCAGGGGAGGGGAGGTTTGCAACAGTTGAGCAGCTTAAGGGCGTTTGTACGGCTGAAGGCTGTCACTGACTTTGTGTGGCTGAAGGCCGTCACTTGGGTGCTGCTTGGGACTGAAGGATCAGCCCCACCCTGAACCTGGCGAGGGCTGGTCCGGCTGGAGGGCAATGCATCCGGACTACAACATCCTCGCTGGGTCTGTTCCGGGGAATAAGGGCTCTAGGTAGTCAGGGACATAGGTCCGTACTGCCTGGGCAACGCGTGCGCTCTCAGAGTCCCTCTGTGGTTTCCTCCTGGTGGGGATGTTGTCATGCCTTGGCAGTGTTCTGCTGCTATGACGGGTATTACAGTATCAATATACTGTTAACTGGGTGGGTATGCTAGACACGACAATACACTCTTTCGCTCTGCACAAGGTTGAACAATGGATGTCGTGATACCGAACATCTGGGCTGGGGCCCGGTCCATGTATGGTACTCGTAAATGAAAAATGGTATGGAAGTTACGTTGCCCTTGTCAGAGAGATGCGCTCCACTGAGAGGCCCTCCAGTTTTGTTTTGATTTTGTTTTTTGTTGAATATGGTTATTTAGGTTTGTAGGGTAAGAGACTTTCATCATTTGGGTTGTTGTCACCGATAGTTTGTTGTTAATATTTTCTTGTGTGTCAGTTTTAGTAGAACATATCCAAAAGAGGACTTCGCGGCAGGTACCTATACTGGCACTGTTTCAGCAGTCTATATGAAAAAGAGTTAAAGTCTCACATCCAGCCATTAGGTCTGCTACAGAGACCTGTTTAATTGGTTTTCCAAAAGATTCTATTAGTGGTTCTTAGTTGCCAACCAACAGACAGACATTTCAACATTCCTTACACTTGGAGAACTTTCCTGAGTTTTAAGGCCAGTGAAATGATAAGTTCTTTGCATGTCTAACACTTAATTCAGTTATTTTATTTGGGCAAATGGCTAGAATAAAAACCATCATAAGACAAAACGCAATGTTGCATTTCATGAAGCTTTATGATAAACACAGAAAACTGTGTAGTAATGAAGCTAGAGAAAGTGATTCCAGAGGAAATAGAGCTGCTTTTGAGAAAGAAATAGAGTTGCTTTTTGATATTGGGTTCCCTTATGCAATTCAAGAAGTTCAGGAATATAGGCTGTTATCCACAGACAAGAAAGATGAGAGCATTCGGTTTTATCAGAATCAGAAATGAAAGTGAATAGCACATATTTCTGATCATGAAAAAGTATTAGAAGAAAAAGCAAGCAACCTGATCAAAAGAAAAAAAGAGTGCTTGGAAAAATTATGAAACCACTGTGTCAAACCATGTTGAAGTAGGCCAATTGCTACCAGATGACAGTGATGCCAGCTGTGACTCCTCCGATTCTGATGCCAACTATAAACCCACTCCTGGTAGTTCCAGGCAGTCAAATGATGTTGCTATACCACCGTACTTCTCCAAAAAGATCATGGAATCAGAGGAAATCTACAACATTGCTGAAAGACTTTCCTTGTCTGATAATCAACCCTCAGCCATTGTTTCTTTTGCTCTTATAGCTGGTGGTGCTAAGCTGAAGGACTTGATCATATCGACATCTAATCGTAGAAACAAAATGATTGTGAGATGCAGCCTAAATGAGAAGTACATAGCTGAGTTTAAAGAGAATCCCTCAATTGCTTTGCATTGCAATGGAAAGCTGTTAGGAGAAACAAGCAGTTCCACTCCAAATTCCTCAACCGAAATTCTTGCTGTTCTGTTGTCTGTTTCTCCTCAACATGAGGAAGGCAAATTACTTAGTATTCAGTCAATTGACAGCTCAGCTGGATTGTCACAAGCCAATGCTTCAGAGGGGCTATTAACAGCTTGGGATGACGTAGACAAAGTTGTAGCTCTTGTGTTTGATACAACATCAATTAGCAGTGGTACTGATTATGATACAGCAAAGCTGTTGGAGGAAAAGCTTGGAAAGTTTTTTTTATCTTGCCTGTCGCCATGAAGTGTTAGAAATTATAACTGACACCGTATGGGACAAAGTAATTGTAAAGGGAAGCCCAGATAATCCATTATTTAAACAAATACATGAAATCTGGACAGATATCAGCAAAGGACATGCAGTCCTGACGACAGGGAAAACCAAGCTGAAATTCTGGCTAGAGAAGAAGAAAGTAGGTGTTTTAGAACTGCTAATAGGAACACTGTTATCATCACACCCTCCCACAGCAAACTACCGTGAAGTTGCAGAACTAACCATCATTCTGCTTTTGAGGAACCTGTCTGTGGCAAACGATTCCGGAGACCTGGTGCTATTCACCAAGCCAAATGGACGGCAAGGAATCTGTACTATTGTATATGAAGATGTTCATGTTTTCTCTTGGTATGATGCAAGATATTGGTAAAACAGATTAGGATAAACATGTTTCTGGTCTTGTTTTGCACCTCCAAATGGATGATTGCCACATTTGCTGCAGATGGTCCATTAACTGACCATGAGTTAACACAAGATATCGTCAAGTACAAACGACGTGATGAAGAAGTACCCAGTGCTGTACTGGATAAACTGAAGAACCATAGGTGATATATATATATATATATATATATATATATATATATATATATATATATATATATATATATATATATATATATATATATATATATATATATATATCTCATCCAATCTCACGTTGCCCCATGAGGAGAGTAGGAGCCCGGGCTAGGCAAGTTGGTCCTGATATTAAGATGAGAATGACCAGCCTCATTCATCCCTGAGTGACATTACGTGAGCAATAACCCCAACCATTCCTTGGATATAAACCTTTACCGGCTCAATCCGATTGGAGTGCCTTAATTACCCACTAAACCACCAGGCGCCATAATTTGGTTGGTTACCACCCAGCGTAGTAAATGGTTTCCTGGTGTACAGGAAACCATTCGGCTTGTCACTCAGTGTAGAGTCACCCATAGGCAGAAGGAACAGGAAAGAATGAACGAAAGAAAGACAAAAGAGGGAGTGTAAAGTCACCAGTAAGCAGAAGGATGAGGAAAGAATGAAATAAAGAAAGACAGAAGAGGAAGGGAGGAAAGGAAGGAGGAAAGAAAAGGGTAGACACCTGACAGCAGCACTACATCGAGTGAGTGGATGATGACCGATCCGACCTTTTTTTTTTTTTTTTTTTTTCTTAATAACAGAACAGTGGAGGAGGAAACAAATGAATAAAAAAAATAATCCATACACCAGATTACTGGTGTCCTCTGTTCATAAAATATCTGTAACAGTTAGACTTGAACAGCTGTTGGTTGAAGTTTGGAGGGAAACAACTCTGGGGAAGCGAGTTCCAAAGAGATGCAGTACGGGGAATGAACGAATTCTGATAGGCAGACGTTCTGCAATATGGGTGAGTGACATTCCAGTCATGAGCACTACCAAATGCCCGTGTAGCACGAGGGAAGGCATGGAGAGGTGGCACCATGGACGCAGCTTCGTCTGAGCATTTGCCATAAAAAATCTGTTAAAAAATGCAAGGGAGGCAACATTCCTTCGTACTTGTAGGGGAGGTAGTTTATTTTTAATGGCAGGGTTGTTAATAATTCTAACAGCTTTGTTCTGAATTTTGTCTAGTTGTTTTAAAGCAACCTCGCCACATCCATTCCACAAGGGTGAGCAATATTCAAGCTGAGAGCGCACATGACTCTTATAAATTACAGCTAACTACTCGTCAGCGAAGAAGTTCCGGACTCTGTACAATAATCCAAGTTTCTTTGAGGCGGTTTTAGCAAGTGATCTAACATGAGAGGTCCAGCTGAGGGCATTGTTAAGTGAGACGCCGAGAATTTCAATACTTTTGGAGAAGGGAATATAAGTAGTACTGAGGGTAATATACGAATCTGGCAATATCTGTCTATTAGTAAATTGTATATAATTAGTTCTACCAGCATTAAATGAAACAAGGTTGTTTTGTCCCCATTCACTGATCACAGATAGGTCTTGATTTATGGAGATGGCTGTACTGAGTTGAGAGGTAGAGATATTAGACTTTGTAAATGGGAGTCTGAGTGTGAATGAACTATGCATTGTTGAGTCATCTGCATATGAGTGGATGGGATTGTGGGTGACAGATAAGAGATCATTAATATGAACCAGGAACAGGGTTGGGGCCAGAACTGATCCCTCCGGCATGTCGGCGATAATTGAGTGGAAATTAGAATATACATCATCTACTTTTACTCTTATTTTCCTGTCACTGAGATATTAGGAGATCAAAGGAACAAAAGGCGTTAGTCCATAGCAAGGGAGGTTGGACAGCAGGGAACGGTGCCATACTCTATCGAAAGCTTTAGAAATATCAAGGGCTACTACATGGGTTTCTCCATGTAGGTCGATTGATTGATGGATGGTATGAGTTAGGAGATTGAGTATGTCAATGGTGGATCTTTCGTGGCGAAAATCGTATTGTCTGTCACTAATTAAGTTGTTGTATTCAAGATGTTTAACAATGTGCTTATTAATTAAAGTTTCAATTACGTTACCAAGAGAAGATGTGAGTGCTATTGGTGTGTAATCAGAGGGGTCAGACAAACTTCCTTTCTTCGGAACTGGGTGGATATTGGCTTCTTTCCATGAATTTGGGAATGAAGAAATAGGTATACATAGTCTGAATAATTTAGCTAGAACAGAGGCAAGTTCAGGGGAACACTTTTTCAAAACAATTGGCGGAATTCCATCTGGGCCAGCATTGTTGGTGGGTAAATATCTAGGATGGATTTTACGTATCTTGTCTGTATTTTAAGTGGAACAGTTTCGGGAGAGTCAAGTTCTAGTACCACTAATATATATAAATAAATAAATATATATATATATATATATATATATATATATATATATATATATATATATATATATATATATATATATATATATATATATATATATATGTCTGAAACAACGCTTATTAACGTCATAGGTCCAGATTCCCACTCTGTTTTCCAGTCTTTGAATGTAGTATGAGAACTGTTGTGCAAACCTTCTGAAGGATGGTCCCAAGATAAGGCTTTCAATACAGTTACACAGTTAATCAGTCCAGTCAAAGTCGCAAAAGATATTGCCGAGAGAGGCATCAAGATGATGATTGATTATGCTAATATTATCACCACATCCATAACAGCGTGCCTACCTTCTCCAGGCTGTGGAAATGAATGTGCAGATCATTTTGACAATTTCAGAATGGAAATCCTTAATAAATAATTTTGAATGACACCAGCCTGTTGTTACATTATGAAGAGTAAATATATCAAATATACACGTATTCAAGTTATTATCTGATGATGATAATAATAATAATAATATTCATATTCATGTAAGAATCTTTACACCAACTGAAAGAAAATTTTGTTGTCTTTATAGTGGCACTCTTTATAATGTCCTAGGTTGAATATTAAGGGCGATATAGACAAAACTGCAAGCTCGTATATTACGAAAAATGATATTTTCATGACTTTCAAACACAAAACTTCATGGCCTTTGAGGCAGATTTTGTCTTCATCTAAGAAGAAAATGGTTGTGATATTTGCCGTTTTCGTGTCAAAAACCTTGAGGATCAGTGTAACAAGCTAAAAACTTTACAGAACATATTTTGAAGAGGTCTACTGCTGTTTCCTGCGAAAAACAAGGGGTTAAGGGTAGTGCAGGGAGTAAATGCAAATTGTAATCGGTGCTTGAACACACACACACACACACACACACACACACACACACACACACACACACACACACACAAGCATCTTTAATTAATTTTTGTTGTATGCCATTGGAACTTACTTCAGTTTGTGTTATGGGCGAGTTCATACAAGGATTTTTATAGTTAAAATACTGAGACAAGAAAATAGTAAAACTGTAAAATATATATATAAATATATATATATATATATATATATATATATATATATATATATATATATATATATATATATATATATATATATATATATATATATATATATATATATATATATAATATATAGCTTATGAAACTTGTTTTGTCCCGTCGTTTCCCAAGGGATATGCTGTTTACGAGTATCACGGATGCGGTAACACTCCTTAAATAGGAATGGTGCAGGTTCAGAGTGGCGTTCTCTCTTAAAGAGTATAGAAGCAATCGCAGGAAAACGGTCGCAAAGCTTAGTTTTAAGCTTACAAACTAAGAGACCTTTGCTGTTCAAATACAAAACTATCAGCAAAGTCTAGCTAAGCTTCGTTGGAGTCGCAAAATGGAGCCGCATAAATATCGATTTTGTTCTTCGTTCTTTCTTTCTTCCGCATCAGTCTTAACCACAAAACAAAAAGACGTACGCGAGCGTATTATACACCAGAATGCTGCTTGTCAGATGTTACGTTTCATGTCTAGAAAAGTATTCAGGTTATGGTTCGCGAGTTACGGCCCGAACACCGCATCCCGGCCACCTGGAAATATGCCATTTTGTGCAATATTGGCTAGGTACAGCTCGCCTACAGTTAAAGAACATACTAAAACATTTCTTTTCACTGGATGGCACCCTCGTTTTAGTCTTTCAATATGCTATGCATTTAACACTCCAAATCTAACACTGTTCCCCCATCACTTCCCCCCTCTAACTTCCTCATGGCTAACATTAAAATTTCTTCAGCTGATGTATTTTCTGCCATCGCAGGCCTCAATACTAACGAGGCATATGGGCCTGATGGAGTCCGTCCTCAAGAACTGTGCTTCTGTTCTTACACCCTGCCCAGGCAAACTCTTTAGCCTTTGTCTATCAACTTGTACCTTTCCTTCTTGCTGGAAGTTTGCACTCATTCAGCCAGTCTCAAAGAAGGGTGACCATTCCCAACCCTCTAACTATCGTCCAATTGCTTTAACATCCTGTATCTCAAAAGTTTTCGAGTCAATTCTTAACAGAAATTTTTAAAGCATCTTTCCTATCACAACCTTCTTTCAGATCGTCAATATGGGTTCCGTCAGGGACGCTCCACTGGCGATCTTCTCACCTGCCTTTCAGACTCCTGGTCATCCTCCTTTCGAGACTTTGGGGAAAGCTTTACCATTGCACTTGACATCTCAAAGGCTTTCGATCGAGTCTGGCATAAATCTTTAATTTCCAAACTGCCCTCTTACGGTTTCTATCCTTTTATCTGTGCCTTCATCTATAACTTCCTTTCTGGTCGTTCTATAGCCGCTATTGTAGAGGGCCATCGTTCTTCTCCTAGATTTATCATCAGTAGTGTTCTTCAGGGCTCTATCCTATCAACAACTCTCTTCCTTTTATTCACCAATGACCTTCTGAGCTGTACATCTCACCCTATCCACTCATACGCTGATGACACCACCCTTCACCTTTCCATTCGGTTCCCGCAACGTCCATATCAGCAGTTACTTCAACAAACCAGGGATGATGTTTGGCACACCTAATGTCTGACTTGGTTCGTATCTCTGACTGGGGTAAAAATAATCTTGCTGGTTTTAATGAATCAAAGACTCAGTTCTTATACCTATCAACCCGACAAAACCTTCCACAGGTGTACCCACTAATGTTTAATAATATTCGGCTTAATCCTGCATCATCCTTGTACATGCTTGGGGTTTCATTCAGTTGGGACTTATCTTGGAAAGATCATATTACATCTCTTGTAAAATCTGCTTCCAATAGATTAGGTGTGCTAAGCCGACTCCGTTCCTTCTTTACCCCTGCACAATTGTAGACTCTATTCACGGGTTTTATCCACCCCTGTGTGGAGTACATCTCTCATGTGTGGGGAGGCTCCCCACATACAGCTCTTCTCAATAGGGTGGAGTTAAAGGCTTTTCGTCTCATTAACTCTCCTCCTCTTACTGACTTCCTTCAGCCTCTGTCTCTTTGCCGCACTGTTGCATCTATATCTCTTTTGTATCGCTACTTCAATGGTCACTGCTCCTCTGAACTGTCTGCTTGCATTCCTCCACCTCTACGACGGGCGCGTAGCACCCGTTTAGCAGCAAACTCTCATCCCTTTTCTGTCCAGCTGTCTAATGAAAGAGTTAACCGTTACTCTCAGTCCTTCATTTATGCAACAGGTCAACTCTGAAACTGTCTCCCTCTGTCTGTGTTTCCTGCTACCTATGATCTCCAGTCTTTCAAACGCAGTGTGTCCAGGCATCTCGAAATGATCTGATCTTGAATTTGGCTCTCTCATGTATTTTGTTTTTCTCTTGGAAGGAATGGTTATTGCTGGCTCGTGGCCTTCTTCCTAGCATTAAAAAAAAAAAAAAAAAAAAAAACTTGCTCTATGCATAATTATACTTCCACAAAAAGATCATAAATAGAAAACAAAAATTTTCTTCTAAAATGATTGTTAAGAAGTAGGAATGGCAAAAGTGCACAGATAAGAGATGGAGAAAGCACAGCAACAGGAGAGCATTCAGGATGGGAGGAGATTTGGAGACTTATATTCATTATATACTACACTCCACCAGTTACAAGTCCGTGGCTGAAGTGTGGAATGTACAGTCGTCGTCATAAATAATCACCTATCATCCGGTACCCCATGCCTCAGGCTGGCTCCTTTATGCGCGTCAAGTCACAGTGGAGTAAGAGGGGCTGAGAGGGAGAGGCCAGAGAGAGAGGGGAAGGTGGGTGGATGGACGAATGATGGTACTAGGGTGGAGTGAGGGAGAGGAAGGAGGGTAGGTAGGGGTGGGAGAATGAAATGTGAAGTGGTGGTCACATTATTTGTCTATTTTCTTTCATTCAGGCCATGATATAAAGGAGTTAATGTTCGGTATATAATGCTGCATTACATCTTGTATAGCGGCGTCAGAAAACAAGCTTTAAATAGGTGGTGATATCAATTGCTGGTTCGTGAGAGAAATACTTTGACGTGACAGATGAAACATTAGTGCAGAGCCATGAGGACTGTGTGGACACAGACTGTCAAAGCGTGGGAGCCAGAGAACGAGAGGACACAGGCCCGCCTCCTCCAGGACACCATGGACGAGCGGGGACTGTTCAGACGAAACCAGCAAACCATCAACAACACTGTTTCCTCGCTGCCGCGAAGATTGCAAGAGGCTATTAAGAGGCAGGAGGCCACTAGACTACTTACTAAGGCTTTCTTTGTTGCTTTGGATTTACTGATGTCGGTAAACATTGACAAAGATATATTTTGGGAGTTTGGGTAGGATTTTGTGTTATTTTCCATCTAACATTTTTTGAGATATCGTAATTATTTCCAGTCATGTGCCCAGACATCAAATTTATTTATCTTTTATGCACAGTTATCTTAACTAGCCTCTCATTAAGAGATGCCATAAAATAATTGACACGATGATGACTGTATAGAGGGAATGTATACCGATAGGATGATCATATTTACTGTGGACACAGCCATGTCAAAGCTTGCATATGATATTTAGTTACAAAATTAATTACATGTAAGGGTAGAGGATGTTTCTTAATTAAACATTACGGAAGTCAAAGCCTTCCAGATTCCATTCTGCGTCCAAAGTCAAACTATACAGATAAACACAAATATCTGGCCCTGCACTAATATTTGATCTGACAAGTCAGTATATTTCTCTCATGAGTAGCCCATGATATCACCACCAATTAAAGCTTGTTATCTGACGCCGGTATACAAGATGTAATGCAGCATTATCTGCCGAATATAACTCCTTTATATCGTGCCCTGAATGAAAGTAAATAGACAAATAATGTGACTACCACTTCACATTCATTCTCCCTCCCATACCTTCCATCCTTCCCCTCATTCACCCCACCCCCACACCATCATTTGTCCCCCCAACCACCTTCCCTTCTCTCTCTGGACCCTCCCTCTCAGCCCCTCTTGCTCCATTGTGACTTGCCGCCCATAAAGGAGGCAGCCTGAGGCACAGGGTACTGGAGCATAGATGATTATTTATGACCACGACTGTGGTAATGGGTATAAGTCTCCATGTCTCCTCCCATCCTGAATGATCTCTTGTTTCTGTTTTTTTTCATCTCTTACCTGTGCACCTTTGTCATTCCTACTTCTTAGCAATCATTTTAGAAGAAAATTTTTGTTTTCTAATAATAATAAGTATCCCAAGCTCGTCCAGTCTTAGCCAGTGCAAAAGCCTTATATTTTAGAACACAAACCATTTATGAAGTCTTATTAACCTTGGGGAGGGATGAGATTCCCTCCTTGTGGCTAAATCATCTGGTGTTAGCCGGAATAATACCCACATTTTGATGTCCGGTAAAGTTTTATCCTCAGATGAGTATAATCAAGTGTCTTTAGCCAAATTATAATTAATTTTAAATGAAGGGTTTCCTTATAGCGAGTAGTTATATGCTATTAGGCCGAATTTTTTCCCCTAAAGAACGTTAACGTCTGGTACTAGAGCAGACTCTTAAAGTTCTGATAACTGAAATTCACGGCCGTATCAAGAATGGTGCCTGGGGAGCCCGGGCTGGAGGCCCTTTGTCCAGGGGGACCCTTTAGCCTGCAAAATAATAATAATAATGATAATAATGTAAAACTTGCAGCCCATTTCACTACAGCATAAATAGTGGTAGGTGGTGGCGACCATCATCAATTCACTTGACGTAGTGCTGCCTACTTCTTCCTTAGCCTTTATCATTTTATTCTGTGCCTGCTCTCCTCTCTTCCTATTTCTCTCATCTTTCCTGTCACTTCTTATCGCTTTTCTTTCCTTTACAGGTGGCTTTACATTGAGTGACAAGCCAAATGGTTTATGGTAAGCCAAGAAACCATTTACAACGCTAGGTGGTAACCATATAACCAAACCATACGTGCTCCATACGTGTCAACAAGTGGGTTGGTGGAGGGTTAGTGCCCCTCCCCGTAAAATATATTAATCAAAGCCAAATGGCCACCCTATACGGGATTATGGCGTCTGGCAATAGATAGATAGATAAATAGTGAATTTCTAGTACTTTAATTTATAAGGACAAATAAGGCTATAATGATTACTGATATTATTAATAGTACTAGTAAATATATATGCTGGTATTTTTCGGCCTGCGCTACCTTTTTTTTTTGTCTAAATATAAACGTTACTACAGCCACTCCTCCCCAACCACACCAGTGAGCAGAAATACGCTACGTCAACATTCACTTGTTCAGTCCCGTTGCGTTCACGTTCGATCGCTGCATATATAGGCTATCTACTTGGATGTGTACTGTTTAATGCAACTTCTGTGAGAGCTGTTCAGCGTGACACTAACATATTCATCTTTGTATTTTATACCTTGATATGAGTTTACTGTGCGTTGTGACTCGATGAATATGATTCGATGCATTAGACTTTAGAGTTATGGAATAATGTGAATTTGCGGAAACTGCTGTACAAATATCTACCAGTCTACCTTCGCGTGAAATTTGTGAATCAGTGATATTAAGCATCTTCTGTTCTGCATTTCAGGCTTTCAGTTTCAGTTATTAGGCTATAATTATGACTGGCAAAGGTTTAACTGGAGCAACTAAACGCAGAGAAAAAAAAAAAAGAAAAAAAAAACAGTTTACCACTGAACATAAAAACAAAAAAATGAAAAGTTACTTCGTTTTTGACAAAATCCAAAGTGAGAAAAAAGACTTGCTGCACAGTAGTACCGCGTCTGATAATGCTACGCCTATAACTGACCAACAAAAGAATTAGGACTTAACTGGCCGTTGTAGTGTACCTCGTCTTTTGATCCTGATGCTACACCTGACCAGCAAAAGGATGAGGACTTGCCTGGCTGTGCTACCTCGACTACTGATCCTGATACTACACCTGACCAAAAAAAAGGATGAGGACTTGCCTGGCTGCACTACCCCGTCTGCTGAGCCTTATCTTACGCCTACAAGTTCTACAACTGACCAATTAAAGGTGGAGGACTAGCCTGGCTCAGTGAGCTGTAGTACCTCAAGCTTTTCTGCTACACATTATACAACTGACCAATCAAAGTGATAACATTAAATGTCACGGTATTCAGTACAGTGAAACTGATCCTGGGAAACGGAGAAGACCAGTATCACAGGAACTTCAGATGTACTGGCCAAAGGCCAAATACTTGTCAGCATCACGACTCTGAGTTTAAAGGAACATTAAGGGCGTATGGTTCAAGTGAGCAGCTGAAACACCGTTTCCTCTCTAAGTCCGTATTCTTCAGAACTTTGAGTAATGGCGAATCAGTAAAGAGGGGATGGTTGCTCTACTCTGAATCACAAAGTAAACTCTACTGTTTCAAATGTTTATTCTTCTCTAATGCCTCTACAAGTTCCCCAGTTGTTCATGGTTTCAATGACTTGGTACACATCAAAAAAGCTTTTGGGGAACAAGAATGTTCAGTGGATCACAAGGTTTATAATCTCATTGATTATGTACCTTCTGCTGCCCATGAACTGAACTCCGTAGGAGTACATAGTTTTAGTTGCTGTTTGGAGGCAGTAATTTTTTTTTTTTTTTTTTTTTTTTTTTTTTTTGGTTTGCTGAACAAACTTTCTGCTTTTTCCTCAGGGTCAACACATTGTTGGGCTGCCTTGACCAAAGGTTTCACTCCAAATGAAAATAATATGATTCTCACTTTAAAACAATTGTCAAATACTAGATGGTCTTCTCATGCTTAGGCAACAAAAGCACTGTGCCTGAACTACAGAAGATTGTATAAAACCTTAAAGACTTCGTGGCTAGATGAACCTGAATTTATGAGGTCAGAGGCAAATGGATTAATTGATGACCTAGAAAGGCTTGAAACAGGTTTCATGGCAAAAATGTGGAACAAAATACTTATTCGGTTCAATAAAGTTAGCCTAATCCTGCAATAGGAATGTGTTGATTTGCTGACAGCCACATCACTGCTCGATTCTTTAGAAGAGATCAGTGAGCAACTACGTGTCAAATTTGAAGAGATAGAAGATGATGCAAAGAACACCATGCCATGCATAAACCAACATAGTCAGTGTGAAGTAAAACGTCTTAGAAAACGAAAAAGTTATTTTGATGAAAGAAAATCGCCAGATGAAGAAATCACAGACTTTCCAGCAGGTAAATGTTCAGAGTGCAAACTTTCACTGTAGTCATAGATAAACAGCGGACTTGTCTTGGACGACGTAAAGAAGCTTACAGAGGACTAGCAAATGATTTTGCATTTCTAAAATTCTTCTCAGATCAAAACAAAGAGCATTTGCTAGTTAGAGTACAGTACTCCATCTCACATCAAAATAGAGATGATTTTGATTCTGAGTCTGCTGATGAATTTGAACATTTCTATGATTTCATGGTCAGACTGAAAGAGAAATTGGATTCACCACTGTAAATGTTGAAGTTCATAAAACGTCAGAATTTGCAAGCAACTTTTCCGAATGTCAGCATAGCTTTCAACATATTTTTGTCATTGCATGTCACAGTGTGTGAAGCAGAATGCAGCTTCTCAAAAATGAAATTGGTGATAAGTGAAAGGCGTGCTACAATGAGCCAAGATAAGCTGATCTGCCTTGCCATTATGTCCATTGAAAGTAATCTAACACGTGTGATGGACACTGAAGACGTAGTTTCCCAGTGTGCTGCTATGAAAGCTCGAAAGGCTAACTTTTAGTTACACAGACTTACATCTTTAAAGTACAGTACTTCATCTAGTAATTTTGATTACTACAACTTTGTTTTTATCAGAACTTAGTTTACTGAAAGGCATTTTTTGTTTCTAAGTAATCAAAGTACAACTGCTGCTAATTAATGTATGACTCTTATAGACAATGTACTTGAATCTTATAGACAACACTTCATATTGCCTTATAGTTTATGATTTTGTGAACTGAATTCTCTCTCTCTCTCTCTCTCTATATATATATATATATACAGTAATCACTCCAATATCTGGAGTAATAGAGCCATCGGTAGGTTCGGTTATTGGTTTCGTCCGGATATTGGGCCCCAGCTTATGGACTTGTACTTATGGACCCTAACTCAGAGAAACACCTGTACAACTCCCTCTGGACATGCATAGCACCTATTTAACACCCAAATCACACCAATAAGGGACATAAATGACTGAAATAAATGCAAAAGAAACATAAAAGGAGGGTTTAGAAGTATGTTCATACATTAATAAACATTCTGGTACTTATGGACCCTAACCTAGCCTAACTCTGAAAAACACATTCCTGCTGCACATGCATGAGGTAATTATAGTTTGGAAAAAAGTACAGTATGAAACATTCTGGTAAGTATAGTATGGAAAAAAGTACAGTATGAAACATTCTGGCTACTTACAGCAAGTCCCTGGCCACCTCAATGAATAACCACCTCCTCTTGGACTCTGACAGTAAGAACGATTTCCTGAAGCACTTGCAGTACACTCTTCCTGAAGTCTTGCACTGAACTTAGTCAATAACACACAAAAGTCCGTTCTCTTCACAGTGTTCACTTTAGTCCAAATAATGTTCCATTTTAATTTAGTGTTGCACATTAACTTTTCCCAAGTTTTTTTTATTTTCCAAAGCCAAAACAAAGAAGGTTAGTTACGTTAAATTTCTTTTCTACTGAGTCTTTTCTCTCAACTTGAAAACCTTAACACAACACACCGTTTTTTTCACTGCACAACACTCAAAATTCCCGTGTGGTCTAGTGGAGAAGTTCTTGCTGTTTATTCACTGTCAGAGTCCGAGAGTATCACTGGCAGGCGACCAAGGGGTGCATTGCTGGGTCGTGGTGATGGCGTACCGACTGCAGAAGACTCTGAGGAAAGCCGCAAACTCACGTCGAGCGGTGACTCCACTGTAGCTGATGTGCTGGGCTGTGGCTTGGAGCATGAGGGCCTGTCTTGGGGAGGCAACGGAGTGGAGCCAGGGCTTGGCACAGTGAGGGTCACGGGCCTGAAAAAACTGTCAATCGTTGACTGACGCAAGGACCGACGATTCTGGCGATTGATGATGTGCTGCCTGAAAGCATGCACTTCCTCCACGAGTCCCAAGGGCCCCATCTCCCTGTCGCAGTCCAGGTGTTCCAGGTAGTCTAGGACGAACTCTAGATGTTCCCGGAGTGCGCTCAGCTTGGGGATGGCTGGAGTAGTGTCCTGCTGAGAGGAGTCCGCATCATCGTCGCCTTCGTCGTCGGAATCTTCAAGTTCGGGACTGACACCAGCAACCGAAGACGCGATCTCGATATCATACAATGTCTGATACCCAGGATCGCCCTCGTTGTCATCCAACCACTCACGTACATCGTCCACATCAACAACGTCGCCGTGCGTACGTAGCCATGCATGGAAGTCATCCACGTCAAAGCCCAGAAAATCGTACTCCACATTTGTTCTGAGAAGCAGATGAGACCAACCATTTTCAAGAGTTTTCACAGGGACTTCCTTCCATGCACTAGCCCAGTTGTACAGCGCAGACTTGATGTTGTAGCGGCGAAGGTTTTCCAAAGTCCGCTTGCCTCGAGTGTCACGTCCTTCCCTGTGCTCGTCCTCGTCCTCAAGAGCAACCATCACCTCGTCCAGGAACTTCCAATGGTACAGGCGCTTTGTTGCCACGATCACTCCTTGGTCCATGGGTTGAATGAGAGCAGTCGTATTAGGTGGCAGAAACATGCACCTAATACGGCCATTCTCAGCCACCAAGTCCTTGTCGCACGGGTGGGCAGGTGCATTGTCGAGCAGAAGGAGAGCCTTTACCTGGTCGCAAGGGATTCCCAGTGTCTTCGTCTGGTACTGGATGACCTCCTTGACGAAGTGACGGTGAAACCAATCTTTGAAAATCACAGCTGTGAACCATGCTTTCAAAGAATGGTACCATACGACAGGAAGGACATCCATCACCCCACGAAGGCACCGAGGCTGCTTTGCACGGCCAACAACAACGGGCTTAAGCCAGTGCATGCCGTTAGCACTGGCACAACACGAAGCAGATATCCGTTCCTTAGAAAGCTTGCGGCCAGGTACACGCTTCTCCGTCTCCTCGGCTAGAGTGTTCGTTGGCAGCGAGCGATAGGATAGGCCAGTTTCCTCTGCGTTATAGACTTGACCGAGAGTGAGGCCCTACCTGTCGATCAAGCCTTTCACCTTGTGCCGAAACTCGTCAACTCCATCCTCGTTAGCGTCCAATGCTTCGCCATGTGCTTTACGGTTAGTAAGGCCATGTCGCAACTTGAATGCGAAGAGCCAACCCTCGGATGCCTTGAAGTTTAGGGCGTCGTGAAGCCTTGCAAGCTTCTCAGCAGCAGCCTTCAGCTCCGTTCCACATACCATCACACCACCTGCACGTTGCTGTCAGTACCAAATCAACGTGGATCGGTCGATTTCTGCAATCTTGGGGGTAAACATAACCTTCCTTTCCACGTTGCGTTTGCTTCTGGACGAGAAGTCAGCCGAGTACTGCATGAGTTTGTCTCGGGAACGTTTGATATCGAACAAAGTTGACCGGGCCAGGTTATAATCGCGGAGAATGCGTGAAGAAGACCAACCCGCACCAACTTTCTCCAATATTTCCCTCTTCTTTTCCAGAGTCAACACCACTCTCTTCCTTTTCTCAGGTGGCGGGGCCATCATCACACACACTAAGAGGAGGGCCGAGAGCAGCAGGAGGCCTTGCAGCAAGTACGGCACCACCACAAAAGTGAGCACGTGGGCAGCCATTGCGAAGAGCGTAGGTCAAGTCGCGGTGAGAAACAGGCGGGAAGTGGGGAGGATGCAGCGGCGCTCTATCGGACGTCGGAGGAATGACGAACCAAAACAATGCTCTCCCGCGGCGCGCGCGGCAAGTTCAAATTACGGACGGCAAAAAATCGATTTTTTAAATTTTTTGGGGGGGTTTTCGGACCATTTTGGGAATGTTGGATCCCAGGACGATAAGGTCCGGGTAGTGGGGATGTTCGGTTATTGGGCGTCCAGATATTAGAGTGATTACTGTATATATATATATATATATATATATATATATATATATATAACTACCTTTATTTGAACTTGAACTGTCTTTTTTTCAATTAGATAAGTAGGGGGATAGGGTTGGGGGGGCCCTCTGGATGAGGTGGCCAGAGGCATAAATTGTTTTGATGCGGCCCTGTGTATAACCTTCAAAGCTACTAATATTCCTATGTCCAGAAGTATTGAAATTCACTATGTTTCACTTAACAATACTCTCAGCTGGACCTCTCATGTTAGATCACTTGCTAAAACTACCTTAGAGAAACTTGGATTATTGTACTAAGTCCGTAACTTCAGCATTGACGAGCACCTTGCTATAATTTACAAGAGTCAAGTGCGCTGTCACATGTAATATTGCCAACCCTATAGGAATGGATGTGGAGAAGTTGCACTAAAACGTGTAGACAAAAATCAAAACAAGGCTGTTAGGGTTATTAATACCGTGTTGTTACAAATGCACTGCCTCCCGTTCAGGTAAGAAGGAATGTTGCCTCCCTTGCATTATTTTGTCGATACTTTTATGGCAAATGCTCAGACGAAATTGCATCCATTGTACCACCTCTCCATGTCTTCCCCGCGCTACACGAACATCTGGTAGCGCTCAAGACTGGACTGTCACAGTCATATTGCAGAACTTCTAACAAAATTCTCTTATTCACCAAACTGCATCTATTTGGAACTTGCTTCCCAAGAGTAGTTTCCACTCAACCTTCAACCTAGGGCTGTTCAAGTCCAACAGTTACAGAGTTTTTATGAATGGGACACACACACACACACACACACACACAGTATATATATATATATATATATATATATATAAACTGCACAGCACATTTTCTTTTTTAGGCCTATCGACCATTGGGGCTGAAGCCCGTGGTCATTAAGGCCTTATATATATATATATATATATATATATATATATATATATATATATATATATATATATATCAACATACACATTTTCAACACACGTACATATATATAATAATTTTTATCTTATTTTTTTGTATTATTATTTATTATCATTTTATATTTTTATATTTTTTGACGTTACATTATTTTACAAAAATGCCTGATCTAAAGAACCTAAAAATAATCACCTACCTAACAAATCGCTAACCTATACTAAATTCTAGAGAGACAAATAACTATATCTACACTAATGATAAAAAGACCTCGACCAAGTGAACACCATCGACTGCAGATATGTAATACAGTACCTCTCTACATTACATACCTGCACTCATCACCTGGTGATTGTCAGTCGAGGCACAACCTAATATAGGGGACATCAATATATGAAAAGGAACCAGACGAGTCATGAACATTTCCATATACGTCAGCTGTCAGTATGATGTATTTACATGATATGTAAAAAAAGTGAAGTACCTCGCCCAACAGACCACCATCGACCGCAAGTGCCCAGTACCTTTCTATATTGCACACTTGCACTCATCGACTGACAGTCACCAGGCGATGAGTGCAGTTTATGTAATGTAGAAAAGCATTACATATCTGCAGTCGATGGTGTTCTTTTGGTCGGGGTATTTTTACCATTAGTGAAGGATTAGATATTTGTAGGATTTAGTATAGGTTAGCGATTTGTCTGTTAGGTGATTAGTTTTAGGGCGTGTAGATCAGGTTTTTCTTTATATGGTCAAAAAAATATAAAACTAAGAAAAAATTTAAAAAATACAAATACAAATAAGATAAATGAAATTAATATATATATATATATATATATATATATATATATATATATATATATATATATATATATATATATATATATATATATATATATATGTACGTGTACAAAGGAAAAGGGGAAAAAGAAGTGTGTGGTAATCATAGGGGCATTTGTCTTCTTAGTATAATAGGAAAAGTGTATGGTAGGATACTTATAGACAGAGTTAGAGAAAGAACAGAGAAATTAGTTGGAGAAGAACAGGGAGGCTTTAGGAAGGGAAGAGGTTGTGTAGATCAGATATTCATTCTTAGATCTTTAGTGGAAAAGTTTCTAGAGAAGGGAAAGAAGTTGTATGCGGCTTTCATGGATTTGGAGAAAGCATATGACAGGGTGGATAGACAAGGATTGTGGAAAGTGTTAAGAATATATGGAGTAGATGGGAAGTTGTTGAATGCTGTGAAGAGTATGTATGATGGTGCTAAGGCTGCAGTGCGTGTGGATGGTGAACTAAGTGAATTTTCTCTCTTTGAAAGTTGGTTTGAAACAGGGATGTGTCATGTCTCCATGGTTGTTCAATCTGTACATGGATGGGGTAATAAAAGAGGTACAAGGTAGGGTAGTGGATGTTGGAGTGGCCCTGGTGAGAGAGGATAGTGTTTGGAAACTCCCTGTACTGTTGTTTGCAGATAATACTGTGTTGTTGAGTGAAGATGAAGGGGAGCTGCAAGGCTTGGTGGATGAGTTTGAGAGAGTGTGTAAGAAACGGAACCTAAAGGTGAATGTAGGGAAGAGTAAAGTGATGGTCTTTGAGAGAGGTGAAGTCAGTGAATGTATAGCGAGGTTGGATGGTGAGGAATTGGAAAATGTGAGTACGTTTAAGTATTTGGGTAGTGTGATGAGTAAGGATGGAGGTTTGGAGGGTGAAGTGCTTGAAAGGGTACAGCAGGGAAGAAAGGTTGCTGGTTCCTTGAAAGCAGTGATAAGAAGCAGGGAAGTGAGCATGGAAGTAAAAAAGTTACTACATGACAGTATTGTGATACCAACTCTAACGTACGGAAGTGAAGCTTGGACGTTGTTGGAAGGACACAAGTCAAGAGTGAGAGCAGTGGAAATGAGTTATTTAAGAGGAGCTTGTGGAGTCACGTGGAGAGACAGGCTGACGAATGAGGATATAAAGGAGCGTTGTGGTGTTGATGTGGATGTGATAGGGAGCGTTGTGAGGAACACACTGAGGTGGTTTGGCCATGTGGAGAGGATGGAGGGTGAAAGACTGACGAAGAGAGTGTATGTGAGTGAGGTGGAGGGTGGAAGAAGGAGGGGGAGACCGAGGATGAGATGGAGGGATGGGGTGGAGAGGTATATGAGAGAGGGGGGTGTGAGTTGGGAGCAGGGTGGTGAAATGGCGGGGGACAGGGCGACTTGGAGGCGATTTGTTTGTGGCCACCCCAAACGGGATTGAGGCGTCTGGCAATAGATAGATAGATAGATAGACGTGTGCATGAAAGTGTGTCTCTATATATATGCATGGAAGTGTGTGTGTGTGTGTATATATATATATATATATATATATATGTTTATATGTATATACATGTATATATATATACGGCCTTAATGACCAGGGGCTTTGGCCCCAGTGGTCGATAGGCCAAAAAAAAAAAAATCAACTGGTGACTCAGCCGAGGAACGGGGTTAAATGTAGGGGACATCAATATTAGAATTATATCAGTGGGAGAAGGACCTTTTTCAAATATGTCAACTATCATCCCTAATTAACAGTACAATATATACATATTTACAGTCGATAAAAACGATAACCATATAGTAAAAAAGTCACATCACTCTAATCAGTCCGGTCTCTCTGAAGAAAGCCATCAATTTATCAGTCATAACAATGTCCCCATCACCCAAGGTGGTGGAAAGGGTGAAGGGGACGTCTGCTGCTCTGCAGTAATTTATAAGTGAAGCACGGTCACGAATAAATCACCGACAGCGCAGGATGATATGACTGATAGATAACACCGCATCACAGATGTCAGTGCGGTGGGAATCGTCTTTCCATATAAGGTTTCATGTGTGTAAGTATGGTGGCATCAAGCCGTAAACGAGCCAACACTTATTCTTCAAGGCGACTGTTACGGTTGGCTGTGTCCCAGTCGCCCAGGTACGACTTACACGTTGGAATATTTAGCTTGGTCCACTGACCTTGCCACAGAAGATTTATTGATTTCTTTCCGAGAGAGAGACTAGACCGTAGATCACGAGGAGTGTCTCAAGTCTCCTCGAGCTCTACAGCCGACTTTGCAAATAAGTCAGCCTGTTCATTGCCGTAGATACGACAATGACCAGGCACCCAGGTCAGCGTGAATGACTTGTTGCATGAATGCAACTTATTAACTATGCTGCCCTGGACCTCGTGAGAGACCGTAGTTAAGATGCAATTGCCTGAAGGGCTGATTTTGAATCAGAAAATATAACAAATGAGTCACGCCTAGAATTGACAGCATAGGCTATGGCTTTGTCAATACCAAAAAGTTCAGAGGTAAACACAGAATATGAGTCGGCAACCGATACCTGAGGGCACATTCAGTCGACCACACACTAGCACCCACACATTCACTCGACTTGGAGCCGTTGGCGTACATTGGGTGGGACCCCAAGTGACGAACGATGATATTACGAAACAAGTGGTGGACCTCCGCCTCTGGCGCCTTGGTCTTAGGTGCTGGGAGCCATGTTACATCAACAGTAAAGCCGGGTGGCTCCCAAGGCGCTATATTTTTAAACACCAACTTGTCACAGTCACTGAGGTCCAGATCAAGCTCCTAAGTCAGTACGTGGAGGTGAACAGCAAGTGGCCGACGCACCCCCCACATAAGATGGTAGTATTGACCCAGGGGGGTACAGGCCACATTGCCGATATTACTTTTCCTTCATGTTCTTAAGCCATATGATAATGCCAGGTGGTCACGGCGAAACTGAACGGGAGGCACATTCGCCTCACTTCCATACGAGCTACACGGGTACACTGGACGGCTCCAAGACACATTTGCAAACGTTTATTCTGCAGCACATCCAATCCTTTCAGTGTGGCATCGGATGCCAAGCCATACACCTGTGTGCCAAAGTCTAGCTTCAATTGAATAAGGGACTAATACACCATTAATAAAGATTTTCTGTTGGTATCTCATGTAGTACCTGCTAGGTACATGAGGACATTTAACGGTTTATCACAACAAGCAAGCAAATTATTAACATGAATTTTGAAGTTCAAACGGTGATCAAAATGTATTCCCAAAAACTTTACAGAATTTTGAAAAGATACTGCCTGATTATCCAAACTTAAGCACAAATTACGTACGTTATGATTAGTGAAGACTACACTGGCACACTTAGGGATGGAAAACTTAAATCCCCACTGCAAGGCCCATTGGTGGACGGAATCAAGGGCTGCTTGAATCCACCCAGCCGAAAATTGTGCATTCCGGGAAGAGTGCCATATTGCACAATCGTCATCATAGAGTGAGTATTTAAGATTCCTCGGGTTGGGAGCTGATGACAGAATATCATTGATCATAATGCTAAATAAAGTGGGACTAAGAACACTTCCCTGTGGCACCCCGTTTTCCTGGATAAATATATCCGATGTTACATTACAGGGTAATTTGACAGAGAAAGTCCTGTCCCTTAAGACATCTGAAACAAAAATAGCCGAATTTCCTCTTAAACCATAAGTATAGAGCTTCATTAATATACCGTGATGCCATGTCATGTCATAGGCTTTATGGATGTCCAAGAACACCCCTATCATGAATTCTTTATTGGCAAACGCCTCTGAAATACAATGCTCCAAATTCATTAAATGATCTAGCGAACTTCTGTATTTATGGAAGCCATATTGTTGATCATTTAACAAATTCTTCGACTCTAAAAACAAAAGAAGCCTTTTATTAACCATACGTTCCATGACTTTCCATAGACAAGAAGTCAACACAATAGAACAAAATGAAGTGGGATTCATAAGACGACCAGCCTCTTTGGGTATCAGTATGACGTACACAAAGTGCCATGAGTTTGGGAACGTTCGAGATGCCCAAATCTCTTTGTACAATGCTAACATCTTAATCAGATTGTCCTGATTAAGATGCTGGATCATACCGTACGTGATGGTGTCTGGTCCAGGGCTGGTGCTTTTACAGGATTTAAGGGCATGGAGCAGTTCATCAAGCATAAACTCTTGGTTGTACGGGAAGTCTACATCTTCTGTGGCAAAGTCTATTATCTGTAACTCAGCTGCGTGTTTATGATCTTGGAAACGCGGATCATAATTGGCTGAGCTACTTACATGAGAAAAACTCATGGCGAGGATGTTGGCAACGCCCGCGGGATCGTCATAGATGGTGTTGTTCACCTGCAGGGTAGTCACAGGGATGTTTGGGCATTTATTATTTAACCCGTCATGTCCCGAGGTTTTCCGCACCTCCGACATCCCCCAGTCCCGAGGTATTTTCGATTTTTTTTTTTTGGCTAAAACCTTCGCTTTTGGTGAGAAACATCGAAAATTCATAGAGAAATCGCTCACCTGAGGTTTAAAGTGCCCAATCCAGGTAGGAGTTCCTCCTTACCTGAGTGGGTTTTCTAACATGCTGGCACCAAAGAAAACGAGTTCTATGGGAGGGTAACTATTTTATCCACTCATAAACGGTATTTATTTATTTACTTGGTACGAATGTATATGTAGTATGACAGTATATTGGTTTTCAAGCAGTAATAAAGGCATTATAAGCATTGTTTCACTCACTAACTAATCACCATACCTGACCTATTTTTGCCACACTACCTGATCATTATTTCTGGCTGTTTCTTCTTCTAATGCTATGTAAACATTGTCCTCCACATTGTCATCGATTGGGGAATCACTCTGGCCCTGAATAACTTTACTAGCCAGGTCACTGGTAACAGGTCCTTTGCCAAGACAATGGCATGAGGGGGGGAGGGGGGAGGTTATGCAGTGAAAGGCATTGTCCCTGCTTGGTATCTTGTACAGGAATAGAGGAAGGTGTCCCGTGTATACATACGAAAAATCACGTGCGAAAATTGAAAATTGTGCAAATTAGGTACCTTGCAATTGCACGACGTACTGGTACGTCGCCGGGACTGGCAAATGCAAATCGTGGTGACGTACCCATACGTCGTCGGGACGGGGCGGGTTAATATTTGAATAGTTGACCAGACTTTACTGAGTGGAGTTGATCGATTCACCATGGACACAAAGAACCGCCAGGAGTCACGTTTGACTCTTCTTATTATTCTCCTTGCCTCAGCCCGTGCCTGTTTGTATGCAATAAAATTGTCCTCAGTGGGTTGACTATCAAAAATTCTGTATCACCTATTGCTTTTCCTTAATGCTTGTCGGCAATCCGGCGTCCATCAATGTGCTCTATGCTTTGCATGAACTGTAGAAGTCTTGGGAATAGCAGCCTCAGTTGCATGTAATATGGATATGGTTAAATTTTCGACCTTAACATCTATGGTCTCCCAAGATAGCCTATATCTAAATTGGTGATCCTTGAGAAGGATCCCCGGTCTGCTTTCTTATTGTTAAATTTTTGGGGTGGAGGGTTCGAGACGATGTCGCGTATATAAGAATGACAGATGGGTAAATAATTACTTCCCAAGGAGTCGTCATAAGGGTCCCACGAGAAATCTTGATGTATACCAGGGAAGGCCAGAGATAAGTCAGTGGCCAAAAAGTTACCAGTATGATCATCTACATGAGTCGCTCTACCATCGTTCAGAAGACAATGGTTGGACATTAGTATTAGGTTGGCTAATTGCTCCCCACGACCATCGATAATTAAGCTACCCCATTGATAATGATGTGCGTTAAAGTCGCCCAACACTAACTTATTCCCAGGTAAATGTTCAAATAGTGAATTTAAAAGCATCACTATCAATGGGGCCATGTTGTGGACAGTACAGGGAGCAAATAGACGGGCATGTGTTAGTAAATGTTACCCTGCATACGACCGCTTCCAGAGTAGAATTTAGAATCACTTCGTTTGTGGGTGTTGTTGTGTGTGTATATGGCAACTCTGTAACCATATCTTCTATACGAGTGGTAGTGTTTGCACTGTGGAGGATCAGTTTGATCCACCAGGCACGTCTCCTGTAAATATATAACGTCTGGCCTGTTTAAAAGCAAGATTGCTATATTATGTAGTTTATTCCCGAGAGTTCTACAATTCCATTGTAATATAGTGAACGAGATGGTTTAAGATTTACGTTGGGGGCCAGTGTGCTTAGTCTTTTTGTGCCGCCTGCAAGCAAGTGAGTGTCTACCAGGGGACCTATTACGGTGCTTGTTTACAGAAACCTCCACATTTTCATCAATAACTAGGCTCCCAGACTCCCCCGAGGAAGAGCTAATCTTTCTCTCCCTCGCTGGAGTAGGAAGTGGAAGAACATGAGGACGTGACTGGTTTGTGTGGGTGGTCATGTTACTCTTACTAGACTTGTCAGACTTCAGTTTAGCTGTCCTGACAGAGAGGCAGCAGCAGCCTGAGAATATGTCAAAGCCTTAGGGATGTCAGTGAGAGAGCTGGAGCAGACAGGAGACCGAGATGGAGAGGTACTGTGAGTGGCAGGAGGGAGAAGGACAAGGACAGTCTGCGTCTCGACAGAGCACATCACAGGACGGAACATTACCGCCGAAGCATAGGACCTATTGGGCGTGGGAGTTGCATGCAACTCCTTCACTTTTTTCCTAGCTTCGTAGTAGGTAATACCCTCAGTTGCCTTCACCGTACAGACCTCCTTCTCCTTCTTCCACTTGGGACAGTCCCTAGAGGAAGTGGAGTGAGTGCCCTTGCAGTGAAAGCAACATACTGTCTCGGGTGTGCAACATTCCGCATCATGACCCTGGCATGCACACCTGCCGCACACTGGCTGGGAAGCCAGACAAGTCTTGGCACTATGCCCATACAACTGGCATTTTAAACAACGTAGACGGTTGGGGAAATATGGCCACACATGAACAATTTCATAACCGATTTTTACATGATTAGGCAGTGACACTTTACCAAAAGACAAAACTATGGTTGCAGTCTTTGTCCTGACACCTTCCTAAAATCTGGTTATGAATCTAGCATCGATGAGATCTTGCTGAGGAAGTTCCTCTATGATCTCTTCCTCACTCATCACCATGAGATCCCTGCAAGTGATAATACCCTTGCAGGAATTCATGGAAATCGGGATCTTGGTCTCGACATCATAGGAATGAAACTTGCGCAGCTTCAACAGGTCCTTGACTTTAGATGAATTACAAGTCTTCACAAGGAGGTCTCCGTTCGCAAGTTTTTTAACTTGTTGCACCTCGCCAGCCCAGTCATCAATGACCTTCTTGATCATGAAGGGATTGAAACTGCTCAAGGGAGTGGAACTCAAGAGTATGGATGATGACAAACTCGGCATTATTTACAGGTATGTCAAGAGGTAAACAAGTCTGGGGCCGTTCGGTCTGGCGGCTGTCAGTCCGTGAACCAGTCCGGGGTCGGTCAGGACCACCTCCCCCCCTGGGGGGGGGAGGCGGAGAGGGCGTCCGCAATAGTGACCACTCCCCCCTGACAGGGGAAGCGGGAAGAAGGAGAAGAGCAAGCAAGGGACAATTAACCCGGGACCAAACACCTAAGTCTGAGGTTGCCTTGTCAAACCACTGCAGGGGTGTTCGACCGTGTTTATTCACGCCCCAGAGCAATCAGTAGGGGGGACCCTCCGTGGGTGATTAAGCAAAGGTAAACTCAGGAATAGATACAAACACCTATTGTATCTCTAAATACGGAAGGGAGGAGAATGAGCACTCGCTAACCTAAATGAACAAAGCCCTAATGGCGACAACAAAAACTAATGCCGGTGAGGCAGCCCTATAACTAGAGGAGAGCTCAGATGAAATGTCTTCACCCTCGGCGACCATTCATAAAAATCCCGCAAAGCACATCGTTCGTTCGTTCGTTCGTTCAAAGATTCCCTGCACCTATAGTGCAGGCCGGGCCATACATTAGCCAGGTCAGTGGGGTATGGGCTTGTTAAAAAACAGTAAGTGGGGAGGACAGGACCTGGGGATTGCCCAGCACACACGTCCTGTCTCCTGACTGGCTTTGTGGTGTGTGTGCAAAGCACATTTTTTTTTTTTTTTTTCCCGGCCTATCAACCATTGGGGCCGAAGCCCCTGGTTATTAAGGCCATATATATATATATATATATATATATATATATATATATATATATATATATATATATATATATATATATATATATATATATATACATTTAAACATATATACATATATATACAAACATATATATATACATACATACACACACACAAACACACATTTCCATGCATACATACAGACACACTTTCATGCACTTTCATGCAAACGTACATATATATATATATATATATATATATATATATATATATATATATATATATATATATATATATATATATATATATATATAATTTTAATTTTATTTATTTTCTTTTTGGTATTTTTATTTTTTAAATTTTTTCTTGGTTTTATATTTTTTATACCTTATATTATGAAGAAAACCTAATCTAAAGACCCTAAAACTAATCACCTAACAGACAAATCGCTAACCTATAATAAATCCTACAGAGACAAATAGCTAGACCTACACTAATGGTAAAAATACCTCGACTAACAGAACACCATCGACTGCAGTTATGTAATGCCTTTCTACATTACATACCTGCACTCATCACCTGGTGACTGTCAGTCGAGGCACAACCTAATATAGGGGACATCAATATATGAAAGGGAACCAGACGAGTCAGGAACATTTCCATATACGTCAGCTGTCGTCCCTAATTAGAATAACTTAAGCAAGATAATATAATGTATTTACATAATTTGTACAAAAAGTGAAGAACCTCGCCCAGCAGACCACCATCGACTGCAAGTGCCCAATACCTTCCTATATTGCACACTTGCACTCATCAGCTGGTGACTGTCATGGCGAGGAACTTGGCTTAATGTAGGGGACATCTATATTTGAAATAGATCGGTGGGAGGAGGAACTATTTAAAATATGTCAACTGTCAACCCTAATTAATATTACATTATATACATATTTACTGTTCATAAAAACCATAACCACACAGTAAAAAAGTCACGTCACTCTGATCAGTCCGGTCTCTCTCAAGAAAGCCATCAATTTATCAGTCATAACAATGTCCCCATCACCCAGGATGGTGGAAAGGGTGAAGGGGACGTCTACTGCGCCACAGTAATTTATAAGTGAAGCACGTTCACGAATAAATCGCCGACAGAGCAGGATGATATGACTGATAGATAGCACAGCATTACAGATGTCACAGTGCGGTGGGAAGCGTCTTTCCATATATGGTTTTATGTGGGTTAAAATGGTGGCATTAAGCCGTAACCATGCCAACACTTTTTCTTCTAGGCGACTGGGACGGTTGGCAGTGTCCCAGTCTCCCAGGTACGGCTTACAAATTGGAATATTTAGTCTGGTCCACTGACCTTGCCACAGAAGATTTATTGATTTCTTTCCGAGAGATAGACTCGACCGTAGATCACGAGGAACGTCCCAAGTCTCCTCGAGCTCTACAGCCGACTTTGCAAGTAAGTCAGCCTGCTCATTGCCGTAGATACGACAATGACCAGGCACCCAGATCAGCGTGAATGACTTGTTGCATGAATGCAACTTATTAATGATGCGGCCCTGGATCTCATGAGAGTCCGTAGTGCAAGATGCAATTGCCTAAAGGGCTGATTTTGAATCTGAAAATATGACAAATGAGTCATGCCTAGAATTGAGAGCATAGTCTATGGCTTTGTCAATAGCAAACAGTTCTGAAGTAAACACAGATGTATGAGTCGGCAACCGATACCTGAGGGCACATTCAGTCGACCACACACTTGCACCCACACATTCACTCGACTTGGAGCCGTCGGTGTACAATTGATGGGACCCCAAGTGACGAACAATGATGTTATGAAACAAGTGGTGGACCTCCGCCTCCGACGCCTTGGCCTTTGGTGCTGGGAGCCATGTAACATCGACTGTAAAGCCGGGTGGCTCCCAAGGCGCTATGTTTTTAAGCACCAACTTGTCACAGTCACTGGGGTCCACATCAAGCTCCTGAGTCAGTAAGTGGAGGCGAGCGGCAAGTGGCCGACGCACCCCCCGCAGAAGGTGGTGGTATTGATGCAGGGGGGTACAGGCCACATTGCCGATATTACTTTTCCTTAATGTCCTTACGCTGTGGGACAAAGCCAGGTGGTCACGGCGAATACGGAGGGGAGGCACATTCGCCTCCACTTCCATACGAGCCACACGGGTACACCGGACAGCTCCAAGACACATTCGCAAGCATTTATTCTGCAACACATCCAATCCTTTCAGCGTGGCATCAGATGCCGAGCCATACACCTGTGCGCCATAGTCTAGCTTCGATCGAATAAGGGATTTATACACCATTAATAAAGATTCTCTGTCGGCACCCCATGTAGTACCCGCTAGGTACTTGAGGACATTTAACGGTTTATCACAACGAGCAAGCAAAGTATTAACGTGAAGATTAAAATTCATTCTATGATCAAAATGTATTCCTAAAAATTTTACAGAATTTTGAAAAGGTACCACCTGATTATCCAAAGTTAAGCACAAATTAGGTACGTTACGATTAGTGAAAACTATAGCGGCACACTTACAGACGGAAAACTTAAATCCCCACTGCAAGGCCCATTGGTGGACGGAGTCAAGGGCTGCTTGAATCCGCCCAGCCGAAAATTGTGCATTACGGGAAGAGTGCCATATTGCACAATCGACAGCGTAGAGCGAGTATTTAAGATTCCTTGGGATGGGAGCTGATGACAGAATATCATTGATCATAATACTAAATAAAGTAGGACTAAGCACACTTCCCTGTGGCACCCCGTTTTCCTGGATAAATATATCCGATGTTACGTTACGGGGCAATTTGACAGAGAAAGTTCTGTCCCTTAAGAAATTTGAAATAAAAATAGGCAAATTTCCTCTTAAACCATAAGCATAGAGCTTAATTAGTATACCGTGTCGCCATGTCATGTCATAGGCTTTATGGATGTCCAAGAACACCCCTATCATGAATTCTTTATTGGCAAATGCCTCTGCAATACAATGCTCCAAATTCATTAAATGAGCTAGTGAACTTCTGTATTTACGGAAGCCACATTGTTGATCATTTAACAAATTCTTCGACTCTAAAACAAAAAGAAGCCTATTGTTAACCATACGTTCCATGACCTTACATAGACAAGAAGTCAACACAATAGGACGAAATGAAGTGGGATTCATAAGACGACCAGCCTCTTTGGGTATCGGTATGACGTGCGCAAAGTGCCATGAGTTTGGGAACGTTCGAGACGCCCAAATCTCATTGTACAATGCTAACATCTTAATCAAGTTGTCCTGATTAAGATGCTGGATCATACCGTACGTGATGGTGTCTGGTCTAGGGCTGGTGTCTTTACAGGATTTAAGGGCAAGGAGCAGTTCATCTAGCGTAAACTCTTGGTTGTACAGGGAGTCTACGTCTTCTGTGGCAAAGTCTAATATCTGTAGCTCAGCCGTGCGTTTATGATGTTGGAAACGCGGGTCATAATTGGCTGAGCTACTTACATGAGAAAAACTCCTGGCGAGGATGTTAGCAACGTCCACGGGCTCGTCATAGATGTTATTATTTACTTGCAAGGTGGTGACTGGGAAATATGGGCCTTTATTATTTAATATTCTTATGGTGGACCAGACTTTACGTAATGGTGTTGTACGAGTCACCGTGGACACAAAGGACCGCCAGGAGTCACGTTTGGCCCTTCTTATTATTCTCCTTGCCTCAGCCCGTGCCTGTTTGTATGCAATAAAATTTTTCTCAGTGGGCTGACTATCAAAAATCCTGTATCTCCTATTGCGTTTTCTTAATGCTTGTCGGCAATCCGGCGTCCACCAATGTGCTCTATGCTTCCCATGAACTGTAGAAGTCTTGGGAATAGCAGCCTCAGCTGCGTGTAATATGGATTAGGTTATATTTTCGACCTTAACATCTATGGTCGCCCCAGATATATCCAAATTGGCGATCCTTGAGAAGGATCCCCAATCTGCTTTCTTATAGTAAAATTTTGGAGGTGGAGGGTCCAAAATGATGTCGCGTGTATAAGAAAGACAGATGGGTAAATGATCACTTCCCAAGGAGTCGTCGTAAGGGTCCCATGAGAAATCTTGATGCATACCAGGGGAGGCCAAAGATAAGTCAATGGCCGAAAAGTTACCAGTACGATCATCTACACGAGTCGCTCTACCATCGTTCAGAAGACAGAGGTTGGACTATAGTATTAGGTCAGCTACTTGCTCCCCACGACCATCAATCCTCAAGCTACCCCATTGATAGTGATGGGCGTTAAAATCGCCCAACACTAACTTATTTCCAGGCAGATGTTCAAATAGTGAATTTAAAGCATCACTATCAATGGGGCCATGTGGTGGAAAGTACAGAGAGCAAATAGACAGATACGTGTTATTAAATTTTACTCTGCACGCGGCAGCTTCCAGAGTAGAATTTAGAATCACTTCCGTTTGTGGGTGTGATTTGTGTGTGTAAATGGCAACTCTGTGACCTTCATATCTTCTGTACGAGTGGTAGTGTTTGAACTGTGGAGGATCAGGATGATCCTCCAGGCGCGTCTCCTGTAAACAAACAACGTCTGGCCTGTGTATTGACAGCAAGATTGCTATATCTTGTAACTTATTCCCAATACCTCTACAATTCCACTGTAATACAGTGAAAGCGACGGTTTAAGATTTACGTTGGGGGCCAGTGTGTTTAGGCTTTTTTTGCCGCCCGCCAGAAGGCGAGCGACTACCGGTGGACCTATCCCGGTGCTTGCTTACGGAAACCTCCATATTTTCATCAATTACGAGCTTCCCAGATTCCACCGAGGAAGAGCTACCCTTCCTCTCCCTCGCTGGGCCAGGAGCAGGAAGAACATGAGGACGTGACTTGGTAAGGGTGATCATATTACTCTTACAAGAGTTGTCAGGCTTCGTTTTAGGCTTGACTGACTGAGAAGCAGCAGCAGCCTGAGAGTAGGAAGTTGTAACATGGGTATCAGGTTGAGAGGTGGATTGGACAGGAGGCTGAGATGGAGAGGTAGAATGTGTGACAAGAGGAACCAGTTCAGGGTCAGTCTGTGTCCCAGCAGAGCACATCACGGGATGGGACATCACCGCCGAAGCATAGGACCTATTCGGCGTAGGAGTTGCATGCAACTGCTTCACCTTTTTCCTTGCTTCATAGTAGGAGACACCCTCAGTCGCCTTCACCGTGCAGACCTCTTTCTCCTCCTTCCACTTGGGACAATCCCTAGAGGAAGTGGAGTGAGCACCCTTACAGTGGAAGCAACAGGTAGTCTCTGATGTGCATTGCTCAGCATCGTGACCCTGTGTTGCACATTTGCCACACACTGACTGTGAAGCCCGACAATTCTTAGCAATGTGCCCATATAATTGACACTTCATGCAACGGAGTGGGTTGGGGATATAAGGTCTGACATTAACAGTTTCATAGCCAACTTTGACATGCGCCGGGAGTGAAACTTTGCCGAAAGTCAAAACAATGGTGGCCGTCTTCGTCTTTATGCCTTCGGAAAATCTAGTTATAAACCGGGCATTGATGACATCTTGCTGAGCAAGTTCCTCTATGATGTCTTCCTCACTCATCGCCATGAGATCCCTGCAAGTGATAACCCCCTTGCAGGAATTCATGGATGTTGGGATCTTGGCCTCGACATCATAGCAGTGGAATTTGCGCAGCTTTAACAAGTCCTTAACTTGGGAGGAATTACAGGTCTTAACAAGGAGGTCTCCATTCACAAGTTTTTTCACTTGTTCCACCTCCCCAGCACAGCCATCAATAACCTTCTTAATCATGAAGGGATTGAGACTGCTCAAGGGAGTGGAACCTAGAGCATGGATGATTACAAATTCAGCATTTTTTACATATATGTCCAGAGGCAATCGAGTCTGGGGCCGTTCTGTCTGGGGGCAGTCAGTCCGTTGATCGGTCAGGGGTCGATCAGGACCACCTCCCCCCCTGAGGGGGGGAGAGGCAGTAGGGGCGTCCTCCATAGTACCACTCCCCCCTAGCGGGGGAAGTGGGAAGAAGGAGAGAAAACAAGCAAGGGACAAACAACCGGGGACCACACACCTAAGTCTGAGGTTGCCCTCTCAAACCACTCCAGGGAGGCCCGGCCGTGTTTATTCACGCCCCAGAGCGATCAGTGGGGGGGACCCTCCTTGGGCGATAAGCAAAGGTGAACTCAGTATAGTAGAACAGACACCTACTGTTCTAACTAACAGGGAGAGCAGGAAATGAGTACTAACTATCCTATCGAGCACCAGAAGGGTGAAAAAAAAAGAACTAAAGCCAGTGAGGCAACCCTACAAGCTAGAGAAGAGTTCAGCACACGTCCGCTCTCTTCTCAACCATGCATCCACAAAGCACATCTCGCCGCATCGCATTTATAAACTTCATACTGATTCCCTGCAGGTGTCATCAACATCAACAGCAATAGCAGCAGGAACATTATCGTGTGTATTTTCGTTGTAAGCGATTATTTTCGGTACTGTATTCTGTAATGTTCATAATCTTGTATTATCTCTCTCTTGTTTCACATTCTTTTGCATTGTAATCAGATATGACTCGAACTACTCACTCGTGTCACAGCCCAAGCAGTTAGGCAGAGTGAGAACTGTGTGTGTGTGTGTGGTTCTGATGTCCTTACTAAATAGGAGCTTCTACTGTACATCACTCCTTGTTTTACTTTAGTAATACATAAATCTTTACATGACAATCTCTCAGACAGCCTATAGTCGCGGCGCGTGACTCTGAGGTTGTTATTATCGTGCTCTGGCAACCTACCATTCAAAAGTGCGTCTGATTTCGTGCATAATATGAGACGCATATGATTCGTGTATAATACTGTATGTTCGTGCATAATAATATTCGTGTATAATATATTCGTGCATAATAATATGATTCCTGTATATTATGACACGAAATCGGATGTACTTTTGAATGGTATGTTGCCAGGGTACGATAATGACAACCTCAGAGTCGTGCGCCGCGACTATAATACAGCAATAGAAAATCCTACTTTAACCAGACAAACCCAACGCGAACAATAGCCTCAGCCCACACAATATCAACGAACTCCCTGACAACGATAATATTCGTAACTACTATCTTGTTACCGCCACATAGTTCTCACCTTACAAGTGCCCTGTCTTCGTCCAAGTGTTGAATACAGTTTTTTTTTTCTTTAACCCACGTAGCGATCAAAACAATTATTGTCTACATCCTTTCTACACCCAGACAGCTATATCAAGCTGAGAAGTAACATCATTTCATTTCAGACCAAAATAGAAAGAGAGCTCAAAGCGGAATGTTATTACACTATACAATGATCATCATATGATAGTTATGTAAAAAGATAAACAGAGTAGAAAGCAATTTTTTCTTGCCAGAGAGAGAGAGAGAGAGAGAGAGAGAGAGAGAGAGAGAGACGTAGCAAGGTTCTATATACCTCCAGGGAAAAGAAAACAGGTCCTTGTATTTTGCTATGGGAAGAAGATTTATTTTTCCTTTCTGCTCTCATTCTCCTTTTGTAAGGCCCTCGGCGAGGCTGGCTTCTCCCCCACTGCCACACAACAGACCCAGAATGTTTTTGCTACACACACAAGCATTTCTTTGTTGGGGGGAGGGAGAGAGGAGTGTACTTCAGTTTTATGTGTTTGTTACTACCATTTCTGCCATTTGACTTTTTATTTGGGGGGGGGGGAGATTACGCTTGAAAAATTGTGCAGTATACCTTTTTTCTTCTTGCCACTGTCAGATGAGTTTTTATCATTATATCCGATAGAACCAGGATTCCGGGTCCTTGAATGATGAGTGAATGGAAGCGCGGCCCATTGGATTGGGCAAATTTGGGCTGTCTGGACATTGCTACTCCTCATCCGGTCATAGGGTGGGAAAGGAGGTCCGAATGATGATGATATATATATATATATATATATATATATATATATATATATATATATATATATATATATATATATATATATATATTTGAGCACACAGTGCAACACCCAGTCACGCAAGTTGGTCTAAGGGCTGAACAATGACCTTGCCCTGTGACGTTGTCTTTCGACGAATTGCTCTCAAAATCGGTTGTTATTGACTGCTCCTTAACACATTCTCTTGGGTTGATGGAAACCAGACATAAAATATCTGTTTTGAACCTTGCCCAGTTATTTTGACATTTGATGAATGTAGTTTTGAATGATGGGTTGCTTGAGGAGGTAGAGTGATTTATGTAGCCCTATTAGGGACACATGTTGCAGTGGATGGAAGAATAATAGAGGTGAAATTTAGAATTAATGAAGTACGAAAGATGTTGGGAGGAATGAGATAGTGTTTAGATGTCGTTCACTTTGAATGCATGTACTCGTAAAGGGACGGCTGTATGAGGGTGTAGTGGTACCAACTGCTTTATATGGGACTGAAATAATTATGGAATATGGGTATTGCAGAGAGAAGTTTGAATGTAACGGAGATGAGGTGTCTAAGGAGTATGTGTGGAGTGATGAGTATGGATCGAGTGAGAAATGAAGTGCGAAGGAGGACTGGAGTTATGCGGGAGATGTCTGAACGAGTTAAACATAGAGTATTGTGATGGTTTGGGCACATGGATAGAATGGACAATGAGTGAAAGGTGAAAAAGATGACTGGTTCAGATGTGAGAGGTGCAAGGCTGAGAGGAAGACCACGAATAGGATGGATGGACAGTGTGAAGGGAAAGTTTAATGTTAGAGGCATGTCTTTATAGCAAGAAAGAATTGCTGTGAGTGTCAGGGATGACTGGAGAGAAACTGTGAATGAATTAATGGTGACGAGGCCCAGAGGGGATATTCTAACGCATTTGGTTTGATCAGCTGATCAGGTCAGGTGCGAGTGAGGGAATGGATCCATTATGATGTGGCAGGGGTAAATCAGCTCTGCTCTTGGGCCCTGCTGCAGATGTCGCTGATTACACCACGCAGTTGACCCTCGTGCGGTGTGGTGCGGTAAGGATCTGTCCCTTCTCACCTTGGGGCTAAGATACAAGTAAATGCGTGTGTGTGTGTGTGTGTGTGTGTGTGTGTGTGTGTGTGTGTGTAATTCACCGGGTCAGTCAGGATCACTTGATGGTCGTGATCGTCAGCATTTTACCCTCCCCGAAGGGAGCTGAGAGCTCATATAGTCCGATCTAAGGGTAAGGCTGTGACCTTCACACACCCACACACCCGTCCCCTTGCTCTAGGGGAACAGTAACCACCCACCTTCGTCAATGAAACTTTTCACAACCTGAGCGAGGTGCAAACTCCCGTCTACCAGATGGCAAGCGAGAACGTTACCACTGCACCAGCGACCGGTGTGTGTCTGTGTATGTGTGTGTGTGTGTGGATGAGTATATTGGGAGTGTGTCGTCCTATCTCGGCAACCCCCCCTTTTTTTTGGGGGGGGAAAAGAATCAGGCTAGGCCACAATGGAAATTAAATTAACGTAAGGTTATAAGGCTTTCGGTCACGTAAAGTACATGGGTCTTCTAGTACTCGGACCCAGCTTTGAAAGGGTGTTAGTTCTACTTTGAAATCTACACATATATTCTCTCTCTCTCTCTCTCTCTCTCTCTCTCTCTCTCTCTCTCTCTCTCTCTCTCTCTCTCTCTCTCTCTCTCTCTCTCTCTCTCTCTCTCTCTCTCTCTCTCTCTCTCACACACACACACACACACACACACACACAGAGGCTGAATCTGGTGCAACGGTATAGGGAGATATGCTTAAATTAATACCATCCTGCTTGGCAGAATTTATTAATGTGTGGATTGAATTCTGCCCACACTATGTAATGTTTTTTCAAGACATGAATTTTTAGGTATTTAAGTAATGCATGGGGATAGCAGTGGGTGGGATGTACTGTACTAGAACAGTTGAGGGTGAGGTATGCATACCCTGTAAGTGAGCGTAGTAGGTCGGCTAGTAGTCGGAGCATTCATATTTTCACTCGTGCTCTTTAAACGACAGCAAAATAAGTGTACTTTGTGTGTGTGTGTGTGTGTGTGTGTGTGTGTGTGTGTGTGTGTGAGAGAGAGAGAGAGAGAGAGAGAGAGAGGCATGGTCAGGTTAAGCAATTTTGATCTAGTTTAAACCAAATTTAAGGGAAGGGTTGAGGATAAAGGTCATGTGTAGGGTCGAATGTTCGACCTTATAATTCAGTTATTCAATTAGGATCAAATGTGATGGAAAGGCTGAATGTCATTCGATTTTGAGAACAACAGGTCAAAGTTATTGGTCTCAGTACAAGGTCAGCATAAACAGCTTTGGTCCAGTTTGAACCAAACTTGGTACAAGGAATGAGAGTTAGGTAAGGATGAAGAGAATTATAGTATTATCTACTTAAGTAGATACAGACTGAAAAATTAAGGAAGAATCGACTTAATATAATGAGATGTAACGTTGTCAGCATCTCACTGCACCGTTTTCTCCCTCATTCCAATCGTACTTCTTACACCTCAGTCGATGACACTATATTTTTACACAGGATTCGACGAACAAGTTGTCTCTGATTGCATTATATATCAAACAGAAATGTAAAGCTGTATTTGACTGAGATGGAACAGGAGGCCTTATTTCAAGTGGCATACGAGATTTCATTGCGCCGATTCCTTTGCTATTTATTCTGATCATTGAACCTCAGTATCCCCTGATATGTTACTGGGACAAAGTATGTTGGTATTAACAATATATATAAGTGAATTTTTCTCTTTGAAAGTTGGGTTGAAACAGGGATGTGTCATGTCCCCATGGTTGTTCAATCTGTACATGGATGGGGTAATAAAAGAGGTACAAGGTAGGGTAGTGGATGTTGGAGTGGCCCTGGTGAAAGAGGATAGTGTTTAGAAACTCCCTGTACTGTTGTTTGCAGATGATACTGTGTTGTTGAATGAAGACGAAGGGGAGCTGCAAGGCTTGGTGGATGAATTTGGGAGAGTGAGTAAAAAACGGAATCTAAAGGTGAATGTAGGGAAGAGTAAAGTGATGGTCTTTGAGAGAGGTGAAGTCAGTGAATGTACAGCGAGGTTGGATAGTGAGGAATTGGAAAATGTGAGTACGTTTAAGTACTTGGGTAGTGTGATGAGTAAGGATGGAGGTTTGGAGGGTGAAGTGCTTGAAAGGGTACAGCAGGGAAGAAAGGTTGCTGGTTCTTTGAAAGCAGTGATAAGAAACAGGGAAGTGAGCATGGAAGTGAAAAAGTTACTACATGACAGTATTGTGATACCAACTCTAACGTATGGAAGTGAAGCTTGAACGTTGTTGGAAGGACACAAGTCAAGAGTGAGAGCAGTGGAAATGAGTTATTTAAGAGGAGCCTGTGGAGTCACATGGAGAGACAGGCTTACGAATGAGGATATAAAGGAGCGTTGTGGTGTGGATGTGGATGTGATAGGAAGCGTTATGAGGAACACACTGAGGTGGTTTGGCCATGTGGAGAGGAGGGAGGGTGAAAGACTGACGAAGAGAGTGTATGTGAGTGAGGTGGAGGGGGGAAAAGGGAGGGGGAGGCCGAGGATGAGATGGAGGGATGGGGTGGAGAGGTATATGAGAGAGGGGGGTGTGAGTTGGGAGCAGGGCAGTGAAATGGCTGGGGACAGGGCGACTTGGAGGCGATTTGTTTGTGGCCACATCAAACGGGATTGAGGCGTCTGGCAATGGATAGATAGATAGATAGAAATAGTGTAAAAGGGTATAAGGGTGTCGTGGGAATAGTTAATCTCAGAATAAAATGTGGGCAAGTTTCCTTCAATGCCAACTAGAATACTGCCGTAGACGATCAAGAAGTGAATATCAGGGGAAGGAGGAAGTGTCGGGGAGGAATCTTACATGCTTGGACACTACCATGTATGTGACAATCACTAGCATATACAAGCTTCCAAGCATTCCCCCAGACTGCGACACGCAACCGTCGACATACAGTGGAGGTCCTAATTCTTAATTACAGTTTAACAAACAGACTGGGGTAAAGGAGATCCTGGTCAGAGATCCTGTGATCGACTTTGGAAATAAAAATGCTTTATGGATGTCATTACGAGCAAGCGAGCGAAGTACATTCTCAGTTCGGTATAGAAATGAACAGTCCAACCAGGTTCGATCCGACCCGGACGTCACGCTAATCAGAAGTTAGTATCTTTACTCCTATGTGATGTAGAGCTGAAATTCTTTCTGCATGCGATACATATATTCATTAAAGTTGGTTAGCAACTAATAACTCACCCATAAAGGCGTAGGAACCCCTTGGAATCTTGAGATCTCCAGGGGAGAGAGAGAGAGAGAGAGAGAGAGAGAGTGAGAGAGAGTGTGTGTGTGTGTGTTTCATGTCTATATGGGTGTACTTGAGAGAATGTATCGTTTCAGTATGTTTTTCGTTGTTCAGGTACCATCATAAAGAAATAATATCTCGGAGGGAAATAATGATAACATGGCGCTTGCTCGTTCGTCATGCGCTTAGAAAATCGACTTTACTAGTTGGTAATCGCCATCTACAAGCGCCAGTTTTATGATCTGGTTACCCATCCTGGCCCCGGATGGGCTCGGGGACGGGTGTTGTTTTCACTCGCTTTGTCTGTTCGTTTGTCTGTCTGTCTGTCTGCCTGTCTGTTTGTCTGTCTATTAACAGCTTTGCCCGAAAACTACTGTTGCGATTTTGACTAAAATTGCAGGATGATGGACTACGATTTTCTGATCACCTAGTTAAATTCTGGGCCAAACTAAGGCAAGGCCCGGGCTGTAGGGCCCACACAAAAAAAAAAAAAGAACGGAGACAGGTAAAAATAATTTTTTATCGCCATAACTCCTTTCAGATTCGTCACATCGACATGAAACCAAAACCTAAATGTGCGTCTTTCAAATATGCACCCTATACATGCCTCATTACATTAGGGACGTCTCCCCCCCCAGTTAGCTGTAGGAGGGGTCATTATCTGGTGGGGCGGGCCTGAAATTCAATTGGGAATAAAATCGTCAGTTTTCCCCCCATTTTCTCCAAATTTGATACGTGACATCTTTGACTAGATATCCTGTTGTGTTTAAACGTCAACACTAAAATGATTGCCGGGGACGGGTTTGCTGTGCCTTGGCACCGCTTCTTGTTTGTAATTGCTTAGCTTACCTCGTATTTACATACTGCAAACGAAACTGCAATCTCGAGTTAACTAGCGACACCGATGGCGGAGATTTTGTGTTAGAGTTGGTTTCTATGCCTGCATCTGTGTATGTGTCTGTGTTTGTAGTAACAGCTTATTTCATGAATACCTGGTGTGATTAAAATTAAAACTTGGATATGAATTATGTCTGGTTCTTGGAAGAGGTGACTCAAGATTTTTGCAGATGAATCAAAGGTCAAAGTCACTGATCTAAGTGAAACTTCAAGATGCGGAAAAAAAAGCTCATGAATTCCTATACCGGATTTGGATAAAACTTGGCACAAGCATTTTGCGTGGCGATGGCCAGAAGTTCGTCAGTTGTAAACACAGTTCAATCAGACATCAAGGTCAAGGGTCAAGCTCAAAGCTCAGGCGCAACATCCTCCTGTTCTCTGAGCACTCTGAGCACCCTTTCCAGCATAGGATTTGTTCCAGACCTCAATGCTTGGATATGGTATATGAATGTGGAAATTATTTGTCTTCCAGTGAACGTTTGCAGCACAAATACCGATAAACTTGACGACGACAAAATCAGAGAAAGTGACAAATAATTATCGAGCCCCAATGTACGATCGTTCAGGCTCAGTTCTAGGTTATAGTTTCATAACTGACTTAAAAAACGCACCGAGTTAATACTTTAACTTTTTTCACTATCTAAGACACTTGTAAAAGCTCATAAAGCTAATCACCAAAGAGTTTTTTTTATTCTTCAGGTATTTTTAACTCTTTTCGCCTGAAAACTCTTTTCTTATTCTTGGTAGTTTGTAAGCTATTTCATTTTGGTTTAGGACTGGCCAGTTGTATAAAAACGATTACTGAAAACTACATCCAACCCCTCTTGCCCAGTGAGTCACTCCTAAATACAGAAAAATGTGTAAATATCACCTAGAGGTAGGAAAAACAAACCAATGAAGCCGTCATCGAGGAGAAGGGTCCTAAAAGTATAAGCATTATCTGAAATTCATTTATAAAACCGGAAATCCTATTAAGTTGTAAAAAGAGTGCCACATTTTTCACATTTATTGGTCAGGCCTTAATCTGCACCACTAAAATCTGGGCCGGGGCTTGATTTACGTCTATCTGTCTCACTTTCTATCTCTTTTTGTGTTTATCTTTATAATTCTATCTCTCTCTACCTATCCTGTAACGGTCTAATTACCGTATCTGTTTTATTTTCCAGTCAAACAACCTCACTATCTATTCATATTTCAGCAATATATATGTTTGTCTTTGTGTCTGTATATCTATCTAAGTTTCTATTTTTCTTTCTCTTCTGTTTATCTATCTGTCTTTCTACATCCGCCTCTTTATGTCTATAGTTTCGTATCCATCCAACTATCTACGTTCACCAATGTTTCTACCTGTCTGTATGTAAGATTGTCTACCATCCTACCTATCTAGCTAATCTGTCACCCTGTTAACTGTATCTGTCTATATCTCTGTATCTGCGAAAATCTGTATATTTTTTTATCTGTCTATCAACCTTTGTCTCCTTCTCGTTGTCCGTCTTTCTACTTTTTTTTCTATCTTTCTGCCTGCCTGTAGCAATCGATCATTTAAATATGGATTCTCTCTATGTATCTGTATAATGCATTTATAGCTATCAATCTAGCTATGTATCTGTGGCTTGCTACTAAACTATGTGAAGTGTGGCACTGAAAAATGAGTCTTCAGTCAGTTCAGTTCCTATGTAGTAAAGAATCCTCTTCCTCTAACGCACCATCACCCTCCCATTCAGAAGACTGTATTTCAGGTGGCAGAGCAGATTACGCAGTTACTTTCCTCAGCATTTTTTGTCTATATTACACCCCATTCCCCTCCTTTGGATTAAAGGGGCAAAATATATATATATATATATATATATATATATATATATATATATATATATATATATATATATATATATAAATATATATATATATATATATATATATATATATATATATATATATATATATATATATATATATATATATACATATATATATATACATATATATATATATATATATATATATATATATATATATATATATATATATATATATATATATATATATAGATATACATCTATCTATCAATCTATCTATTGCCAGACGCCTCAATCCCGTTTGGGGTGGCCACAAACAAATCGCCTCCACGTCGCCCTGTCCCCCGCCATTTCACTGCCCTGCTCCCATCTCACACACCCCTCTCTCATATACCTCTCCACCCCATCCCTCCATCTCATCCTCGGCCTCTCCTTCCCTTTTCCCCCCTCCACCTTACTCACACACACTCTCTTTGTCAGTCTTTCACCCTCCATCCTCTCCACATGGCCAAACCACCTCAGTGTGTTCCTCATAACGCTTCCTATCACATCCACATCCACACCACAACGCTCCTTTATATCCTCATTCGTCAGCCTGTCTCTCTATGTGACTCCACAGGCTCCTCTTAAATAACTCATTTCCACTGCTTTCACTCTTGACCTGTGTCTTTCCAACAACGTCCAAGCTTCACTTCCATACGTTAGAGTTTGTATCACAATACTGTCACGTAGTAACTTTTTCACTTCCATGCTCACTTCCCTGTTTCTTATCACTGCTTTCAAAGAACCAGCAATCTTTCTTCCCTGCTGTACCCTTTCAAGCACTTCACCTTCCAAACCTCCATCCTTACTCATCACACTACCCGAGTACTTAAACGTACTCACATTTTCCAATTCCTCACCATCCAACCTCGCTGTACATTTACTGACTTCACTTCTCTCAAAGACCATCACTTTACTCTTCCCTACATTCACCTTTAGATTCCCTTTCTTACACACTCTCCCAAACTCATCCACCAAGCCTTGCAGCTCCCCTTGTCTTCACTCAACAACACAGTATCATCTGCAAACAACAGTACAGGGAGTTTCCAAACATTATCCTCTCTAACGAGGGCCACTCCAACATCCACTACCCTACCTTGTACCTCTTTTATTACCCCATCCATGTACAGATTGAATAACCATGGAGACATGACACATCCCTGTTTCAACCCAACCTTCAAAGAGAAAAATTCATTTAGTTCACCATCCACACGCACTGCAGCCTTAGCACCATCATACATACTCTTCACAGCATTCAACAATATCCCATCTACTCCATATATTCTTAATACTTTCCACAATCCTTGTCTATCCACCCTGTCATATGCTTTCTCCAAATCCATGAAAGCTGCATACAACTTCTTTCCCTTGTCTAGAAACTTTTCCACTAAAGATCTAAGAATGAATATCTGATCTACACAACCTCTTCCCTTCCTAAAGCCTCCCTGTTCTTCTCCAACTGATTTCTCTGTTCTTTGTCTAATTCTGTCAATAAGTATCCTACCATACTCTTTTCCTATTATACTAAGAAGACAAATGCCCCTATGATTACCACACACTTTATTTTTCCCCTTTTCCTTTGTACAAATGAATAATTATACCTGACTTCCAATCCTCCGGGACTCTACCTTCCTCCCAGGCCAATCTACACATCTTCCACATCCATTCTACTACAATCTCTCCCCCATGCTTCAGCATTTCACCACACACTCCATCAATCCCTGGGGCTTTCCCCAATTTAACTTTCTTCATTGCTTCCACAACTTCTATCCTACTGATTTCTTCCTGTCTTCTCACCTCCCTCCTTCTCCCAGCCATTTCCCAGCCACTTATACTCGCATTACTTCCATCCTGTATGTTCAGCAATTCCTTAAAGTGGTCTCTCCATCTGCTCACTTTTTCTCCCTTCTCCACTAGTAATCTACCATTTTTATCTTTCACTCCCCTACTAACCTCACGTCCATCCTGTCTTACTTTCTTCATCTCTTTCCAGAACATTTTCTTACAGTCTTTCCACTTTACACTCAAATTCCTTCCAAATTCCTCATCCACTCTCTTCTTACTCTCTCTTACTAATCTTTTCACCTCTCTCTTTCTTTCTACATATAACTCTCTCTTCCGCCTCTCAACTTCTTCCACGCCCCTATTTCTCATCCATTCATTATATGCTTTCTTCTTTTGTGCCAAAGCCTGTCTCACCTCTTCAGTCCACCACGCTGTTCCTTGCACCCCCCTCCGTCTTCTCTTCCTCCCACACACCACATCATATGCTGCACATATTTCTTCTCTAAGTATCCTGCACACACCTTCCACGTCCCCCATCTGCTCCAATTCATATTTGCCCAATCGTTCCTCCACTTCTCTCTTATACTCTGCCTTTTTCTCATCCTCTTGTAACCTGTCCACTGTCCTTGCAACTACTCCTCCCTCTTGCCTTTCCCTTCTTCTATTTCTCCAACTGATATATATATATATATATATATATATATATATATATATATATATATATATATATATATATATACTGCTCACTCTCTCACAGCACATCTCTCCACATTTTTCTCGGCTTTCCTTTCCAACTTTTCAATCACCTTTATATTTTTACTTTTAAAGAAAACAGAATATGAAAGCCAAATAACAGATTTGTTTGAAATGTCTTTACACGTGCAGTTTACAAGAATGATCAGAGTCATTTGGACAGACACACTGAGGAAGAAAGTTCTAGTTATACCCATAAAACTCTTATAGGCACTACACAGTAATGGGGTGAGAGTTAGACTTTAGAAAACTGAAAAAAGAGAGATCAGTAAATGAGTAACCTCTCAATCATCTCAGTGTACAAATCTCCTACATAGTCTTTCAGTTACATGATTTATTTGTCTTCACCTACATCTTTGTCTCCTTCTCCTCCTATTTCAAACCAACTAGCTCTCATAGGATACACTCTCCAAACCTTCTCTCGACTCCATTCGCATGATAAATACTTAATGAATCTATTCTGGGAAACACACACACACACACACACACAAACCCTGATACCTTCTCCCACACCCACACCAACCACGTACATCAACTCATTCACAAAACTTCCTGGTGAAAACAGACACTCCACATAAGGGCATACAATGCGTGATTATGAGAAGGGGAGAAGGCGGGTGGGAAAGGAAAACGTCTCGCTACTTCGGTTCAGATCAGAGCAGTAGCAACATTCTAAAAATGTTTCTAGATACTCGAGACTGAGTTATCCTTGGAAAAATTTTCTTGGATTAGGTTAAGATTGGTGTTGGTCAAGGTTAGGCTAGGTCTTGTTGGGTTGAGTTATGTTAAGTCTTAGGTAAGATTGGGGTTCAGGTCAAGCTAAATCGGGTTAGTTTGTGTATATTGGGTTCGATTAGGTATGGTTTGGTTAGGTTAAATTCAGTAAGGTTACTTTGGTCAGACGAGGATAGATGACCAAATAAATTCTCTGTAAAGCAGTACTTGTTCAAAAATGACTAATTCAGACTTAAAAAAAAAAAAAAAAAAAAAAAAAAAAGACTAGTTTGTCCCCAGTAGCAACTACCGACAATTAAGCGACGTCCCGTCAAGCGTGATTGGCTTTTTTTTTTTCTTTAAATTTTATGACACTCCCCGGACTCACCCCGATCTAATGCAAACAGATTCAGGTTGATAGCTGTTACCGTTCTCGCTAATAAAACAAACAAACAGGTACAGACACTCACAGTTCTATATATATATATATATATATATATATATATATATATATATATATATATATATATATATATATATATATATATATATATATATATATTGTTACGGAACAGAGAAAGATAACGTACACTTTAAGTGAGAATACGAAGAGTCACTACTGTCCCGTAAAGTTCCAGGTTCAAAACAAAAGAGTTAGGTAAAATTACAAGTTAAAGTTTAATGCACAAACTAACAACAAAACATTCAGAACTCATAAAGATAATGTAATGGCAAATAAACAGGTTAATATATGGTTAACTGCAATAGCCTCTATTAACACGAAGTTAGCAAGAGTAAATTTATCTAAGTCAGCCCTGAAAAAATGAGATACCAGATAATACTCAGTGAATGCCAGATAAATAATTACAGATACAAACTATTATCAAAAATGACTGACAAAGAACCCTACATAAATTACAATTTCACTAGGCCTACAAATTAAACTTATGCTATACAGTACAAGAACAAAATGCAACAACAGTTATACTCAAATTACACACAGCTGCTAGATGGTTGGAGACTTCTTGAGCACTCACAATAATAATATCTGTACAGGGGAGGACAGAGATGTGAACAAAATGAGGAGCAGATCTAAGTGGCAATGATGCAGAGATTAAACTCATTATATAGGGGCCAGCAGAGCCTGATACAACTTGTAATGAGGACGCGCAAATGAAGACATGGGGACAAAGAGATGACAATCCCGCAAAGTATAACAGAGATGTCGACTTACTCTACTATAACGGTAGAAGGGGGGGACTGAGGCAGAACACGCTCGTGATCAAACATGCAGCATACTGAGCGTTAAAATTACACAAAGGATGATGAAATCATAGGCTATGTAACACCTCCCCACAAAGAAAAAAGAAATTTACAAAGGAAATTTCTTATTACTCTAAAACAATCTGTACATGGCATTACAGAACATGCAAAAGTCCCTCCTAATTTCACAAAACATGAGATCTCCCTAACACGTTCAGTCATAGGTACTTGCCAGTATCCCTTTAACAAATCAAACTTACTTATGTACCTAGCCTTTCCGATCTTGTCTATGCAATCTTCCACACGAGGGAGAGGGTAAGTGTCTGTTTTAGTTATCTGATTAACACGTCTGTAGTCAATGCAAAGCCGCTGTGACCCACCTGGCTTAGGGACCAGAGTGACAGGAGAACTCCACTCGCTCTGACAGGGCTCAATCATCTTGTGGTCCAACAGGTAGCCAAGCTCCTTCTGGATGAGAGGAACTTTCACTGGGTTCACACGGTAAGGAGGCAATTTAATTGGCTTTGCGTCTCCAACATCGACATCATGCATCAACACAGTGGTTCTTCCTGGAGTGGCACGGAACACTTGCGGGTACTCCTGCAGTAATGCCGAAAACTCCTGCCTTTCCTTGGGTGGTAGATGAGAAAGCTTAGTCTGGAGATCATTCATGATATCAGGATTCCTCCCCAAACTATCACTCAGGCTCACACTGCATGGGAGAGCTTCACTTGCAGACTCGGGTGGAACAGCTACAGTGCAGACTGGATTATTTTCGTCCCGCCTGTGATATAACTTTAGCATGTTGATGTGACATAGTTGCTTGCTCTTTCTACGATCTGGTGTGGCGATGACATAGCTGACATCACTGAGTTTCTTCTCCACGAAATAAGGGCCACTAAACTTGGCTTGAAGAGGTTGCCCATGAACTGGTAGCAGAATCAAAACCTGATCTCCTGGCTGAAAGTGGCGTAACCTGGACTTCTTATCATACCAAGTCTTCATCTTCTCCTGAGCAGCTCCTAAATTCTCTCTCGCCAGCTGTAAAGCAGTGGACAGCCGTTCTTTGAACTTCATCACATACTCCAGCAGGTTGACGTCATCTTCCTCCGACAGCCAGCATTCCTTGAGTAACTTAAGGGTCCTCTTACTTCATGGCCAAACAGTAGTTCAAAAGGTGAGAAGCCCAGTGATTCATTTGGAGATTCTCTTGCAGCAAACACAACGAATGGAAGACCTTTATCCCAGTCTTTCTGATGTTCCAAACAGTATTTCTTGAGCATCGATTTGAGTGTTTGATGATATCTCTCCAACGCTCCTTGGGTCTGGGGATGGTAAGCTGAAGACGTGATCTTGGTGATGCCCAACTCTTTCAGAGACTGCTTGAAAACATTTGACATGAAATTACTTCCCCGGTCTGACTGTACCTCCTTGGGCAGACCAAACTTTGTGAAGAACCCTAGCATTTCCTTAACCACGTTCTTTGCTGAGATATTTCTAAGTGGAATGGCTTCAGGATAACGAGTAGCCATATCAATCATGGTCAACACATAAGAAAATCCTGAAGAAGTCTTAGGAAGAGGGCCCACAATATCCACCAACACACGGGTGAAAGGCGCCTCAAAAGGAGGAATGGGAACTAGAGGTGCAACCTTTTCGGTCTGATTACACTTCCCCACAACTTGACAGGTGTGACAAGACTTACAATACCAGGAAACATCCCTGAAGATACCTGGCCAGTAGAAGTGTTTCAAAATGCGTGCCACAGTCTTCCTCACTCCAAGGTGTCCTGCTAAACTGGAATCATGAGCCACTCGAATGATATCCTGCCTACAAACACGAGGGATGACAACTTGATGTACAACCTCCCATTCACAGTCGGCTGATGCTGTTGGGGGTCTCCACTTCCTCATAAGTACTCCTGACTTTACATAATAACAAGTAGAAGCACCGGCTGACTCTTCTTCACTGTAAGCAGAGTTAGCTAGACCTTTCAACTCAGGGTCAGCAACCTGCAACTCAACCAACTCTTGACGAGACAAATTATCAACACTACGGGGTACTGCCTCATCTGGTGAGTGGTCCAAATTAGCAAGAAAAGTGTCAGCTAGGATAACATCATCATCATTATCCTCTAAATCACCAGTAACTTTAGACTTAGCCCTAGTGACAGCACATGCAGGGAACACATCAGGGACATCACAATCCCGGGACGCAGCCACTGGCTCACTAGACAACTGAGGAGCTGGACACACTTGACTTCCACCAATATCATTTCCAAGTAAGAAAGTTACACCTGACATTGGGAGTGTCTCAACCAACCCAACCATAACGGAACCATTAACAAAACCAGACTCTAAATTCACTTTGCACAGAGGAACAGAGAAGTAATTATTCCCTACACCTTGTAAGATTACAGTTTCATCAGAGGAATTAAAATTAGAGCCTAGAACACTGGTCAGCTTAAGGGATTGGCAAGCACCTGTATCACGATATATTTTAACTGATTTCCTGTCATTACTGTCCAGAGGACTGACAAAACCATCAGACAGGAAATTAGCACATGAACTCTTGAGAGTGTCACCCACGTTACTGCTCAAAAGAGGAGCTCCATCATGAGAATTTAAGTTACCCCTCAAAGCAGGTTCAGTTAACTCAGTTAAAGCATTCTGGGAACTCTCAAGAGTGGACACTAGACCAATTGACTGAATATTTAAAGACTCCTTTTTGTTCACATCACGCTGTCTCCTGAAACATCTCTCCGTAGTATGACCAAGCTTACTACAATAAGTACATTTACTTTTCTGAAATCTAGAGGTGAAGCTGGTATTTACTTCCTGAGAAACATCATCCTTATTCTCTTTCCTGTTACCTGTACTCTGAGTAGAGGCAACGTACTTACTCTCAGCTTTCCCTTTTTCTCTAGAATATCTCTTGTGAGTGAGAACATACTCATCAGCTAAAACTGCAGCATCAGACAAATTATCTATTCTTTTCTCATCAAGATATAGGCTTACATCCTTATTAACACACCTCTTGAAGTCCTCCAGCAAAATCATCTGCTTAAATTTACCAAAATCAGAATCCACATTCTTAGAATTTAACCACTGCTCTAACAGATCTTCTTTGATTTTTGCATACTCAACATGGGATTGCTTATCTTGCTTGTAAGTTGTCCTAAATTTTACTCTATAGGCTTCAGGAACAAGCTCATAGGCCTTAAGAATCAAGCTCTTAACTACATCATAATTATCAGATTGATCCTGAGGCAAAGATGCATAAGTTACTTGAGCTTTACCGGTGAGAACAGTTTGAAGGAGTACTGGCCAATACTCCTTAGGCCAATTAAAACCTGTAGCTACCCTCTCAAACAACTGAAAATACTTAGTTAAATCAGATTCATTAAAAGGAGGGACAAGTTTAACATTTTTAGCCACATCAAAATCATCAGAGCTAGATGATCCAGTTCCACCTTGTTTCATGCGATACTCATGGTCTGCCTGAATCCTGGCAAGTTCAACTTGTGCCTGAGCCTGTATCTGTGCCTCTTCAATACGAGCCTGAGATTCCGCCTGCTTAGCATTTGCCTGAAATTCAGCTTCTTTAGCACGAGCCTCCTGCAGAGCTAGCTGTAACTTAGCTAATTCAATCTGCGTTTCCTCATTTGGAGGAGTTACATTAAACAAGCTTTTATTAATCATGCCAACAATTTGATCCTTAGAATGATGAGAGTGAACTGCAATTCCCAATTGTTGAGCAACAAGCTTAAGTTCATTCTTTGTTCTGTTTTCTATATCACACACTGTTTGCACATTTGACAAAAAGTCCTTGGCTTCATCAAGTGTAGAAATAGTAGCCATCATGAATATATCACAGTCACAAAATATCAAACAATATCCTTATGATAATATCCTGAATATCCTGATATGAGGTCGCCAAATTTATGTTACGGAACAGAGAAAGATAACGTACACTTTAAGTGAGAATACGAAGAGTCACTACTGTCCCGTAAAGTTCCAGGTTCAAAACAAAAGAGTTAGGTAAAATTACAAGTTAAAGTTTAATGCACAAACTAACAACAAAACATTCAGAACTCATAAAGATAATGTAATGGCAAATAAACAGGTTAATATATGGTTAACTGCAATAGCCTCTATTAACACGAAGTTAGCAAGAGTAAATTTATCTAAGTCAGCCCTGAAAAAATGAGATACCAGATAATACTCAGTGAATGCCAGATAAATAATTACAGATACAAACTATTATCAAAAATGACTGACAAAGAACCCTACATAAATTACAATTTCACTAGGCCTACAAATTAAACTTATGCTATACAGTACAAGAACAAAATGCAACAACAGTTATACTCAAATTACACACAGCTGCTAGATGGTTGGAGACTTCTTGAGCACTCACAATAATAATATCTGTACAGGGGAGGACAGAGATGTGAACAAAATGAGGAGCAGATCTAAGTGGCAATGATGCAGAGATTAAACTCATTATATAGGGGCCAGCAGAGCCTGATACAACTTGTAATGAGGACGCGCAAATGAAGACATGGGGACAAAGAGATGACAATCCCGCAAAGTATAACAGAGATGTCGACTTACTCTACTATAACGGTAGAAGGGGGGGACTGAGGCAGAACACGCTCGTGATCAAACATGCAGCATACTGAGCGTTAAAATTACACAAAGGATGATGAAATCATAGGCTATGTAACAATATATATATATATATATATATATATATATAGATATATATAGATATATATATAGATATATATATATATATATATATGTATGTATTGTTACGGAACAGAGAAAGATAATGTACACTTTAAGTGAGAATACTAAAAATCACTACTGTCCCGTAAAGTTCCAGGTTCAAAACAAAAGAGTTAGGTAAAATTACAAGTTAAAGTTTAATGCTCAAACTAACAACAAAACATTCAGGACTCATAAGGATAATGTAATGGCAAAAAACGGGTTAAATATATGGTTAACTGCAATGGCCTCTATTAACACGAAATTAGCATGAGTAAATTTATCTAAGTCAGCCCTGATAAAATGAAAATACTAGATAATACTCAGTGAATGCAAGATATATTATTACAGATACAAAATATTATTAATAAGGGCTGACACCCAAAACACATGAATCACAAGAAACCTTACCTGGCCCAAGAATTAACACCCCACGCCACACAGTACAAGAAAAAATGCAATAACAGTTATACTCAAATTACACAGCTGCTAGATGGTTGGAGACTTCCTGAGCACTCACAATAATAACAACTGTACATGGGAGGACAGAGATGTGAGCAAAATGAGGAGTAGATCTAAGTGGCAATAATGCAGAGACTGAGCTCATTATATAGGGGCCGGCAGAGCTTGATACAACTTGTAAGAAGGACGCGCAAATGAAGCCATGGGGACAAAGAGTTGACAATCCTGCTCTGAACAACAGAAAGAACGACTTTACTATAAGGGAGGAGGGGGGGAGTGAGGTAGAACACGCTCGTGATCAACCATGCAGCATACTGTACGTTAGAATTACACAAAGGATGATGAAATCATAGGCTATGTAACACCTCCCCACAAAGAAAAAGAAATTTACAAAGGAAATTTCTTATTACTCTAAAACAATCTGTCTAAAGTCTCGATAAGCAATCTGCAATAACATTTTCTTTCCCCTTGACATGTTGTATGTCTAATGAATACTCCTGAAGAAGTAAACTCCATCTTGTCAATCTCTGATTTTTATCTTTAAACCTACTAAGGAATTTCAGTGGGTTATGATCGGTATACATGACTATGGGGTCAAAACCAGAACACAAATAAAATGAAAAATGCTCTAAACCCAAAATCAAGGCCAAAAGCTCTTTCTCAATAGTTGAGTAGTTCTTTTGAGGTGGAGTGAACTTCTTACTGTAATAAGATACAGGATGTTCAATACCCTGATCATCCTCTTGCAGCAAAACAGCCCCAGCTCCTGTATCACTTGCATCAACAGCCATCTTAAAAGGCTTAGCAAAATTTGGAGTAGTGAACACTGGCTGACTTAATAGGATAGCTTTAAGTTTGTTGAAAGAGGATTCACAGTTATCGGTCCAGACAAATTTAACTCTCTTTTTCAGTAGGTCTGTAAGTGGTTATACAAGAATTGAAAAGTTAAGAACAAATCTCCTGTAATAACCTACCATTCCCAAAAATCTTTGTAGCTCTTTCCTACTTTTAGGTCTGGGAAGATCACTTATAACCTGAACCTTAGCTCCTGGTGGTGCAACATGTCCATCACCAATTACGACCCATGGTACTGAACTTTAGCTTGACCAAACTCACACTTTGATAAATCAGCTACAAGATTAGCCTGAACCAAACGCTCAAGAAATTTACTGACATGGCATAGGTGATCTTTCCAGTTGTCGCTGAAGATTAATACATCATCAATATAAACAACACACACTGCCAAACCCTCTGTTACAACATTCATGAGCTTCTGAAATGTGGCTGGTGCATTCTTCATACCATATGGCATTACAGAACATGCAAAAGTCTTTCCTAGTGTTACAAAACATGATATCTCCCTAGCACGTTCAGTCATAGGTACTTGCCAGTATCCCTTTAACAAATCAAACTTACTTATGTACCTAGCCTTTCCGATCTTGTCTATGCAATCTTCCACGCGAGGGAGAGGGTAAGTGTCTGTTTTGGTTAACTGATTAACACGTCTGTAGTCGATGCAAAGCCGCTGTGACCCACCTGGCTTAGGGACTAAAGTGACAGGAGAACTCCACTCGCTCTGACAGGGCTCAATCATCTTGTGGTCCAACAGGTAGCCAAGCTCCTTCTGGATGAGAGGAACTTTCACTGGGTTCACACGGTAAGGAGGCAGTTTAATTGGCTTTGCGTCTCCAACATCGACATCACGCATCAACACAGTGGTTTTTCCTGGAGTAGCACGGAACACTTGCGGGTACTCCTGCAGTAATGCCGAAAACTCCTGCCTTTCCTCGGCAGCTAGATGAGAAAACTTAGTCTGGAGATCATTCATGATATCAGGATTCTTCCCCAAACTATCACTTAGGCTCATGCTGCATGGGAGAGCTTCACTTGCAGACTCGGGTGGAACAGCTACAGTGCAGACTGGATTATTTTCGTCCCGCCTGTGATATAACTTTAGCATGTTGATGTGACAAAGTTGCTTGTTCTTTCTACGATCTGGTGTGGCGATGACATAGTTGACATCACTGAGTTTCTTCTCCATGAAATAAGGACCACTAAACTAGGCTTGAAGAGGTTGCCCATGCACCAGTAGCAGAATCAAAACCTGATCTCCTGGCTGAAAGTGGCGTAACCTGGACTTCTTATCATACCAAGTTTTCATCTTCTCCTGAGCAGCTCCTAAATTCTCTCTCGCCAGCTGTAAAGCAGTGGACAGCCGTTCTTTGAACTTCATCACATACTCCAGCAGGTTGACGTCATCTTCCTCCGACAGCCAGCATTCCTTGAGTAGCTTAAGGGGTCCTCTTACTTCATGGCCAAACAGTAGTTCAAAAGGTGAGAAGCCCAGTGATTCATTTGGAGATTCTCTTGCGGCAAACACAACGAATGGAAGACCTTTATCCCAGTCTTTCTGATGTTCCAAACAGTATTTCTTGAGCATCAATCTGAGTGTTTGATGATATCTCTCCAACGCTCCTTGGGTCTGGGGATGGTAAGCTGAAGACGTGATCTGGGTGATGCCCAACTCTTTCAGAGACTGCTTGAAAACATTTGACATGAAATTACTTCCCCGGTCTGACTGTAACTCCTGGGCAGACCAAACTTTGTGAAGAACCCTAGCATTTCCTTAACCACGTTCTTTGCTGAGATATTTCTAAGTGGAATGGCTTCAGGATAACGAGTAGCCATATCAATCAGGGTCAACACATAAGAAAATCCTGAAGAAGTCTTAGGAAGAGGGCCCACAATATCCACCAACACATGGGTGAAAGGCGCCTCAAAAGGAGAAATGGGAACTAGAGGTGCAACCTTTTCGGTCTGATTACACTTCCCCACAACTTGACAGGTGTGACAAGACTTACAATACCAGGAAACATCCCTGAAGATACCTGGTCAGTAGAAGTGTTTCAAAATGCGTGCCACAGTCTTTCTCACTCCAAGGTGTCCTGCCAAACTGGAATCATGAGCCACTCTAATGATATCCTGCCTACAAACACGAGGGATGACAACTTGATGTACAACCTCCCATTCACAGTCGGCTGATGCTGTTGGGGGTCTCCACTTCCTCATAAGTACTCCTGACTTTATATAATAACAAGTAGAAGCACCAGCTGACTCTTCCTCACTGCAAGCAGAGTTAGCTAGACCTTTCAACTCAGGGTCAGCAACCTGCAACTCAACCAACTCTTGACGAGACAAATTATCAACACTACGGGGTACTACCTCATCTGGTGAGTGGTCCAAATTAGCAAGAAAAGTGTCAGCTATGATAACATCATCATCATTATCCTCTAAGTCACCAGTAACTTTAGACTTAGCTCTAGTGACAGCACATGCAGGGAACACATCAGGGATATCACAATCCTGGGCCGCAGCCACTGGCTCGCTAGACAACTGAGGAGCTGGACACACTTGACCTCCACCAATATCATTTCCAAGTAAGAAAGTTACACCTGACATTGGGAGTGTCTCAACCAACCCAACCATAACGGAACCATTAACAAAACCAGACTCTAAATTCACTCTGCACAGAGGGACAGAGAAGTAATTATTCCCTACACCTTGTAGGATTACAGTTTCATCAGAGGAATTAACATTAGAGCCTAGAACACTGGTCAGCATAAGGGATTGGCAAGCACCTGTATCACGATACATTTTAATTGATTTCCTGTCATTACTGTCCAGAGGACTGACAAAACCATCAGACAGGAAATTAGCACATGAACTCTTGCGAGTGTCACCCACGTTACTGCTCAAAAGAGGAGCTTCATCATGAGGATTTAATTTACCCCTCAAAGCAGGTTCAGTTAACTCAGTTAAAGAATTCTGGGAACTCTCAAGGGTGGAAACTAGACCAATTGACTGAATATTTAAAGACTCCTTTTTGTTCACATCACGCTGTCTTCTGAAACATTTCTCCGTAGTATGACCAAGCTTACTACAATAAGTACATTTACTTTTCTGAAATCTAGAGGTGGAGCTGGTATTTACTTCCTGAGAAACATCATCTTTATTCTCTTTCCTGTTACCTGTACTCTGAGTAGAGGCAACGTACTTACTCTCAGCTTTCCTTTTTTCTCTAGAATATATCTTGTGAGTGAGAATATATTCATCAGCTAAAACTGCAGCATCAGACAAATTATCTATTCTTTTCTCATCAAGATATAGGCTTACATCTTTATAAATACACCTTTTGAAGTCCTCCAGCAAAATCATCTGCTTAAATTTGTCAAAATCAGAATCCACATTCTTAGAATTTAACCACTGCTCTAACAGATCTTCTTTGATTTTTGCATACTCAACATGGGATTGCTTATCTTGCTTATAAGTTGTCCTAAATTTTACTCTATAGGCTTCAGGAACAAGCTCATAGGCCTTAAGAATCAAGCTCTTAACTACATCATAATTATCAGATTGATCCTGAGGCAAAGATGCATAAGTTACTTGAGCTTTACCGGTGAGAACAGTTTGAAGGAGTCCTGGCCAATACTTTTTTGGCCAATTAAAACCTGTAGCTACCCTCTCAAACAACTGAAAATACTTTGTTAAATGAGATTCATTAAAAGGAGGGACAAGTTTAACATTTTTAGCCACATCAAAATCATCAGAGCTAGATGATCCAGTTCCACCTTGTTTCATGCGATACTCATGGTCTGCCTGAATCCTAGCAATTTCAACTTGTGCCTCAGCCTCCTTAGCTTTTGCCTGAAATTCAGCCTCCTTAGCACGAACCTCCTGCAGGGCTAGCTGTAACTTAGCTAATTCAATCTGCGTTTGCTCATTTGGAGGAGTTACATTAAACAAGCTTTCATTAATCATGTCAACAATTTGATCTTTAGAATGATGAGAGGGAACAGCAATTCCCAATTGTTGAGCAACAAGCTTAATTTCATTCTTTGTTCTGTTTTCTACATCACACACTGTTTGCACATTTGACAAAAAATCTTTGGCTTCATCAAGCGTAGTAGTAGTAGACATCATGAATAAATCACAGTCACAAAATATCAAGCAATATCCTTATGATAATATCCTGAATATCCTGATAAGAGGTCGCCAAATTTATGTTACGGAACAGAGAAAGATAATGTACACTTTAAGTGAGAATACTAAAAATCACTACTGTCCCGAAAAGTTCCAGGTTCAAAACAAAAGAGTTAGGTAAAATTACAAGTTAAAGTTTAATGCTCAAACTAACAACAAAACATTCAGGACTCATAAGGATAATGTAATGGCAAAAAACAGGTTAAATATATTTTTAACTGCAATGGCCTCTATTAACACGAAATTAGCATGAGTAAATTTATCTAAGTCAGCCCTGATAAAATGAAAATACTAGATAATACTCAGTGAATGCAAGATATATTATTACAGATACAAAACATTATTAATAAGGGCTGACACCCAAAACACATGAATCACAAGAAACCTTACCAGGCCCAAAAATTAACACCCCACACCACACAGTACAAGAAAAAATGCAATAACAGTTATACTCAAATTACACAGCTGCTAGATGGTTGGAGACTTCCTGAGCACTCACAATAATAACAACTGTACATGGGAGGACAGAGATGTGAGCAAAATGAGGAGTAGATCTGAGTGGCAATAATGCAGAGACTGAGCTAATTATATAGGGGCCGGCAGAGCTTGATACAACTTGTAAGAAGGACGCGCAAATGAAGCCATGGGGACAAAGAGTTGACAATCCTGCTCTGAACGAACAACAGAAAGAACGACTTACTCTACTATAAGGGAGGAGGGGGGGGGGAGTGAGGTAGAACACGCTCGTGATCAAACATGCAGCAAACTGTACGTTAGAATTTCACAAAGGATGATGAAATCATAGGCTATGTATCAATATATATATATATATATATATATATATATATATATATACTAGCAGGGGAACCCGGCGTTCCCTCTCCCCCTCCTTACTTATCTTCCTACTCCTGTCCTTTCCCCATCTCTCTCTCTCTCTCTCTCTCTCTCTCTCTCTCACCTTATGTATCTGACTCTTACTACTCTGTCCCCCTTCCTCAATCCATCGGTCTTTTTTGTCTTAAAACCTTCCTTTGGTCAAAAAAACAAAAAGACGAACACTCCAATCCTATTTGTTCTAGTTCAGTGTTTCTTTCTACTCCAGAAACACAAAGTACCTCTCATGCATTTCAAGAGGGATTATAAGAGGTCCAGTAACCTTCTCATTCAGCTTTCACAGACTAACGCACAGTATTTGTGCGTATTTGTTTAATATCACAGGTGACCTAAAATGACCTCTAACCAGTTATGTCAAATGACCTCGGAATGAACCTCACATAGCCTATGTCCAAACTGGAGGTCATGTGAGTCTCCATGCGAAAAAATGGGCCGCAGAGGTACCCGGCGTTGCCCGCGCCAAAAAGACGAACAGTCAACCGGTGACCTCAAATGACCCACATCTGAATTTTGACCCCCCTAAAACCTTCCTTGGGTGATAAGGATTCGAAATATGTAGGTTAAGACCAGGTAAAATGAAAACTGAGAGAGTAGTTCTTGAACAAAAGGCAGACAGAAAGTGCCCTTTACTGTATTTAGTACATATATATCTACCTGTCTATCTATCTATCTATCTATCTATCTATCTATCTATATATATATATATATATATATATCGATCGATCGATCTATCTACCAATGTATATATATATATATATATATAGATAGATAGATAGATAGATAGATAGATAGATACAGTAGATAGATAACTGACAAGAAAGAGGGAAGTCAGCGTATATATATATATATATATATATATATATATATATATATATAAAGAAGTGACAAGAAACAGGGAAGTGAGCGTGGAAGTGAAAAAGTTACTACATGAGAGTACTGTGATACCAACTCTGACTTATGGATGTGAAATTTGGACCTTGTTGGAGGGACAGAAGTCAAGTGTGAGAGCAGTGGAAATGAGTTATTTAAGAGAAGCATATGGAATCATATGGAGAGAATTACTGCCAATGCAGAGTGAAGGAGCTTTGTGGTGTGGATGTGGATGTGAGAGGAAGCGTTAGGAAAAACACACTGAGGTGGTTTGGCCATGTGGAGAGGATGGAAAGTGAGAGACTAACGAGGAGAGTGTAATTGAGTGAGGTGGAGATAGGGAGAGGGAGGGGGAGGCCAGAGATGAGATGGAGGGATGGAGTGGAAAGGTATATGAGAGAGGGGGGTGTTAGCTGGGACCAGGGAAGTCAAATGGGGGGGGACAGGGCGACATGGAGTCAATTTGTATTTCGCCATCCCTTACGGAATTCATGTGTCTGGCAATTTTATATATATATATATATATATATATATATATATATATATATATAGATAGATAGATAGATAGATAGATAAATAAATATACAGCTTAGATATATATATATATATATATATATATATATATATATATATATATATATATATATATATATACAGTATCAATCGATCTCTATCTATCTATCTATCTATCTATCTATCTATTTATATATATATATATCCATATATCTATCTATCGATCTATCTATCTATCTATCTATCTATATATATATATATATATATATATATATATATATATATATAGTTACCAGATGGGAGTACGCAACACAAGATTACTAAATCTGACTGTGTAAAAAATAAGAAAAAAATCAAAATGAAAAGTTAAATGATCAGATAATTAACTGATGAAAAGCAATTAAAAAACACTAACTCCAATTTCGCAACGCAGGTCCGAAAGTAAATAAAATTAGCTGACGTTTGCAAGGACAAAAGAAACACGATGAAAAATGCCTAATATGATTAAAGCTAATATTATTTACAAAATTTACTATGAGATAATTATCATCATCATCATTCGGACTTCCTTTCCCACCCTACGGCAAGCTGAGGAGTAGCAATGTCCAGACAGCTCAAATTTGCCCAATCCAATGGGCCACGATTCCATTCACTCATCATTCAAGCCCCTGGAATCCTGGCTGTATCGGTTATGCCAAAAATATTCACCACGTTCCATAGCTTCACATAATCGTATCTGACAGAGTCAATCCAGACGCTACCATGTTAAAAAGGGGTGCCAAATATCCCTGATCATGCACTTCTCCTCACAAAATTCATCCAGCCAGCTCGATCTCCTTTCAGTTCCCTAGCCTCAACGACTTCCAAACCTCTCTTCCTCACACATTCATCCACCATACCTCTCCACCTTCTCCTTGGCCTACCTCGCCTCCTCCCTCCTTCGAATTCGCTCAGATATACCTTTTTCACCACTCAATTGTTATCCATTCTCTCCACATGACCATACCATCTCAGTACACTCTCTTCAGTTCTGCTGTCCAGCGACTTCCTCACTCTGCATCTTTCACGAATCACATTATTTCGTAACCTATCTACCCTCTGTACTCCACATACATTCCTCGGCAATCCCATCTCCACTGCTCTTACTCTCGACTTTTCATTTTCATGCCACACCATAGTCTCACATCCATATGTTAAAGTTGGCACTAGCACTCCTTTATGTAAGCCTCGTGCAGCTGCAACACTCAAGCCTCTGTTTCTCATCAAGGCCTTCATTGCACCAGCTACTTTTCTTCCTTGTTTCACTGTACTTTCAACTTCTTTTGCACATTTTTCTTTCTTTTCTATCACTGTACCCAGGTATTTGAACTCTCACCAATTCCAGTCTCTCTCCATTCACTGTTACATTGCACTGGGTGTCACCTTCTCTCTCAATAACCATCACTTTACACTTTTCTACATTTACACAAAAGATTGGGGAAAAAAAACAAGCCACTTGATAATACCCTTAATAATCACACTAAAGTCTAGGAACGAACTTGCCAGACAAAAGAAATAAAATAATACAAAAATAGATAACTAAACTGCACTCTGTGTTAACAGAAGTAATAATAATACAATAACAGTAATACTTGTGACTGGATGCTGATACGAAGTGAAAAGATGCTCAAAAATACATACAACACACAAAATACTGCTTATCCTCCCTCTCTGATCTCCAGTCCAAACACTCCCTCTCTCGATGCCTATCCCACAAAACCTCACTTTCCATCCAAAATTCTTCCCTTTATATACCCCCCACCCATGTGCACGCATCAAACCGCAACCGGAGGCCAGACGAGAAGTATACAGAATAGAGTTAAGCGAATTAATCTCTCCCTTATACTACAAACGTTATAAATATTGCTGGTGAATACAAATCTTTTTGTCGACAATTTACCTCCACCGGAAGTCACTGATATTACAAACAATTTTAGTCACACCCGGGTCGAGAGAGCAAAAAGATTTAACTAAGATTTTATGAATGTGTATGCACCAACAGGCAATAATATGATAACGAGTGCATGTGCCTGGATTCTAGTGTACATAACATCGATGTACACAGCTCGCCTGGCGACACGCACTCATTATACATACATGATACATACACAAAATATATATACGATCTTACACATGTAACATGCCCAAATCTAAGAAAGAATTTTCCCTTGGAAAAATTCGTTCTTAACAACGTGCCAAACTATCAGCGATGATATTGTCAACACCTTTAATATGTCTAACATCTAAATGAAACTGCTGAAGGAACAAATTCCATTATGTCAATCGCTGATTCTTCATCTTCAAATCATTCAGAAATTTGAGTTGGTGATGATCAATATGTACAATGACAGTAGTTCCAAATGCAGGGACATACACAGAAAAGTGCTGCAGGGTGAGGATCAGGGCTAAGAGTTCCTTTTTGATAACAGAATAATTGTGCTGAGAAATAGAAAACTTCTTACTGAAATAACAAACAGGATGCTTTATGCCATGATCGTCATCCTGCATTAACAAAGCTCCTGCACCCACCTTCCTAGCAGCTACAGCAAGTTTAAATGTCTTATTAAAGTGTGGTGCAGCCATAACTGGATAATTACCTAAGATCACCTTGGCTGCATCAAAACTATTCTGACACATATCAGTCCAGAAGTATTTTCTATCATTCTTAGGCAATTCAGTGAGGGGGTCCAATATTGTTGCAAAGTTCTTCAAAAAACGACAGTAGTAACCAACACTGCCAAGGAATCTCCGAGGCTCGCACCTATTTTGTGGTGCCTTAAAACTCTTTATTGCCTCCACCTTAGAGTCAGGGGGGCGTACACAACCATGACCAACTACATCACTAAGATATTGAACGTGTGTACTTACAAACTCGCACTTCTTTAAATTTACTACAAGGCAAGCCTCAGAAAGCCTGGACAGCAAAACACCAAGTTCTCTTAAATGGCTTTCCCAATCATCGGTACAGACTACTTTGTCATCCAAGTATACCACACAATGCTTCATACCACTGACAACCATGTTCGTTAATCGCTGGAATGTTTCCGGGGCGTATTTCATACCATACGGCATCACATTACGCTGATATGTTTGTTCATCTGTCTCATAACACGAGACTTCCTTAGCCCATTTGGTCAAAGGCACTTGCCAGAAGCCTTTCTTGAGATCTAACCTGGTGATATAACTAGACGAGCCGAAGTGATCGATGCAGTCCTCAAGCCGGGGCAATGGGTATGTATCGGTCTTGGTTAGCGCTTTCACCATCTGTAGTCTATCAAAATCTTGCGGTACCGTCTGGTTTAAGCTGCAACATCACAAGGGAACTCCAGGGACTAACACAGGGGGAGATAAGCCCATGGTCCAACATAAAATTGAGCTCCCGATGCAGCATGCCAACATGCTGAGGACTAACTTGATACGCGGGCACCTTCACAGGAAAGGCGTCACCCACATCCACGTCATACTGAATTTAATTGGTCTTCCATGGGGAACTGCTGAATATTTCCTTGTAAGTTGACAAGAGGGAAACCAACTGCATGCTTGGTCCCAAGGCAGATGTGCTAACATGGAGCTGAGAGTTGACTCCGCCTCATTATTCTTCACCCACCTACAATCTGGAGACTCGCAGTCCACCTCAAACAAGCCGCACTCAACACCCTCCTCAGCAGCAGCAGCAGTGGTGGAGACAAGGTGTACGGGAGCCAGAGAATCTGGTGCGTGATGGTATGGCTTCAACATGTTCACATGGCACAGTTGGTGCTTCTTCCTTCTGTCGGGAGTCTCCACCAGGTAGACCAGGTAGTCGGTGTTTCCAATATGCTGCACTACAGGATAAGGACCACTAAACTTAGCGGCCAGCGGCTGATCCTGCAGTGGCAGCAACACCAAAACTTCGTTGCCGACCTTAAATTCCCTCAGCCTGGCCTTATGATCTTACCACACCTTCATGTTGTCCTGAGCCTGCTTGAGATTTTTCAGGGCCAGCTCCAGAGTCTCACTCATACGGGTCTTGAACTCTGCACATAACAGAGTAAGCTTTGGCTCTCAGCAAGGTTACTGCTCCAAGCCTCCTCTGGGGTCTCAGGGGACCCTGAACTTGATGGGCAAAGACGAGCTCATTAGGAGAGAAACCCAAATTCTTCTGGGGGACTTCCCTTGTAGCAAACAGGAGGAACGGCACACAACGGTCCCAGTCCTTAGAGTGCTCCAGACGGTACTTGTGGAGCATATTCTTGAGAGTCTGGCGGTAACGCTCCAAGGCACCTTGTGTCTCCAGATGGTAGGCACTGCTCTTGATCTGTGTGATGCCAAGTTGAGCTAATGACTGCTGGAAGATGTTGGAAAGGAAATTAGACCATTTATCTGCCTGAACCTCATGGGGCAAAACAAATTTTGTAAAGAAATCTAGCAAAACTCTAACCACTACCTTAGCTTTGATAGAACATAAAGGTATCGCCTCAGGGTACCTTGTGGAGGGGTCATTGATAGTGAGCTACCGCTAGATGTTGGGGGTAAGGGTCCCACCATACCAATAATCATCTTGGAAAAAGGGGGATCAATGGCAGGAATGGGGACAAGAGAGGCCTTTGAGACAGACTGATTCGGCCTCCCCGCTACTTGACAGGTATGACAATGTTTGACAAACTTAGCCACATCTGCTGCCATGCAGGGCCAGTAGAATTCCGCACGCAGCCTCTCCATGGTCTTCGTTACACCGATGTGACAGCAAATGGATTAGAATGGGCCAGTTGAATTAACTCCTGCCTGCACAAATTAGGTACTACGATCTGATGGTAGTTCCACATCCCAGCACCTACAGTTACATATGGAGGTCTCCACTGTCTCCGCAAAATCTCATCTTTCACATGAAAACATCCACCCTTCTCCTTCTCAGAATCATCCACTGCACACACCTTCAACATCTGAATCTTCTGGTCTCCAGACTGCAACTCCTTTACCTTCTAAATGTTCACCTCCGATGGAACAGGTGGAATATCTTCCAAAGAACCCATAAACATATCTGCCAAAGATATCTCATTGTCCAACTGTTTCGTGTCCTTGGACGTAGGACTAACTGTTGCCCCTTGCCTCTAGTACGATAACACAGGGCACACTACAAGCAACCTTTCTCTGTCGACTCCTCTCTGCACGTGACGTGGGCCTAGTCACTGCAAAAACTGGGAAAATACCTCTGCATCATTGGGATCAACCTGTGAGGGAACGTCAGGCACTGGCACCTCTGACAAAACTGGAGTGGTAATCTCCTCACCTCTCACTAGGTCATTGCCAAGTATTATATCAACACCACTTTTTGATAAATAATCTACAACACCCAGTCGTGCCGATCCATCAAACAACTGACATTTAACCTCACAAGAATCTAGCGGCACAGTCATTCCACCTGTTACTCCCTTAATCAGAACAAACTCTCCTCCTGCAACATCAAAAACTTCATTATTTGGCTTTACCCACACAAAAAATGAAGAACCAGTGTCACAAAGAATACGTACAGGATGCTGCACGCCATTCATCTTCACCAAACCAGAATACAGGTAGGGAGCATATGAGGAAGCAGGGGCAACACTGCTCGTCACCGCCTGTGTCACACCTCCTGAAACAGTGGGCTCCAACACAACTGTGGCCTCCTTCCCACCTTCTGGAACAACATCAACCCTAGAAGGGGGTAAAACATCAGAGCTTCCCTGAATAACAACTGGGGAACCAACTGAAGGGGTAACCACGAGAGCTCCGTGAGAAACAAAGCTCACTGGCATCGCAACACCTTACTTTTGCCAACATCTATCTACAGTGTGACCTGGCCTCTTGCAACATGAGCAAGTAAATGGGCAGCGTTTAGGTTCTGGGGAAATATGGGGTGTATCAGGTTTGGGTGTGGAGTAATTTGTGGAGTTGGGCTTCTGATATGGTTGTTTGGGGAGCTGAGAGGGGTAACACTTCTGAGGAACACTCCTAGGAACATCCTTACCCTTTTTCAAATTCGTAAACAGTAGATAATTGTCTTCATAAACTGCAGCTTCAATAGCATTCTTAACTTTCTTATCAGCAAGTTCTTAAATTTGTATCAATCTCATCAAGGAAGTTCTCAAGGATAACAAGTTCCTTAAGCTTAACATAAGATTCTGAGACATCCTCACTTCGCATCCACTGATTAAAAGCATCAGTCATCTGCCTACTGAAATTTATGTACTGTGTCATGAGGGCGCTTCCTACAATTCCTAAATTTCTGTCTGTAAGCTTCAGGTCTCATCTCGCATGCACGCAGTACATTTTTTTTAATACCTTGTAATCCTGTGATTCTGGGTGACTATGACTTTCATAGGCCTTCAACGCTTTACCCTTGATTACTGTCTGAACTAGATTTGACCAGCTGTTTCTGGGCCACTTGTTACCTGTAGAAATTTTCTCAGATCAGTCAAAGAACTCCGGGACTAAGCACTCATCGAACGGGGGAAATGATTTAGTGGGTTCAACGGCTCTAATTCTGAAAAAGAATGGGGAAAATTTGTTGGGGCACTTGAGCATTTCATATGCATTTCATAGTTAAGCTTCATCTGCAGCAGTTTTTCTATTCTCTCTCTCCTTCTTCTCCCTCTGAATCTGTAGTTTAAGCTGTAACATCCTATTCTCATCCTCATTCTTCTCCCTCTGAAGCAGTAGTTTAAGCTGTAACATCCTATTCTCTTCCTCCTTCTTCTCCCTCTGAAGCAGTAGTTTAAGCTGTAACATCCTATTCTCTTCCTCCTTCTTCTCCCTCTGAAGCTGTAGTTTAAGCTGTAACATCCTATTCTCACCCTCCTTCTTCTCCCTCTGAAGCAGTAGTTTAAGCTGTAACATCCTATTCTCTTCCTCCTTCTTCTCCCTCTGAATCTGTAGTTTAAGCTGTAACATCCTATTCTCATCCTCCTTCTTCTCCCTCTGAAGCAGTAGTTTAAGCTGTAACATCCTATTCTCTTCCTCCTTCTTCTCCCTCTGAAGCTGTAGTTTAAGCTGTAACATCCTATACTCATGATCGCACTTAGCCTGCTCTGCATCAATAGATTCTTTCTGTTGGATGACTGTGTTCTCAACTAAACTATCATGGGATGAATGGACTGATCTAGAAACTAATTCAAGGTCTGGCATGGATCCAGGGACTTCGTATGGGTCTGTCCCAAACAGTCGGTGGCAAATTTAGTTAACGGGAAGGCATTACCTGACTCACTCTAAATTTTAAGAGCTTGGGCGACTAAGGTTAATTCCTGCCTCTGCAACCTCCTAATCTTATCCTCCGTAGGTCCTTAGTTGAAGAAGTCAACTGCATCCTACTGACTCACAATATTTAGGGGCGCCACAGTAACACCACTATACCTCATACCAATTAATCTGGCCAGGTATATATGGCAACACTGTTCCTGCCGCGATTCTGATTGGCTGGAGGTGTTTGTTCGATTTCGTTGTTGCTAAGACATACTCTTTTTTCTATTATCAGATGTGATGCTGAGTTTGTCGATAATACAATCGTCAAAAGCAATAAGAAATCCGTTATATACTTACCAACAATGAAATTTTCCTACGAAGATAGAGATATTGAGTCAATAAAGTATTATAACAATCCAAGTCAAGGTCAGCATTCGAACAATTCCTTTAAATCTCCGACACTTCGCAATATAACAGAAAACTGAAGAAACCTGCTTATTCTAAGCGTTGGTATAACACATTTAAATTTTAAGATCAGCCCGTACTGTGATAATAGAGGAGATATAATGAAATAGTTTTCCTTTAGCCTACTTTGATTTTTCGCGATTTTTTCAAACCTCCCTCCCCGTAGAACTCGTCTTTTCATTAGAATTTTTAATTATTCAGAGTTGTGGCACAACTTAAGGGTGTGGACTGATCTTAAAATTTAAATGTGTGTTATACCAACGCTTAGATTAAACAGGTTTCCTTAATTTTCTGTTATATTATGGAGTGTCGGAGATTTAAAGGAATTGTTCGAATGCTGACCTTGACTTGGACTGTTATAATACTTTGTTGACTCAATATCTCTATCTTCGTACGAAAATTTCATTGTTGATAAGTATATAACGGATTTCTTACTGCTTTTGACAATTGTATTGTCGACAAACTCAGTATCACATCTGATAATAAAGAGAGTATCAGTTTTAGCAACAACGAAATCGAACAAACACCTCCAGCCAATCACAATCTCGGCAGGAACAGTGTTGCCATACATGCCTGACCAGATTAATTGGTATGAGGTATAGTTCTACCCTCTATGATGACACAACCACGATGATACAATAATAAGGTATCAGGGTATTGTCCTGGCGAGGTAACGTCAGTTTTTGTTACAAGATGAGAGTAGGTAACACAAGATAACTACACCTGACTGCGTAAAAAAACTAAGAAAAAAATCAAAATGAAAAGGGAAACGATCAAATAATTAATTGATGAAAAACAATAACAAAACACTAACTCCAATCTCGCAACACAGGCCAGAAAGTAAATAAAATTAGCTGATGTTTGCAAGGGCAAAACAAACACAATGAAAAATATCTAATATAATACAAGCTAATATTATTTACAAAATTTACAATGATATAAAAGTAAACAAAAGAATGAGAAATAAAACAAGCCACTTGAAAATACCCTGAATAATCACACTAAAGTCTAGGAACACAGTTGCCAGACAAAAGAAATCATACAAAAGAGAGATAACTAAACTGCACTCTGTATTACAAGAAGTAATAATAATACAATAACAATAATAGGCGACTGGTTGCTGATATGAAGTGAAAAGATGCTCAGACTTATATAAAACACACAAAATACTGCTTCTCCTCCCTCTCTGGTCTCCAGTCCAAACACTCCCTCTCTCGACACCTATCCCACGAAACCTCTCGCTCCATCTATTTTTTTTTTTTTTTTTTTTTTTGTTGCCTATCGATCACTGAGGCCGGAGCCCCTGGTCATTAAGGCAAAATTATATATATGTATATACATTGACACATATATACATATATATACGAACATATATAATACATACATACACACATCCATGCATATGAACATACACACTTTCATGCACAAATACATATATATATATATATATATATATATATATATATATATATATATATATATATATATATATATATATAATAATTTATTATTATTTATTCTCGCTCCATCCAAAGTTCTCCCCTTTATATACCCCCCGGCCGTGTGCACGCATCAAACCGCAGCTGGAGGCCAGACGAGAAACATACAGAACAGAGTTCAGCGAAGTAATCTCTCCCATATACTATAAACGTCATAAATATCGCTAGTGAATACAAATCTTTATGTCGTAGTTTAAGCTCCACTGGAAGTCACTGATATTACAAACAATTTTAGTCCCACCCGCGTCGAGAAAGCAAAAAGAATTAACTAAGATTATATAAATGTGTATGCACTGACAGGGAACAACATGATAGTGAGTGCATGTGCGCGGATGCTAGTGTACATAGCATCGATGTACACACCTCGCCTGGCAACATGCACTCATTATACATACACTATATATACATAAAATATATAGACGTTCATACACACGTAACAATATATATATTATATATATTATATGTGATTATATATATATATATATATATATATATATATATATATATATATATATATATATATATATATATATATATATATATATATATAATAAGAGGGTGAACCAAAAATTACTTTACCATAATATTATTTGATTAAGAGAGTTATATTACAACTAAAACACAGTTATATTTAAGCTTCCAAAATAATTTGGATGCAAGATGGTGCACCTCCTCACTATGGCAGGAATGTGCGAGAATTTCTTGGTAACACTTTTGACACATGGATTGTAAGACGAGGTACTGTTGATTAGCCTCCAAGGTCACCTGGGTTAACGCCATGTAACTTCATAGTTAGAGGGATGAACAAAGAGAAAGTTTACAGGTCAGAAGTCTTCAAGAATTGAAGGAAAGAATAACACCAGAATTTGATATCTTGAAAAATTATCATCAATTGAGAAGAAGAATTTGCCACTCTGTGTCTAAGAGGAGCCAATTTTGTTTAGGGGAAGAAGGAGGTCAGTTTGAACGTTTAACTTGATTTATAATCTACTTGATGCACACTTCACTTACCTGAAATATAATTCAGTTTAAATATAACTATTAATATAATATTATTATGGTAAAGTAACTTTTGGCCTACCCCGTGTATGTGTATATATATATATATATATATATATATATATATATATATATATATATCATCATCATCATCATCATCATTTCAGCCATTTGAGTATCCACTGCAGGACCGGCCTATCCCAACCGAAGTCGGGGCGATACAGCCAATGTATCTCTACTAAGTGGCTTAGGCTGTCTGGTAGAGATTGTATGTAGGGTGAGAAGTGCTTCTAAGTGTGACTGTAGTGTTGGAGTGGCTTTGGATGTGTGTGTAGTCTGTGAACCAAGTGTAATCGGCCCACACAAGCTGACTGGGTGCAAGCATGCTTTTATATTATGTGACATCGGTTCAACCACAGCATCCCTTATGTCCACCAAATTAGTATGTGGTCGGAAGAACGCTCCCAAAGTTTATTACCGTGGTGGTGCGTGAACCCTCGTTCTGCAGTGTACGAAAACGCACCGTTTAACACTGTACAACAGAGACTCATATGTATAGAGAGAGAGAGAGGCTGTATCGTCCCCATCTCGGTCGAGATAGGCCGGTCCTGCAGTGGACACTCAAACGGCTGCTGCTGATGATATACAGTATATATATATATATATATATATATATATATATATATATATATATATATATATATATATATATATATATATATATATATATATATATATATATATACCTGTAAAGCACGGGGTTGATTCTTGTTCGTCACTGGCGGTAACCAAGGATATTTGCAAAAAGTGCTTGTTTTCGAACCACCAAGGAGAATCAAGAAAAGACAAAATACTCAACAGTCCCTTGTCTCTCCACGGAAAGTATTCTTAGGGGTCTACGTAGATGCGTTGTGGAGCATGGAGGTTTAAAAGTAATAAACCCTTGAGCTAGACCTTAATAGATCATAAAGCTCTGCTAAGGTGACGGGAGAGCACTACTCTCCCAGCGAGGCAGCTACCCAGGTGAGGGGCGAACTCTGGACCTCGCTGTCTCCAAACAAGCCTTCTATCAGTGAGGTACCCTGCTCCCGACATGGCAGTATAAAATAGAGGTCTCTTTTGGGGTTCTTGTGATGCTGCATCCCAATGACTGCACAAGTCTCTGACTAGGGCAGGCTGTTCACACAAGCTGGGGTAGCCCAAGCAGGACGAGGCTTACCTAACCTCACTTCCCATGCCTCACTTGAATTCCGCACTCGTTGAACTTACTTATAACCGACTTATTTTTCTATAGCTTTACATCACTGCATGAATGCCACTCATTTCTAAATCATTATTTTGGTTACAACACTTATTTCCCGAATCTTATATTCCTTATATTATAGTACTAGCCATATAATGCAGAATTTTTTCTAAAGCCTTACATCACAAATATCACATTCTCAACATTGAAATATGCTTATTTTTCTATTTCATTTACAGGTTGGAGCATGTCACACTATACGTGATAGCTTCCATCCTCAGGCATCATCTCTTCATTTGACAGTGGTGACACTGTCAGCTCTAGTTTCCCCTCTATCAAACTTACGCTCAGTCCTTTCCTTGCACAAGTAGGTGTCTTGGTAGGGAGCACGGGGCAGGCAGCATATTCCCGATGTCTACCGATATTCGGCACTCGGAGAAAGTAGAACAAATCAACGCATCCAATGAGTGCAGGGGTGTATGGGGGATTATGTCAACTATCATGTAAAGAAAACTAATTTAACGGGCAACTTGCTCCTTTTGTGGGCAGAGTAGATTAGACAGTAGTAGGTGGGGGCTCTCATCATCCACTCACTCGATGTAGTGCTGCTCTCGGGTGACTGCCCTTTTCTCACTTCCTTCGTTCTTTCCTTTCTTCCTTCCTCTTTTGTCTTTCTTTCCTCCATTCTTCCCTCTTCCTTCTGCCTATGGGCAACTCTACACTGAATGTCAAGCCAAATGGTTTCCTGTACACCAGGAAACCGTTTACTATGCTGAGTGGTAACCATATAACCAATTAATGGCGCCTAGTGGTTTAATGGGAAACTAAGAAGCTCCAGTCGGATTGATCCCGTGAAGTTTTATATCCAAGGGATGGTTGGGATTTATTGCTCACCTGATGCCACTCAGGGATGAGTGAGGCTGGTCACTCTCATCTTAAATGTCAGGACCAACTTGCCTAGCCCGGTGCCTAGCCCGGAGCTCCTATGCTCCTCATGGGGCAACATACGATTAGATGATAATGAGGATGAGGTTGCTAGGTTAGGTTAGGTAAGTGACTAGTCACTAACCCAACCGAACCTAATATATTTGCCCATAAATGAAGCAAGTTACCCATTAAACTAGTTTTCTAAACTTGTGTGGGGATAGCTGACTAGACTCTCCCAAATCCCCAGCACTCACTGGGTGCCCTGATTGGTTCTAATTTCTCCGAGTGTCGAATGGCAATAGCCATCGGGAATACAGTATGTGGGTGGGCAGAGGGTAGCAGTAACAAGGAAATCGGAAAACAGGGATCCAGAACTCATCATTCTTCCCTTCCTTGGTGCATGATAAAGTGCCAATGCTGTTTACCTGCCTCTCCTACGCTTGTGTGATGCAGTGGTGACAAGAGAAAATGGAAGTGAGACCAAACTATACCAGGAAATGCAAAGCAGCCATGTCCATCAGCCGGGATTTCCTGAACACCTGATTTCCTCTGGCCAGTGCCGTCAGCCGTGCTTTAGGGGTGTTGTTGGCATCTGCCAACATGTCTATGTGACTTATGTGGAGGATCACGCGTGCAGATTATAAGTTATAACACTTCTTAAGCAAAAATTGATAAGGACCCATTCATTTTCTTTTTCTTTCTTTCTTTTCTATATTATTAATTTCAGATTTTCCCTTTCTTCTTGTTTTTTTTTTTGTGTGTTTTTGTCAAACATCACCTTTACTGGAGTATGTCTTCATGTGAGTTATCATTCATTTATGTCTGAATACGCATCGAAACCCCAATACTGTAACTCAACTGCAGAAACGAAGAGGCATTTGAATTGCACCACATATAGTTATTCATTATTTGTAACAGTATGGCATAGCTCAGTTTAATGCTAATACAGATTATCTGATCATTTACATATTATAATCGATTTCAAGTGGATTATATGGCTTTCGTAACTCTGGTCACAGTCATCATCACAATGTCAACATGAAACCAATCTTTAAGTGCCTCGCGCCTCTGCTCTGTCTATTTACGTGAATAATGGAAGCAGAAAGTTGTTTCATGATGAAATCAGTGCCTTATTTATTACTGAAAGTTTTCGTGTGTGTATATTTACACTGTACTATGATGAAAAAGTCTAAATCACAGGAAAGAAAATTCTGTTATAGTAGAAAATACAGTATTTTCGATTATGGACAGTACATGTATTACTATTTTGTTCACAATATTTTTTTTAGGTTTTATGTAGTAGTAGTGGGAGTACTAGTAGTAGGAGTTGTAGTAGTAGTGGCAGTATTTGTCGTAGTCGTAGTTGTAGTAGTGGTAGTTGTAGTAGCAGTAGTTGTTGTTGTAATGGTAGTCACAGTAGTAGTAATAATAGTAGCATTTGTAGTAGCTGTAATGGCCAGACTTCAAGTCGCACAGCGGTGCCAGAATCGAGCGACAGTGCAACCAAACATACTCTTACATCTCTGTGCGTGTGTGTGTGTGTGTGTGTGTGTGTGTGTGTGTGTGTGTATTTGTCTTTCTGTAAGGCAGTGTGGTGGTGAGGTGAGCAGGCAGCCTGCCTCAGGGTCATTGCTGTGGTTACCAGCATCCCACCAGCAAGTACGCCCAATTATGGAGAATTTTTCAAATAAATAGTGTTTGTGGTGGATTGCAGTCTTCTGGAAGTGTTATCATTATTATTCTGGAGGGCTAGTCTAAGCCTTAGTTGTGTCACCGAACCTCTGCCAAGCATACGGACACTGACAAAAATAAAAAAATCCCCTTTTCCCACTCACTCTCCCTACAAGCACTTCAAGGACCATCTGATGCAATCAGCTTTAGGTTGAAGGATTGTTGGGTATTATGACACTTCTTTATTTCTGGTTAAGTATTAACTGAGATAGGAAAGTTTAAAAATAGACGATTTTCACGATTTTCTCAAGAATGTCTGGCTGTGGGAAGGACTTGTGGGAAGATGTGCCAGACGGGATGGGTTAAGAGGAATTCTCTGTTGTTCTTCAGGAAACATCAACGTGTAGCAAAGAGGATGGAGGTGCTTCATAATAATGTAGCACTCTTTGATCAGCTATACATATCTGTGCACAACCGGGAAGGTGATCTGGCTGAATTCTTTGCACATGAGATTCAGTCCTTCTCCCCTTCCCTCTCTGACTTCATTTATAAACACGAAGTCTGACCTGCTGCAATGTCTTGAGCAGCCTCGGCAGACAGAGCCACCTTTGACTTACAACCATAAATTCTTGGATGGGGCTTTCATCGTCCATTGCCTCCCAACCACCGCTGTCAGCACATTCCATGAGTATGCAGACCTGGTATTTATACCACATTTGAAAAAGCAGCTGCAGGGTGCCACAAGGTTGAATGTTATATGAGGTGCATACATATCAGACAGTTTAAAGGAATCTACTCAAGAAAAGAGAGGGAAGGGTGTGTGCAGGAAATTAGCTGGAAACACAAAACTGCCAGTCAATTGGATGGACTTCCATCGTGACCTAATGAACAATAAGAAAGCTCTTTGCTCTTTTGACTTTCAAGACTGAACAGTTCAACTGGCCACCAGCCAAAGCTGTATATGGTACATTATGGCAAGCAATGGCATGTATTGGTGCCAGCAGCTCCATGCAGTACTGAAGTCATGAGGAGACGGATACCAAGCTTGTGGTTCACAGTGTGCATGCACTGTAGCATGGGGCAAAGACTATACAAGTGCTTACTGTGGACACAGATGTAGTTATCGTTGCTTCAGTATTCTATGATCTCATTGCGACAAATTATTTGGCTGACATCTAGGTGGCCTTTGGCATGGGCAAAAATTTCCGATTTCTCCACATAAATGCCATCTGTACATGCCTGAGGGAACCAAAATCACCAGCACATTCCATCCATTTTCTGGCTGCGACACAATTAAGCCTCTGTCTTCAGTGGCAAGGGCTAGAAGTCAGTTTGGCAGGCCTGGCAGATCTATGAAGATGTCAGAGACATTTGTGTATCTCGCAGGTCATCCCTTCTGGCTGCTGGTTGTTGACAATGACAATGTCAAGAAACCGGAGAGATTGACTATCGTCCTGTATGAAAAATAAGTCATTTGAACTCCGTCAGTGTGACAAGAAGGGAACACTTCTGTCAGAGGAACCGAGCCATTGACAAACTGCCGCCCACCAATGATACTCTACTTCAGCATGTCCAACGTGCAGTGTATAAGGAAGGAATCTGGCTGACCTGCACACCATTACAGCTGGAGGTCCCTTCTCCACAGGATTTTGCCTAGATCAGGGTGTCAAAGCCATGGGTACCAGTATGGATAACCATTCCAGATGTCTCCCGATCAATTGCTCCTGCAAAAGGGAATGCTCAACCTGCAAGTGCGCCAAAGTGAATCTTGATTGCTTACCCTTTTCCAAGTGCAAATGTATTCCAGAGGCCATTACAAACCTGAACTCATTCTGAACTCCTGAATAAACATATTTGATATTCATCATAAAATAAGTGTAAATTACATTCTTCCTATATGTTACATTAAAACATGTTTTTGCTCGAATCTGGTCAGTTTTGACCCTGCCTTTGCAATTTGACCTTGAACTTGACCTCAGATCATGATATTGATATCAGAATTGTAATCTACATTTTCGTGTGGTGGCCATCATGGATTTCCTGATTATGAAATAAATGTCATAAACTCCAGAGGGCTCCTAGGTTAATCTTGACAGACGTACCCTAAGGAAGCCTTACCGGCATGCCAAATTTGGTGCTTTTATCCACCGAGTAACGATAATTTCATTAAGCCACCTGACTATTGTTATTAGCAACAGATCCACCAAACCCGGTTCTAATGGGTACAGTCTACCAGCAAGAGCAGAAGTGATTAACCCCCAGCTTGGTTCTAGTGGGTGCATTCCTTCAAAATGCACAAAAGCGATTTCTCCCCAACCAGGACCGAGTGGTTACATCTCCCCAACACATGTGAAAGCAATTTCTACCCACCTGGGACCAAGTGGTTACACTCTTCCAACATGTCGAACAGCGATTTTGCCCCAACAAGGTTCAATGAGTGCATTTCCCCAACATACGTGAAAGCGACTTCCCCCAACAGGAACCAAGTGGTTACACTCATCCAACACGAGAGAGCGATTTCCCTCAGCCCATCACGCGGTCGTGGGAAATTCCTTGTACAGAACAACCATTCGCAGCTCTGGGAGTGTATTCCCCCATCACAGGTTCGGGTGAAAGTACTGGTGGGAGATGAGAAAGAGGTTATACCGGATGAAGATAATAATGTGACTCCCCATATTTTTTACACAGTAGATGCGTTTAATGAAAGTTATATAGCCATATTTTTTTTTGTTCCCAAACATGAGAATCCAAACCCTGTCATGTATATACACCGTCATTTCTATTATTTTCCCCAAATCCTGAATAAAGTGTATGAGATGCCTCTCATTCTGGTTAAACAGTCTGATGACCAGAATTTCCAAACAAGGCACTTCTACCTCATCATTCTGAGCATTAATATGTCGGTGGATGAATCGGAGGTAGTTCTACACCACTTCCTTCATTATCTTCATGAAAGACTTGAATTCAAGTTACAATTTCTGGAGGGAAGCAGTTGAATTCTATTTCAGAGTTACAATATGCATCATTGGAAGATTTAACAGACTCGGATCATATCTGGCTTACCAACTGAGCGTGTGTGGGAAAGGTTGGTTCTTCAACTCTTCGGGAGAAGACAACTGCTGCATACTACAGTGCCTCACTGATTATCATCATCACAGAACAACCCTAACAAATAATGGAGCCTTACCAAGAGGATGGTGAAGAATGTGGCGTCTTACAGAAATGCCATGTTGCATTTAAGAAAATTCATATTTTGGATAGATTAAACCACCTTTAAATTCACATTTAAGGAATGGAAAGTAGTGACAGACATCACGGAGGGTACTTGGAGCGAAGAGGGCGCAACAAGTACCAGAATTTAATTATCTGTTTTTATTTAGGAGAACCCACCTTATGCTTATCAAAGACTTCCACCAGTAGGTCACATACTTCACAAGCGAACAACACCCCTATTACTGCCGAACTTGGGTATATGGATGTGATGGTTTGGAAGATCTTACCAGACACGAGCAGGGATACACAACTGAATAAACACTCATCTTTCAAGAAGAGGGAGTGAAGAAGAGGTTCAACTAGGTGCACACCTACCTCCCATCTCGCCTGGCTTTCTTCGATTTTGAGTCTTGAATGCACACAAACACTAATAATGAGTGAAGCCCATTGGCTCTGTTCCCCAACATACCTTCCCTACACAAACCAGCTGCGTATGGCGTGTGCCTATTACGTTACTGATGGTGATGGGAGGCTAATGGACAGTCACTGTGAGGAAGATGCTGCCACTCATTTCATCAGCACATCTGCTTCTTGGGAAAATATTTAGGCGAGGATACCCAACTGGCCAATGCACTGGAATGACGAGGACAGAGTTCGTTTCGCAAACCAGGTGTGGCTTGTACAATGCAGAGTGCCAGTGGATCCGATAAACATGTCCATCACGACCATCGATGGGCTGCAAATAATTACACTGCATTATATTGCCGTTGATGCCATCTGGCCTGTTGCAGCTCTTGCCAGCATCTGTTTGCCTGAGCTCAGAACATGCTCTATGATTGTAGCCTGATTCTTTAGAATACGGAGTGTGAAACAGGGTAAAAATTCTTGTGTGTGGCTATCGGTAACATCCGCATGATGGAATCCCTGGCATTCTTACATGCAGCTTTGGGTAAACTAGAGAAATCACATCCACCAGGTCTCCCTCTCAGCACATAATAGAGCATCTGCCAGCTGAAGAACATGAACCGTTGATGACAGGCAAAGGAGGATTCCCATATGAGGCAGTGACAAGGTTTGCAACTTTAAAAAAGATGGAGCTTCCCATCAAAGAGAGATTCTTCAGTCATCTAAGGCAAGGAAACATTTCAGACGAAGTGTGGTTGCTGGAATCCGTGATTACATGGTAAATTATATTGCGTTCGTTGTCGGTTTCCTAGAAGACATTTTCATGCATTGATGACGTATTTTAATTGATTTGTATACACCAGACCCTGTGTACTATGTCATCTTACCTGCTTTCTCTTTCGATGCCTTCCTTCATTCCACCGGCATTGAACTGGATCTCCCCTAAGACCTGGAACTTTAGAAACTCATGCAAGATAGCATTTGCCAGGGATTGACAACAGTTGTGAGACAAAAGATTACAGCCAAGAATGTTTACACCGATCCTGGGTTAAATTCTGCTATTGACAAAGGTTCATGGATGTGTTACCTAGACCTTAATGCACGGTATCTGGATGTCGTGCAACAGCCGCTACCAGTGGGCGATATCCGCTAATTATCGCCAGAGGAAATGAGGGCGTTCTTTGATGTTGAGGTTTTGAGTCATGACACAAGCGGGTAAAGAGGTTCCTGGATCTTCCTCACCATGAAACCGGTTCGTTAGGAAGTAGCTAGAGAGACTGATGAACTGTCCCTGGTATTTTCACAGAAAGATGTAGATGCCTCACTCCTGTCTGTCTACAGTATCGCCAATCTGGAAAGAGTGGGTCGAAACCTCCTCAAACACAATCACACACTCGTTGTCAGTTATGAAAGAAAGCAGGACGCATTGTACCCCCTCCCACTCTTACAAACGCTGATGGGTCTGTTGTTGGAAATTGAATAATTTCAAGAAGTACACATTTCTTCAAGTACCGGTACCGTACTTGAGGTAATTCATACGCAGAAATGTCATCACTCAGCACCAACCCGCGAGCAAAATCGGACAAATGACATTGAAGATTACATCAAATTCCATTTTTGGGAAAGCTCTAATAAACCCAAAGAGATACGCAGAGAAGACGGAGGTCGTAATAACAAAGGCAAGAGTCAACAAGCTGATTCACGAACCGCTTTTAAAGAGTCATCCGGCTGAGAGAAAATAGGATGTTTTGCACCGTAGAGCCAAATCTGTCAAAATAGATCATCCCACAGATGTAGGATTCCAAATCCTGCAACTGGCAAAAAAAAAAAGCAGGAGCATGAATTCTACTACAGTATGTCCATGCCTACCAGCCACTTTTTAGGAATTTTATTCATGATTATATGTTCTTTTTCAGTCAGATTTTATGATTTTGACATCTGGCAATTAAAATTTACCTTTTTTTTTTGTCACAACTATAGTTTCTAATGCATTTTTATGACTTAACCATGAATCATCAAGTGGTAAGTCATAAAACATAAGTAAAAACATAATGTATCGGTTTATTTTGGTGTAAACTGAAACAGTATTCTGTACTGGCTCTGCAACAATAACCGAACCCAAGCTGAGATGTCCCTGAGAGGGACAGTAACTAATCTTTCAATGAGCATATATTCAGCGCAAACCACTTTAGTTTACTGTGTAACTAATAGCACAACATTTTGTGTCTGCTACATTAAGGATGCAACATCAAATAGTACATTAGGAACACTGTTAGATTCCCAAGCATGAACGATCATTGTTTCTTCTGTTTCTTAACAATGTAAATTTTTCGTTTTTCAAGCTCAGAGAAATCCTTCTCCAAAGAATGTTTTCTCTCCAGTCAGTTTGTGCCTGAGCATTCTGCAATTCAGTCCTGGACATTACACGTTGACGAAAAGAATTTTGAAGTTTCTGATCATTATCATCTTTATCATCTAATCCTGTGTTGCCCCGTGAGGAGCGTAAGTATCTGATTACCCTAAAAAACTGATGCATCAGCCACTGTGAATGCAGATCTTTTCAACCTGATTTTTGTTTCTATTTCTTCTAGTTTCTTAATCTCCTCTGACTACCCTTTGCTCTCTGTTGCCTCTTTCTCTTTTTGCTCTTTTCTTTTTTGCTCATCTTCCCTTCTCTTTCGCTTGGCCTCAAGGTCAGCTTGGTATTTCTGGTAGGAATGTCTCACAGCTTTCAAAGATCTGAAGTGACTTGGATGTCCATTACACCACCAGCATTCACAAGATGATCTTTCACAATTCACAAAGCAATGAGTATTTCTTCTTCTAGGCTCTGACCATGGAATCCAAGAACAGACCTGTTAATGGAAAACCCATTTTCAGGGGCAGCATTTCCATAATTCAGAGTCAACACACACTTGGCAAACACAGACAGCTGCCGGAATTTCATTCTTCCCTGCTCTTCTTTCATCTCACCATTGTCAGCCCAGTATTGATCAATCCTCCTTATCTGGTGTTCAGATGGGCTCTCTTCTGGAGTCCAAGACCAAACTTTTCATGAACACACGATCAAAAAAGTCTCTGCCCCCTTTCTCGTTGATGCTATATGAAACAATGGAAGAAACAGTTCTGATCACTAAGTATGATGCCAGGCGTGTGTTGGTAGGCCTGCTATCCTCGGTGAAAGTTGCCACTTAGTACAGTTACCCTTTTCTGGCGTTTGAAGTGTGAATCACTGTGCATCATCGAAAGGAGAGTGATATAATTCATGTTAATATTGATGCTTTGTATCACCACTGCGACTGATATATAGTCATCAGAAACGCTACTTGTTTGTCATATGGATGATGTTAACAGCTGTTTATGCACTAGGGAATAAAACAAACTATTGACATAGGTAGTAGAGTTTATATGTATATATATTTTGTATATAATTACTCATTTCAATACATGTACTCATTTCAAATTCAAAAAATGGCTGTTGTATATATGTACGAAACGATTTATCTTGCTCTCGTGTTCCTGAACTTGATTCTTCTTAATTCTCTACGCTCTGGCTTCGACTTCTGTCATTCTCTGACTAAATATATCTGCTCTGTTTACTTATCTCCTAATTCTGCTGACTATGAAAATTTTTTCGACTATCTTACTTCTACGATGGAACACATTCTATCCATTTCTCCTTTCTCTGAAATCTCCATTCTAGGAGATTTCCATGTTCACCACCACCTTTGGCTCTCCTTTCCTTTCATTGATCCACCTGGTGAACAAGCCTACATCTATTCTATCCTTAATGACCTAGAGCAGCTTGTCCAGCACTCTACCCGTATCCCTGACTGCCTTGGAGAGAGCTGCAACATACTTAACCTCTTCCTTACAACTAATCCTTCTGCTTACACTGTTAATCTTTCCTCTCCACTGGGCTCCTCCGATCACAACCTTATTACCCTAACGTGTCCTATCGCTCCGGTATGGCCTGTGGACCCTCCAAGAAATGTCGTCTGTGGCACTTTGGAGCTGAGGATTGGGAGGCCCTCAGGAAGTACTTCTTTGATTTTCCTTGGAATGATTATTGCTTCCATGGCTGCGAGCCATCTGAGTGTGCCTTGCGCATTACGGAGGTTATTCTCTCGAGTATGGAAGCATACATTCCTTTCTCATATCCTCTGACTAATACAAGAAAGCCTTCATTTCATCACGCTTGTTCAAATGCTGTCCGCAGCAAGGAGAGGGCCTATAAAAGGTACCAGAGCCAACCCACCCCTGAATCACATCTTGTTTATGTTTCTGCCCAGAATCGTGCTAAATCTGTTATTTGCTCTGCTAAAAATAATATCATCTGTACTAAATGCTTCAACTCTCCAACTCGAATTCTTCCTGCTCCTTCTAGGACCTTGACACAAACCTTTCTAACAACTTTACCTCATCATCTTTCCCTCCTCTTTTCTATTCTGATGGCTCTATAGCTATTTCTTCTACTGATAAAACAGATCTCTTCGCTAAGACTTTTTCTTCCAATTCCACCTTAGACGATTCCGGTGCTGTTCCTCCATCGCTTCCCCCCTCAGACATCCTCATGGCTGACATTAAAATTTCTTCAGCTGATGTATTTTTTGCCATTACTGGCCTTAATACTAACAAGGCATATGGGCCTGATGGGGTCCCTCCTGTTGTCCTCAAGAACTGTGCTTCAGTTCTTGCACCCTGCCCAGGTAAACTCTTTCTCCTTTGTCTGTCAACTTGTACCTTTCCTTCTTGCTGGAAGTTTGCTCTCATTCAGCCAGGCCCAAAGATGGGTGACCATTCCCAACCCTCTAACTATCGTCCAATTGTTTTAACATCCTGTGTCTCAAAAGTTTTCAAGTCAATTCTTAATTGAAAAATTTTAAAGCATCTTTCGTATCACAACCTTCTTTCTGATCGTCAGTATGGGTTCAGTTAGGGACACTCCACTGGCAATCTTCTCGCCTACCTTTCAGACTCCTGGTCATCCACCTTTCGGGACTTTGGCGAAAGCTTTGCCATTGCAAAAAGGCTTTCGATCGAGTCTGGGATAAATAGTTAATTTCCAAACTCCCCTTCATCTATAACTTTCTTTCTGGTCGTTCTATAACTGCTGTTGTAGACTGCCATCATTCTTCTCTTGGATCTATCAACAGTGGCGTTCCTCAGGGCTCTGTCCTATCACCAGCTCTCTTCCTATTATTCATCAAAGACCTTCTAAGCTGTACATCTAACCCTATCCAATCATACGCTGATGATTCCACCCTTCACCTTTCCATTCGGTTCCCGCAACGTCGATCTCAGCAGTTACTTCAACAAACAAGGGATGAGGCTATGGCACACCTAATGTCTGACTTGGCACGTATCTCAGAGTGGGGTAAAAATAATCTTGTTGTTTTTATTGCGTCAAAGACTCAGTTTTTACACCTATCAACCCAGCACAATCTTCCACAGGAGTACCCACTAATGTTTAATAATAATATCCTGCTCAATCCTGCATCATCCTTGAACATGCTTGAAGTTTCATTCACTCGGGACTTATCTTGGAAAGAGCATGTTGCATCTCTTGTTAAATCTGCTTCCCAGAGGTTTGGTGTACTAAGCTGTCTCCGTACCTTCTTTACCCCTGCACAGTTGTTGACTTTATACACAGTCATTATACGCCCTTGTTTAGAGTATAACTATCATGTGTGGGAAGGCTTCCCACATACAGCTCTTCACAATAGGGTAGAGTCAATCGACCGTAGTCTTAAACTGTGGGCAGGCGTTCACCTTGCCCTATCCACATCTTTTGGCAGTCTTAACGCACGAAAGGGAGAGCGTTCCCCGGTGAACGGGAGAGGACTACCCCAGTGTAGTACTGGAATCCGCGGGGAGTCTCACAGCACCTCTTAGCATGCCCCTTCGTCATTATAGCAGCCTTATGCAAAGAAAACTACGTAGAATTTGAAGGACCCTATGGTGTGTGTGATGGGAATTTTAATTTATTGATAAAAACATCGTGGAAAGATAAAAATAAGCGTTTAATATTTTTATCGTTTTAAATGACTTCACCACTTCTCTGGAGATGGTTAATTTATGACGAGATGAAAACAAAGATGAGATACTGTATCCACTTCCATTTTATTTCTCAATATTTCTACCAAACTGTTTATCAGATACGGTGCATGATACTTTTATAATTACTTTGATTAGTACGTGAAATAATTCCTACAGTAAAGAATGGCCGAACACAACGTAAACAGACGCATGGTGCACACCCAGTTAGTTTGAATTACGAATCTAATGTTTTCGTTCGTTGAGCTTTTCCAAGTCCGCACTATTTTGTTTCGGCTTGGGAATATATTTTCTGGTGCATTTTGGTGTGATCTGAACGAATTTGGCTTTTATTTTCGGTGCTCTTCATTGGTTTTCAAATTAAGCCCCCTCCCCCTGTGTCTTGGGGGGTGGGATTTCAGAGTTCTGAATGGGAATAATTACCAAAACAAGCATTTGGGGCAGAAATATAGTCAAAATCGGTATGACCAGCCAAGGCATTTTCATAGGGTTATTACTGACCGCATGAACTCCTTTGAAGCTATGTCTGACACTGAATTTTTCCTGCAGTACAGGTTGTCCAAATCCTGTATGCATACTCTTATACAGAGTATTTAAGAGCAAATGCCAGTCTTTAACAATAGAAGAGGTAAGAATTGCAAACATTAATAGATTATCTTGTGTATGAATCTTAGCAACTGTCATATTTATTGTTTTTATTTTAAGATGTTGAATTTTAAAATTAATCAGTGTTACCAACTCTCTGCCGCGCCTACCCACACGAAGGGGTGCGCTCTCATGTGTTCAAGATTACCATTTACTTTGAAGGTGTGAGCTTCCACCTCGAGCGGTGTACGGGAAGGGTAACCCCTGCCCTCAGTTTCAAGACTACGGGCGAAAGGCTTTTTGTCTCAGCATCTTTCCTCCTATTCCTGGCTTCCTTCAACCTCTGTCTCTTCGCCGCACTGTTGCATCACTCATTCCTTTTCTGTCCAACTATCTAATGCAAGAGTTAACCGTTACTCCCAGTTCTTCATTTATGCAATCAACTCTGGAACTGTCTCCCTCTGTCTGTATTTCTTACTTCCTATGATCTCCAGTCTTTCATACGCGGCGTGTCCAGGCATCTTGAAATCAATGGACCTGCACCAAGGACATTATTTAACCTAAGGGGTACAGAAGCCACCAGCTTCTGTGTGAACGCCTGTCCATCTGGGCCTCTCAGTTGTTCCCAAGCCATTATTGCCCTGTCTACTACTGCTGCTCGGCTCCGGTGGATGATTGGATCACGGCCAGATATCCTGGTCATTGCACCCCACACCTGTTCTATTGGGTTCATGTCGGGCGATTTTGGAGGGTGTGGCAGAAGCTTTATTTCTGGATGGTCCTGAAACCAGCATCTTACAACACATGACGTGTGTATGGGACTGTTATCCTATACCAAGTGAAACGGTTTGGCGTCAGGGAGCAGCATTGCTTTCACCAGCGGGAGAAAGACTTCATCCAAAATCTCCACATACGTGTCCCCCGTGAACCGTCCAACATCAACATCGACGAGTTCCCCTACACCACCTGCATTGAAGCACCCAAATAAACCAGCAGTCACTCTGCCACTTATGTGACTACCTCGCACGTGTTCCACATCATATCTGTTAAATGAATGCGAAATAAAGTGTGCTCATTAGACATTGCACATATTTAAGTGAATATGTAATATATTTAATAAATAAGCATGATGGTGAACACGATGGGCCATCACCAAATATAACGTTTCTGAAACATTACTGCTGTATGTGAAGTTACCATTTCACATCCGGTCAG
>NC_136967.1:45586085-45882795 GCF_032717465.1 Coenobita brevimanus
ATGGCACAGACAGAAGGACAGAAACAGTAAGAGGGCAGTTTGGAAATTAATGATTTATGCCAGACTCGATTGAAAGCCTTTGAGATGTCAAGTGCAATGGCAAAGCTTTCACCAAAGTCCCGAAAGGAGGATGACCAGGAGTCTGAAAGGTAGGTGAGAAGATTGCCAGTGAAACGTCCCTGACGGATCCCATACTGATGATCAGAAAGAAGGTTGTGAAAGGAAACGTGCTTTAAAATTTTCCTGTTAAGAATTGAATCGAAACTTTTGAGTCACAGGATGTTAAAGCAATTGGACGATAGTTAGAGGGTTGGGAATGGTCACCCTTCTTTGGGACAGGCTGAATGAGTGCAAACTTCCAGCAAGAAGGAAAAGGACAAGTTGAGGTGGTTTACCTCCGAGGTCATTTGAGGTCACAGGTAATAGTAAACAACTGCCCACAAATACTGTGCAGTAGTGTGCAAAAGTTGAAACAGAAAGTCCCCGGACCTCTTTTAGTCCCTCTTCAAAACCATAAGAGGTACATGGTCTTTCTGGAGAAGAAAGATTGAACTAGAACAAATAGGATTAGAGTGTTCGCCTTTTTGGTCCGGCAATGCCGAGTACCCTTACTATTCATAAATGGATCATGGGCTGCTTCTGGAGATTTCAAAAGGAAGCTCTCAAAATCCTGACCAATGAAACAACAAATGCGAGGTAAGTAGGGGAAATGTCTGCTTTCAGCATATCTGAAATTCGTTTGTACCTTGCAGTTGACTGAATCTCCCACTTGAATTTCTTTTACTTTGTCATGAAACAAAGGAAATATTCCTGTAGACTCTTCCACTGCTCCAAGATTCAAAGTACAACTAGCTTCAGAGTTAACGACCTTGAGGTCACATGGCATAGTGCATACCAAGCTGTAAGCTGAGTGACTTCTTCCAAGGATATGTAATCTTCCCATCTGGCACTAGACAATTTAAAGAATGAATTAATGTAAAAGGCAAACTGGTCAATGTCTATGTCCAACTTTGTGAGTAGTTTTCTGAGTGCACTATGAACATGATGATGTAAACAGGATCCAAGCTGTAGAGTTTTGTTCTGCATCTCTCTTCCAAACTGACAATCAGTTTCTTCTCAAAAGACAATTTGACTCTGGGTCCGTCCATCCCAACATGACGCAGGTAGCGTGTATTCCAGTTCATTTTTTGACCAAACTCCATTGAGTAAATGTCCAGATTTTCTGCTGTACAGTGGCCTTCAAAGAGTGATCCGCGGTATTACCATTTTGGGGGGTTTACACCATTTACAAAATGTTTTATGTATTTTATTCTTTTTTTCTTTTTTTTATGCTATTTTATGCTTGTTGCCAATTTTGAACCAAATTTTTTGAATGGTATGATTTAATGCCATGCTGGGAGGTTTGTGTGTTGAAGAAGCATTAAGGAGATAAGACAGAGCTCGCCTACAATGGCAGGGTACGGTACATCTTTCTCCTGAGGGAGGTGGACGACATTTCCGAGGAAATGAAATATCCACCACTAAATGGCCTGATGGATTTTTCGGTCTTGGATCCCAGTCACCCTCTCTTCGATCTATCACGGAAAGGACAATTAGCTGTACTCAAGAGTGAAGTGGGCTCCAGCATCATAAAAGGAGGAAATATTTCTCAAGCCCAAGTGCTATAAATCTTCCTTTATATGCAGCAAAAGAATGCCTCAACATCACATCAAAACACTGACTTACACCAAATTTCGGAAATACCTGGAGGGTCGAGCAGACATTGATCACTGTGATACTTACAGCATCAGAAATATTAAAGGGAACATCCGCATCACAGCCATAAGAAAACAAAGTCTTTCTTCCCTTGATGACAAGCAATCTTATCTTAACCTTTCCACGTCCTTGGCATATGGGCATCCTGATATACTTGCCAGACCTTTCAAGTCTCTACTTCCAGCACCATCACAACCACCTCCATCTCGCACCCCACCGCTCCCACTCCCCCTGATTGACATTCAGGGGAAAACATTGTGGAACAAGAGGGTCCAGAAGTATAGGTGGGCACCATATAGCCCACCACAGGATTGCAGGAGGGTGAGATAATGCACCCCTCCCCAACACGCAGGTGGTGGCGGGGGGTTGGAACCTTCATAAATCCCATCTTCCCTCCCTGCAGTCAGCAAGTCAGTTAGACAAGTTGGACACCCTAGTATGGGCAATGCTCAAAATGTGGACCATGAGCTGCTGGATATACTGAGTTCACTGGCGAGGCTACTTGTGGTGGGACACACCAGTCGTGGAAAATCGGAGTTTGTCTCAAAACTAATTACTAGATACCAGAGAAAATTCAATAAGATCACTATTTCAGGGGTTGATAGTCACCCTGTGCAGACTAACCCCGACAAAAACCATAAACTGGAATTGCAGGAGGGGGTAAAAAAATATATTCAAAGAAGTTGACGGAAGTGAAACAGAAAGAGGATTTCTGCATATCGTTTATGATTCATTCTTTGATGACTTGGAGGATAAGATTGTGATGCAGTTGTATACAAGAGGAAGACACTCCAATATCAATGTTATCATTACTCAAAATCTTTTTGCATGTGCGAAAAACTCTAGGGATATACTGTAAGTCTAAATGCAAGTCATTTCATGCTGCACAAGATGCCGGATTTGAACCAGGTTGAAATCTTAGGAAGACAGCTGTCTCGGAGGGCTGGATCCCGAGAGATGGTAACTTCCATCAGAAAACAGCTAAGGAAAGCTCCGGGTATTTACATGTGGACGTCGCACCAGGTACACACAATTTTTTAATCTTCAGATCATGAATCACTGGACCCTGACCAGAAACTGTTTACCAATGGAAGCCATAAATGGACTGCTAAAAAGACTTTATGAAGACCCAAAATAACCAGTGGCATATGAAGGGGTATGGATATAATACAGAGATGCTAAGCTCTATAACCCGAGCATCACAATGAAAATGGTAAAAAAAAAATCTTAGAGGGAATCAGAGCTTATACCCTCCATTATTTAACTAAAAAAAAGTTTCCTCGACTCAGAGAACTGTCTCCGAAACTTATTGCACTCTGTGATTTATTTGACATGAGTTGGATGGTGAAGTTTAATAAAAGCACCTGGTTTCTAGTGGAATGCATCAACATAATAGTCAGTTTCTTAAAGTCTTGCCCTTAAGGAAAAAGTTGGTTAATGCGGTCACCACATCTTTAACTCGCCGCATGCCGGCTAAAAGCCCTCTGGGTCACCCCAGTGCTGGCCATTTTTCGACCTTTTTTTTTTTTTGCCTAAAATGATAGATTTTGATGTGGAATCAACGAATTTCGTCATTAAAATGCTCACTGAGGCTCGAAAATGAGTTTTATTGAGTCCTGCATACTCGTGTTCAGGTATAGCCGCTCTCTCACGTTCATCACGTACGTGAGAGAAAGCTGTTTTCTATGTAAGGTATACTCAGGTGTATATGCTGGGAAGATATATCAATGTTCAGCACACTTTTCTGATCACTTACTACTTCAGCATCTATCACAATTTGCGTGTCTTTCTCACTGTGAATGCATTATCTTACACTTACTTAAAGATAGGTACAACCTGACTTCATTACGTACAGTCCTGGCACTTACAAGAAGGTATTTACAACTTGACTTAACTATATAGTCCTTACACTTACAAGAAAATATTTTCTACTTACACTTACATGAAAATATTTACAAAATGCCTTCACTATGTACAGTACTGGGTGAGGACACAGGAAGAGTGAGGCAGAGCGAGCGTGAGGGCAGAGCAAGTGAGTGTATGGCCTTGACAGCCTGGGGTATGGTAGAGGAACAGTTACCTTACATGCCTGCCAATACTTACCTTGAAAAATGTTGTCACAGTGAAGTTTTTTATATTAAACAGTTTTAAAACGGCACTGGCACTGGCCGCAGCATTATGTCAGACTATTTTAAAAAGGCACTGGCACACGGCGGGTTAAAGCAGGTTTTGGAAACCACAGCCTTTAAAGGAGTCTATAGCCTTTTTTGCGACAAGGATACCGAAATAACAAATGCCACACTGAGAAACTGCATGGAACCTAAAGGAATTAGGGTCTATGCCAGTTTGGCAAGAGATAAAGAACTCACTGGTCGAGAGATGCAAACAAACTTTGAAGGGAAAAATATATTGATATATAATCATAATCTATGTATGGTATGTCAGTGTCCTGCAGGAGCTGGTGGAAGGTATAATAATACCCCCCATAGAGGTCTAACATCAGGTCAAATCCCCCAAGATAGTACACTCCAAGAATGCCTCACGTTTATTCAGAGACCAGTTCCAGACAATGTTTAAATCCCCGAGAGCAAGTGCTCAGCCATTGGACATGCAGTACTTATCGTTTCTGTCGATAGGTCCTCCAAATTTACCATGAGTTATCACATGCAGAATACTGAGAGGTATTCGTTACTGACAAAGGTGTACAACAGCAGGATTTATAAACATAGAGGTTGAAAGATTTAAATGGCAAACCCATACAGGAGTTACTTATAGACAAGAATTAATGCCTGTAACCCTACCAAATACATTCCCAGTGTGATTTATCCGCTTGCATAGCAAAGCAAGTATACTAGAATATTTTTTTTTTTAGGTGGAGAGGATATCCTGAAAGTGATAATTTGAGGGCTGCAGCTAAAGATCTGAAAATTATGTAACATGGCTCCCTCTCCCCTCCTTTCAAGACACCGTGATATTATGTTGCTGAAACTGCCTCTGTGAGCGAAATTTATCGCCTGTCTTTCCAAACTACATATCGATACCATTTCTGAAGTGTTCAGCAACTTCCTGCAGGGAAACCTCACCAGAGATTCGCGTGTTGTGAATAGTGTCAAGAAATTCGGTTAAGAATTCAAGGCAGTAGCACTTAAAAGGACGGGGTTAAATCCAAGAAATGTATTCTATCCAGTAAGTGTATTCTATTGAAACGCAAGGAGGGGCTATTTTGGGTGTTTTGTTACCCCTGGAAGCCTCCCTCATCAGTGGATTAATGGAACAATGATGAAAGAATATCTTTTAATCCCTGGGCTCCAGGCCAAAAGTTTCTTACTCCGTAAGAAAAAAAAAATCCCAGTCCTCTACCTACGGTACCTCCTCCCTTTGCACACCCCTTCCAGTGTTCAGGATTACGTCGATTCTCCTCTCTCTGCTTTCGAAAAAGTACCCGAATAGAATGGGACACTTCAGGGAATTTAATCTCAACCATGAGAGGGAAAACATCCAATCTCAACCATGAGAGGGAAAACATCCAATCTCAACCATGAGAGGGAAAACATCCAACGAATAATATCTTTCCTGGGCATGCAAAAAACTCCCCGGAACCTCTATGTGGATAGGTTGTTACTAGATATTGCCAACATACCCTCCCCCAAGCTTTTGAAAAACGTGAGCTTAAAGGCAAGGCTTGGTAAGGGCAGGGGTAACACGTCATTAGGTGTAGTAGGCGAGAGGTGGGAGGTAAGCTGTTAATCCACCCGCTCCACTCCACCCTGCCCCACCCCAGCTCCCCTGCCTCGCCCACGTCCCAAAGCATGAGACTTGAGTGAGGAGGAACTCTTGAACCAGTTTCCCGCATCATCTGTCCAGAGCAACATGGACATTCAACCTCTCCCTCTAAGTGCACCCAGCCACCTTATGGAAGAAGCTTACAGGAAGAAGACCTGCTGTCTGATGATGGGGTTAGGCTCAACTGCATGTGAATCATTTGCCTGTGTCAAGGAGCTGGAGACTAAACAAATGGATTTTCATACCACTTGCATGAGACTGTATAATCTGAACCAATGTACCAGAGAAAGCCACATCAAACTAGGTAGCCTTTGTCTTATTGAATGTAGAGGTGAGGACGCCTGTTTTGCTGGTAACATAGTGCAGTACACCATTGGGTACCCCACAGAGGATTGGGTACCCCACAGAAGACAATGAGCTGTCCAAATATTACATCCGCCACTTCATCGACGAGGATTATGTCAAAGAACTGAAGACCGATACCTGCGAGGAATGCAAGCACTATTTTGCTGAGGCCCTGGGATGGCTGCCGGGTTTTCTGAAGTCCAGGAAGAATGAAGTTTGAACAGTGGTGTTCACTGTGATTAACAGGGGATGCGTGAAGAGGTTGGGAAGGAAACAGGAGTTCTCCAAGCACATTTTTGCCACTGATTTGCGAGGTTGCTGAAGATGTACAGCAAGATGGGATTGAGGAAAACTTTCTCCATGATGTTCGTCTTAATGTGAACCACAGAGAAGTCGTGAAAGAAGCCACTGTTGGGATATGGAAAATGAAGATGTAATACCCATGCCAATGAAAGATGATGATAATGATGACCCCCCCAGCCCTTTGCAAAAAGATCCCCTCAGTCCTGCAGAAAAAGAAGAAAGATGAAGAAAAAGTGGAGGAGGAGGACGACAAGGAGATATCCACTCATAATCTTGAAGCTGCTGACGAGGTACCCGCTCATTAGATGAAAGTGACTGACGAGAAAATCGCTGAAAAAGTGAATGTGAGGGAAGAGGGTATCAGGAAGATGGTGCATGTAGAGGACAGAGAGAGTCAGGAAGAAGAACAAAAACAGAGAGTGAATTGCACAAGAAAATCAGTTATTGTTTTACCCAGGCAATAAAATAGGTATGACCTTAGCTACTTTCATTTCTCTCGGTACAATACCTTGCGTGATTGAAAGATTTAACCCTTCGTGGCCAAGGGGTTACCAAGTTACACGGAAGGACGATGCGGTCACGGCAGACCCCAAACCTTAGTGGTGTATTTCTGCCATATTCATAAAGTTATATCTACTAAACTTTGTACATATGTTGCCCAGGACACAGCATGTGGAACTAACCCACCAAGTGACCCTATTTTTTATAATTATTATTATTTAAACAATTTTTTTTAATTTTATCACAATATTATTAAAGTTTGAGTGTGGAAGTGCTGATTCGACACTTATTGGAATGTCTGATTGTCGGTATTCTTGGACCAGGTTCCCAAAATAATAACAAGTTCATGTATAAAGTAAATTAGCATGATCATAAATTAAAACTATCCCTATAATGTTCAAATTTGGTACAACAATTTCTTGTTTTATCCTCTTGATGAACATCTGTATTACTACTACCACTTGCATTTTCAGAATTATCATCAGCACTCACAGGAGACTCAATACTACTCACACTAATTTCACTGTCTAATCGTTCAAGCACTTCATAATCTTCAGTTTCGGATACAGATAAATCACCATCTGAATAATTTTCTTCTTCTTGGTCACCTTCTGCCACCGACATCGAGGCATAAAACTGTGCTACTGGTATTGACATTGTCCTAATGTTTATAATCTGAAATATGTGAAAAAAAAAATATATATATATAAAAAAGTTAGTCACACGAAAGGCCAGGTGGGGTCCTGGCGGACCCCACTGACATTTATTGCAATGTCACTCCTTAATCGTGCGAGATTTTTTGCTTAAATATTATGAGGATATAAAATAACCATCTACAATAAAAGTCATGAGAGGCCAGGCTCTGAAAGTAAAAAACGGCTTAATGGCAACATTTTAAAAACATTCTGGGGTCCGCAGGAACCCCATTTGCCCATGAAGGGTTAATATATGAGTAAGTGGTTCAGTAATACTTTCACATGAATGTTTAACAACTGTGTTATTGTTGTTATCATACCCAGGACTCTTATTTTCTAGGTTACTAATTATACTAGTAATTTCATCCTGTGAGACTGGTGACAAATACAATGAGTTAACGTTAGATGTTGGTAAATATCTTTTAAAGTTTCTGTTACTTGAGGGCATTGTTCTACATAATTTTGCACCTTTAAAATAAAAGGAAATAATTATAGTGTTCTGCTGTAATACTGCTATCACTTATTTCTCGACTGTTTATTTTAAACACATCATTTGCACTTACTGTCTTCATATTTATGATCTCTCTAATAGTTTCCCAGCGTTTCTTTAAATTTCTGGCGTTAACTTTAAATATGTTTTCATAATGTTTGCATTGTGCTTGACGTAACAGCTTCTGTAAAATCCTTTTATAATTAGAGTATTTATTAATGTTGTTAACAAATGGTCTTTTCATAGAAGTTACCTATAACATATATTTAGTTTTTTTATAGAATGCTTTAAACCCTTTGACAGCCATGTTTTTTTTTTTTTTTTTTTTTTTTTTTTGTGGTAAGAGTATACCATTACCAGACGAAAACTTCTCTCAAAACACTCCTTACATAATTTGTGAAACTTTGTTCCTCAAGTTCTGTGAGTACGTAGCCTCCTCTGATTGTAATCTGGTTAGGTAAGACCAATAATTCGTTTCATGTTTGTATTGTGAGGCCTATGTGATTTCACCTTTGTAAAACGAATCCTGGTTTCTTGTTTGGTGTGTGTATGTTACAGTGTATAGTAAAGTCAGTTTTCTTGCGAGCTTTACCGTACCCCTTTTCGTGATTAATTAAGGGTTAAGAGTGCACCGTAACATATACCCCCATAACAATATATATATATATATATATATATATATATATATATATATATATATATATATATATATATATATATATATATATATATATATATATATATATATATATATATATATATATATATATATATCCCATTGGATCCTTGGGGTGCTGGGCGAGGCATCGCTCTGGGACGGTACTGAGTGTACCGCCCTCCGCCTATCGGCTCATAGTCGCGAAGCTCATAGGTCCCTACCCGGGGGTTCCCTACTTTATAGACTCGAAAAATCCCAGTTCTGTCCAATACTCGGGACAGGGCTCCAATGGGATATGTATATATATATATATATATATATATATATATATATATATATATATATATATATATATATATATATATATATATATATATATATAAATATATAAATATATATATATATATATATATATATATATATATATATATATAGGATATAAATATATATATATATATATATATATATATATATATATATATATAGGATATATATAGGGGCGGGGTGAGGGGACTAGGGATCCCCTCCTCTGTTTTTTAGTTCCTAAAAAGAGACAGGCCAGAGAAAGGGATGGGGGATGGAGTTATCCCCGTACCCTGAAGATTGGGTCTATGAATGTGCGAGGATGTAGTACGATTGAGGCTAAAAGGGAGGAGATTGGGAGAATGTTTATGAGAAGAAAGTTGGATGTGTTAGCTTTGAGTGAAACGAAGATGAAAGGGAAGGGTGAGTCTATGTTTGGAAGTGTGAATGGAAGATTTTCAGGTGTTGATAGAGGAAGGGCAAGAGAAGGTGTGGCCTTGTTAGTGAGTCCGGAAGTACAGCAGTGTGTGATTGAATGGAAGGAGGTGTCATCGAGACTGATGTGGGTGAAAGCGAAATTTGAACGTGATTTGTGGGTGTCTATGAGTGCATATGGGCCTGGTAGCGAAAGGGATGAAGAAGAGAGGGAGTCTTTCTGGAATGATGTTGATGAGTGTCTGCAGAGTTTTGGAGTGAATGTGAATGTGGTAATGATGGGAGATCTGAATGCTAGAGTGGGAAATGTAGCAGTTGAAGGTGTAGTTGGTATGCAAGGTGTACCTGGAAGAAATGAAAATGGGGAACGAATGATAGCGATGTGTGTTGAGCGAGAGATGGTGATTGGAAATACGCTGTTCGAGAAGAAAGATATAAGTATACATGGGTGAGACAAGAGGGTGGAAGGGTTGTTGATAGAGCTTTGATGGACTATGTGGTTGTGTCTAGGAATGCAATAGGAAGATTGTTGGATGTGAGAGTTCTGAGAGGGGAGGGTGGAGGTATGTCTGACCACTACCTGGTGGAGGGAGTTAAGAGTAGGTAAGAGATGGGTGAGAGCTAGGAGGGTTAGGTGTGGCAGGGAGGTTTTGAAAGTGAGTGAGTTGGATAAAAGAGAGAAAAAGATAGAATATCAGGAGAAACTGAAAGATGAGTGGAACGCAGTGAAAGATCGGGAAAATGGCAGTGTGGAGGAGGAATGGCAGTTATTTAAGAGTGCTGTGGTGGGGCATGACGAAAAGGTGTGTGGTGTGAGACGTGTGGGTGGTGGTGTAAGAAAATGAAGTGAATGGTGGTGCGAGGAAGTAAGTATGTCTGTGGCTGAGAAGAGACGTGCATATGAAGTGTGGCTGCTGAGGAAGGATGAGATGTCATATGAAAGGTATAAGGAAAAGAGGAATAGGGCGAGAAGGCCTGTGCGTGATGCTAAAGTGGCAGCAGATGAGAGGTGGGGTAGGCGGCTGACAGAGAATTTTCAACAGAATAAGAAAGTGTTTTGGAAGGAGGTGAAAAGGGTGCGAAAGGGAGAGTCTGGGAAGGAAGAACGAGTAAAAGCAGAGGATGGAAGGATGTTAACTGAGATGGATGCAGTAAGGAAGAGATGGGCAGAGTATTTTGAAAGATTGTTAAATGTAGAGGAGGAAAGGGTGGCTGAGCTTGTGGCAGATGGAAGGGTGCAAGGAATAAATGTGTTGGGAGAGTTGAATGATTCTTTGATCACGAAGGAGGAAGTGGAGAAGGCAGCAAAGGAGATGAAAACAGAGAAAGCTGCAGGTGTGGATGGGTGTGCTGTGGAATGCCTGAAGGGTGGTGGAGTGACTATTGTTGACTGGTTAGTAAGATTGTTGAATGTGTGCTTTGAGAAAGGTTTGGTGCCAGTTGACTGGGCAAGTGCTTGTTTGGTCCCGTTGTATAAAGATAAAGGTGATATGTATGAATGTACTAGCTTTAGGGGTATAAGTCTGTTGAGTGTTGTAGGTAAGGTGTATGGTAGAGTGTTAATTATGAGAGTTACAGACGGTACAGAGGGAGTGATTGGTGATGAGCAGTGTGGGGAAAGATAAATATGGTAGAATGCTGATGAAAAACGAAGCGACAGTGAATATTCGGAGTAAAAAGTTTACAGAATTCTGAATTATAGAAAACGAAGTAGTACAAATTTAAGTGATTGGTGAATGTCTGGGAAAAGATAAGAGACGAGAAAGGAGAAAGACGTTAATAGGATAGAGGTACTTGAAGCAATAAAGAAAGTCTTCATCGAGTGTGGGGCGAAACTTTGAAATATGGGGGAGAGAGAGTTAAATAATGGATATGAAAGTTGCTCAGATTGCCCTGGGAGGAAGATAGGGTTCCTGGTGATCGGAAGTCAGGTATAGCAGGTTATGTATACAAAAGAATATGGGAAAGAGAAGTGTGTGGCAGTCACAGAGGACTTTCTTCTACTTCTTGGTGTAATAAGAATAATGTGGGGTAGAATACTTATGGAAAGAATTATAGAGAGAGAACCATGGAATTAGCTGGAGATGAACAAGGAGGATTTAGAACGGGATGGGGTTGCGTGGATCAGATACGCATCTAAGATGTAACGGAATATATATATATATATGTATATATATATATATATATATATATATATATATATATATATATATAATGTATATATATATATATATATATATATATATATATATATATATATATATATATATATATATATATATATATATATATATATATAAATTAAAAAAAAAAAAATTTGGTTTTACTCCAGGTATCCCCGAAGGGCTAAGGCGTTGCCCCTGAGTAGAGGACTTTTGGACTGGAGCGTGTAGCATTTTATGACCGGATGCCCTTCCTGATGTCTACCAATGGCCCTTGGGTGGATTCGATCCTCCAACCCTTCGGTCAGAACGGAGCGCTATAATCCACTGAGCCACGGCTGATATATATATATATATATATATATATATATATATATATATATATATAGATAGATAGATAGATAGATAGATAGATAGATAGACAGATAGATACATACATATATACATATGTATATTGTTACGGAACAGAGAAGGATAATGTACACTTTAAGTGAGAATACTAAAAATCACTACTGTCCCGTAAAGTTCTAGGTTCAAACAAAAAGAGTTAGGTAAAATTACAAGTTAAGTTTAATGCTCAAACTAATAACAAAACATTCAGGACTCATAAGGATAATGTAATGGCAAAAAAACAGGTTAAATATATGGTTAACTGCAATAGCCTCTATTAACACAAAATTAGCATGAGTAAATTTATCTAAGTCAGCCCTGTTAAAATGAAAACACACTGGGTAATGCTCAGTTAATGCAAGATATATTATTACAGATTCAAACTATTATTAATGATGACTGACGTAAAGAACCTTTACATAAATTACAAAAACTTCACTAGGCCTACAAATTAAATTTATGCTACACAGTACAAGAACAAAATGCAACAACACTCATACTCAAATTACACAGCTGCTAGATGGTTGGAGACTTCCTGAGAAACTCACAATAATAATAACTGTACAGGGGAGGACAGAGATGCGAGCAAAATGAGGAGTAGATCTAAGTGGCCATGATGCAGAGACTGAGCTCATTATATAGGGGCCAGCAGAGCTTGATACAACTTGTAAGAAGGACGCGCAAATGAAGCCATGGGGACAAAGAGTTGACAATCCCGCACTGAATAACAGAAAGGACGACTTACTCTACTATAACGGTAGAAGGGGGGGACTGAGGCAGAACACGCTCGTGATCAAACATGCAGCATACTGTGCGTTAAAATTACACAAAGAATGATGAAATCATAGGCTATGTAACACCTCCCCACAAAGAAAAAAGAAATTTACAAAGGAAATTTCTTATTACTCTAAAACAATCTGTATATGGCATTACAGAACATGCAAAAGTCTTTCCTAATGTTACAAAACATGAGATCTCCCTAGCACGTTCAGTCATAGGTACTTGCCAGTATCTCTTTAACAAATCAAACTTACTTATGTACCTAGCCTTTCTGATCTTGTCTATGCAATCTTCCACGCGAGGGAGAGGGTAAGTGTCTGTTTTGGTTATCTGATTCTGTGTAGTCAATGCAAAGCCGCTGTGACCCACCTGGCTTAGGGACTAGAGTGACAGGAGAACTCCACTCGCTCTGACAGGGCTCAATCATCTTGTGGTCCAACAGGTAGCCAAGCTCCTTCTGGATGAGAGGAACTTTCACTGGGTTCACACGGTAAGGAGGCAGTTTAATTGGCTTTGCGTCTTCAACATCGACATCATGCATCAACACAGTGGTTCTTCCTGGAATGGCACGGAACACTTGCAGGTACTCCTGCAGTAAGGCCGAAAACTCTTGCCTTTCCTCGGGAGGTAGATGAGAAAGCTTAGTCTGGAGATCATTCATGATATCAGGATTCTTTCCCAAACTATCACTCAGGCTCATGCTGCATGGGAGAGCTTCACTTGCAGACTCGGGTGGAACAGCTACAGTGCAGACTGGATTATTTTCGTCCCGCCTGTGATATAACTTTAGCATGTTGATGTGACATAGTTGCTTGCTCTTTCTACGATCTGGTGTGGCGATGACATAGTTGACATCGCTGAGTTTCTTCTCCACGAAATAAGGACCACTAAACTTGGCTTGAAGAGGTTCCCCATGAACCGGTAGCAGAATCAAAACCTGATCTCCTGGCTGAAAGTGGCGTAACCTGGACTTCTTATCATACCAAGTGTTCATCTTCTCCTGAGGAGCTCCTAAATTCTCTCTCGCCAGCTGTAAAGCAGTGGACAGCCGTTCTTTGAACTTCATCACATACTTCAGCAGGTTGACGTCATCTTCCTCCGACAGCCAGCATTCCTTGAGTAACTTAAGGGGTCCTCTTACTTCATGGCCAAACAGTAGTTCAAAAGGTGAGAAGCCCAGTGATTCATTTGGAGATTATCTTGCGGCAAACACAACGAATGGAAGACCTTTATCCCAGTCTTTCTGATGTTCCAAACAGTATTTCTTGAGCATCGATTTGAGTGTTTGATGATATCTCTCCAACGTTCCTTGGGTCTGGGGATGGTAAGCTGAAGACGTGATCTGGGTGATGCCCAACTCTTTCAGAGACTGCTTGAAAACATTCGACATGAAATTACTTCCCCGGTCTGACTGTACCTCCTTGGGCAGACCAACCTTTGTGAAGAACCCTAGCATTTCCTTAACCACGTTCTTTGCTGAGACATTTCTAAGTGGAATAGCTTCAGGATAACGAGTAGCCATATCAATCAGGGTCAACACATAAGCAAATCCTGAAGAAGTCTTAGGAAGAGGGCCCACAATATCCACCAACACACGGCGCCTCAAAAGGAGGAATGGGAACTAGAGGTGCAACCTTTTTGGTCTGATTACACTTCCCTACAACTTGACAGGTGTGACAAGACTTACAATACCAGGAAACATCCCTGAAGATACCTGGCCAGTAGAAGTGTTTCAAAATGCATGCCACAGTCTTCCTCACTCCAAGGTGTCCTGCCAAACTGGAATCATGAGCCACTCTAATGATATCCTGCCAACAAACACGAGGGATGACAACTTGATGTACAACCTCCCATTCACAGTCGGCTGATGCTGTTGGGGGTCTCCACTTCCTCATAAGTACTCCTGACTTTACATAATAACAAGTAGAAGCACCGGCTGACTCTTCTTCACTGTAAGCAGAGTTAGCTAGACCTTTCAACTCAGGGTCAGCAACCTGAAACTCAACCAACTCTTGACGAGACAAATTATCAACACTACGGGATACTGCCTCATCTGGTGAGTGGTCCAAATTAGCAAGAAAAGTGTCAGCTAGGATAACATCTTCAGCATCATTATCCTCTAAATCACCAGTAAATTTAGACTTAGCCCTAGTGACAACACATGCAGGGAACACATCAGGGACATCACAATCCCGGGACACAGCCACTGGCTCACTAGACAACTGAGGAGCTGGACACACTTGACTTCCACCAATATCATTTCCAAGTAAGAAAGTTACACCTGACATTGGGAGTGTCTCAACCAACCCAACCATAACTGAACCATTAACAAAACCAGACTCTAAATTCACTCTGCACAGAGGGACAGAGAAGTAATTATTCCCTACACCTTGTAAGATTACAGTTTCATCAGAGGAATTAACATTAGAGCCTAGAACACTGGTCAGCATAAGGGATTGGCAAGCACCTGTATCACGATATATTTTAACTGATTTCCTGTCATTACTGTCCAGAGGACTGACAAAACCATCAGACAGGAAATTAGCACATGAACTCTTGAGAGTGTCACCCACGTTACTGCTCAAAAGAGGAGCTCCATCATGAGAATTTAAGTTACCCCTCAAAGCAGGTTCAGTTAACTCAGTTAAAGAATCCTGGGAACTCTCAAGGGTGGACACTAGACCAATTGACTGAATATTTAAAGACTCCTTTTTGTTCACATCACGCTGTCTTCTGAAACATTTCTCCGTAGTATGACCAAGCTTACTACAATAAGTACATTTACTTTTCTGAAATCTAAAGGTGAAGCTGGTATTTACTTCCTGAGAAACATCATCTTTATTCTCTTTCCTGTTACCTGTACTCTGAGTAGAGGCAACGTACATACTCTCAGCTTTTCTTTTTTCTTTAGAATATCTCTTGTGAGTGAGAACATATTCATCAGCTAAAACTGCAGCATCAGACAAATTATCTATTCTTCTCTCATCAAGATATAGGCTTACATCTTTATTAATACACCTTTTGAAATCCTCTAGCAAAATCATCTGCTTAAATTTGTCAAAATCAGAACCCACATTCTTAGAATTTAACCACTGCTCTAACAGATCTTCTTTGATTTTTGCATACTCAACATGGGATTGCTTATCTTGCTTATAAGTTGTCCTAAATTTTACTCTGTAGGCTTCAGGAACAAGCTCATAGGCCTTAAGAATCAAGCTCTTAACTACATCATAATTATCAGATTGATCCTGAGGCAAAGATGCATAAGTTACTTGAGCTTTACCGGTGAGAACAGTTTGAAGGAGTACTGGCCAATACTTTTTAGGTCAATTAAAACCTGTAGCTACCCTCTTAAACAACTGAAAATACTTTGTTAAATCAGATTCATTAAAAGGAGGGACAAGTTTAACATTTTTAGCCACATCAAAATCATCAGAGCTAGATGATCCAGTTCCACCTTGTTTCATGCGATACTCATGGTCTGCCTGAATCCTAGCAATTTCAACTTGTGCCTCAGCCTCCCTAGCATGGGCCTCCTGTAGGGCTAGCTGTAACTTAGCTAATTCAATCTGCGTTTGCATATTTGGAGGAGTTACATTAAACAAGCTTTCATTAATCATGTCAACAATTTGATCTTTAGAATGATGAGAGCGAACAGCAATTCCCAATTGTTGAGCAACAAGCTTACTGTAAGTTCATTCTTTGTTCTGTTTTCTACATCACACACTGTTTGCACATTTGACAAAAAATCTTTGGCTTCATCAAGTGTAGTAATAGTAGACATCATGAATAAGTAACTGTCACAAAATATCAAGCAATATCCTTATGATAATATCCTGAATCCTGATATGAGGTCGCCAAATTTATGTTACGGAACAGAGAAAGATAATGTACACTTTAAGTGAGAATACTAAAAATCACTACTGTCCCGTAAAGTTCCAGGTTCAAACAAAAAGAGTTAGGTAAAATTACAAGTTAAGTTTAATGCTCAAACTAACAACAAAACATTCAGGACTCATAAGGATAATGTAATGGCAAAAAAACAGGTTAAATATATGGTTAACTGCAATAGCCTCTATTAACACAAAATTAGCATGAGTAAATTTATCTAAGTCAGCCCTGTTAAAATGAAAACACACTGGGTAATGCTCAGTTAATGCAAGATAAATTATTACAGATACCAACTATTATTAATGATGACTGACGTAAAGAACCTTTACATAAATTACAAAAACTTCACTAGGCCTACAAATTAAATTTATGCTACACAGTACAAGAACAAAATGCAACAACACTCATACTCAAATTACACAGCTGCTAGATGGTTGGAGACTTCCTGAGAAACTCACAATAATAATAACTGTACAGGGGAGGACAGAGATGCGAGCAAAATGAGGAGTAGATCTAAGTGGCCATGATGCAGGGGCCAGCAGAGCTTGATACAACTTGTAAGAAGGACGCGCAAATGAAGCCATGGGGACAAAGAGTTGACAATCCCGCACTGAATAACAGAAAGGACGACTTACTCTACTATAACGGTAGAAGGGGGGGGCTGAGGCAGAACACGCTCGTGATCAAACATGCAGCATACTGTGCGTTAAAATTACACAAAGGATGATGAAATCATAGGCTATGTAACAATATACATATACATATATATACCTCTATCTATCTATATACCTAGGCTGCTTCCCTCAAGGAAAGGGAGGTAGCCAAGACAGGACGACACACTCCCCATTTACTCATCCATTCAAACACATTCATTCGCATCTTAGCCCCAAAGGGGAGAACGGACAGATCCTCACCGCACCACACCGCACAAGGGTCATCTGCGCAATGCAATCAGTGACATCTGCAGCAGGGCCCGACAGCAGAGCTGGTTTACCCCTGCCACATCATAACAGACTCATCCCCTTACCTGCACCTGACCTGAAATAGCTGATCAGACCAAATGCGGGAGAATATCCCCTCAGGGCTGCGTCATCACTTATTCATTCACAATTTCTCTCCATTTATTTCTGTCATGCACAGCCACTCTTCCTTGCTCAACAGACATCCCTCTCGCATCCAGGGCTCTCTTCACACTGTCCATCCATCCTATTCGTGGTCTTCCTCTCAGCCTTACACCTCTCACATCAGATCTAGTTGTCTTTTTCACCAATCGCTCATTATCCATTCTCTCCATATGCCCAAACCATCGCAACACCCTCTGCTCAACTCTACCAGCCATCTCCCGAACAACTCCAGTTCTCCTTCGCACTTCATCATTTCGCACTCGATTCATACGCGTCACTCCACACATACCCCTCAGACACCTCATCTCCATTACATTCAAACTTTTCCTCTCTGCTACACCCATATTCCATGTTTCAGCCCCATATAATGCAGTCGGTACCACAACACCCTCATACAGCCTTCTCTTTACATCCATTCTAAGCGAACAACATCTAAACACTTTTTTCATTCCTCCCAGAACCTTTCCTACTTCATTTATTCTAAACTTCACTTCTGCATCTATTCTTCCATCCACAGCAATATGTGACCCTAGATATTTAAAACACTCTACCTCCTCAAGCAACTCGCCATTCAAAACTATATTCATCCCCCTACCATCTACCAACCTCGTACACTTCATCACTTTACTCTTATTCTCATTTACTTTCAATTTCCTCCTTTCACACACCCTTCTACTTATTTCCAAAGTTTTTTTTAATTCCCTCTGTTGTACCCTCAGACTTCTTCCAAACTACTCATCCACGTTTTTCATTTTCTCTCTTACTAGTCTCCTCGCCTCTTCCATTTTCTCTATCAGACTTGTAGGGTGGAAGGGCAACAGCACCAAAACTCAGCTATCTAGGAAATAATAAACACTGCAGTTCCTCAAGTGTCAACAAGTGGGTTGGTGGAGGGTTAGTGCTCCTACCCGTTAAACTTAGCCCAAAGTCAAACGCCCATCCCTTACGAGATTTTGGCGTCTGGCTATAGATTGACTGACAGCATTAGTCCTTCGCACATCACTGGAAAGGAAATGGAAAAGGAATAAATACTACATGCAGGTACGCGAATTTTCTCTGTATTCTCCATTGTGCCGGTCCAAAAACCAAAACGCCAAGCTGAGTTATCCCAGAAATTATTTTAGCCAAAGAAGACCTGCGCAAATCACTGGAAAGCTTACGAAATGTAGTGACTTCTGATAATTCACCACCATGTTAAAAAAAAAAAAAAAAATTAGCACAAAATTCGTGTTGTCTCTGAAACAGGAGAGGATTACCGCAGCATAGTACTGGCATCCGGGTGGTCTCATAGCACCCCTTCGCATGCCCCTTCATCTTATTATAGTAGCCTTGTGCAAAGAAAGCTATGCAGAATTTGAAGGACCGTATCGTGCGTGTGATGGGAATTTGAAGCTAATAATAAAAACATAGTGTACAGAAAAAAAAAAAATGCGTTTAAAATTTCAATCGTTTTAAAATACTTCATCGTTTCCCTGGAGCTAGTTAATTCGCGACGAGACGAAAACAAAGATTACATACTGAATCCACTTTCATTTTGTTTTTATTTTCTACCAAGCTGTTTATCAGATATGGTGCATGATACTTTTAAAATTAGTTTGAATAGTTCGTGAAATGATTCCTACAGTAAAGAGGGGCTGAGTACTACCTAAACAGACGACTCGTGCACAGCCATAGTTTGAATTACGAAGTCTCATGTTTGCGTTCGGTAAACTTTTATAAGTCCACACTATTTTGTTTTGACTTGGCAATATATATTTCTGGTGTATTTTTCTGTGATTTGAACAAATTTGATCTTTGTTTTCGGTGTTCTTGATTGGTTTTCGAATCCCCCCCCCCCTCCTCTAAGTGTCTTGGGGGACTGGTGGGATTCTGGGGTTCTGGGTGGGAAAATTCAGTAACAAGCATTTGGGGAAGAAATGTAGTCAAAATAGCTGCGACCATCCAAGGCGTATTCATAGGGTTTTTACTGACCGCTTGAACCCTTCTGAAGCTATGTCTGACACCGAATATTCCCTACCGTACAGGTTCTCCAAGGCCAGTCTGCATACTCTTATACGGAGTATAGAAGAACATATGAGAGTCTTTAATAATAAAAGAGGTAAGAATTGCTAACGTTAAGAGATTATATTGTATTAGAATCTTAGAAACTGTCTTTTTTTTCAGGTTTTAACTTTTTAAAATTAATCAGGGCTACCAATAGTTTGCCGCTCCTACCCACACGAATAGGTGTGCTTGAATGCTTTCAAGATTACCATTTAGGTGGAATGTGTGAGTTTCCACTTCGAACGGAGTGCGGCAAGGGTAACCCCTGCCCTCAGTTTCAAGACAACGGACGTAAAAGTCACAGCGCACCTGCTCATATCGTTGAAAAGCTAAAATGACACAATAAGTAAGAACGCTCTCTCGAGCTCTTACACTCTTTCAAGTGTTGGCGCAAATAATTTAATTGTACTGCTGGTGTTACTGGGGTAATGAGTGCGAGTGAGAGAGTCAGTGTGAGGTTGAGTGGGAATCTGAATGGAGAAATGACTGTGAGAAGTGTGGGTGTGGGTGTGAGAAAGTGACAGCGAGTGCAAGATATATAGACAGTGGGAAAGAGATCTGAACCCTGGTCGAAGTTTGATGTCTCAGTATGAATTTACACCAACCACAGACTGACATTACTACCGCCAGAGAGAATGTAGGAATGAGTGTAAATGTGAGAATGAATGTGAGAGTGAGTCAGCTTGAGTGAGTGGTGTTCGTGTGAGAGATAGGCAGTGAGAAGCAGAGACAGTTGTCTGTAACAGTTCAATGCCTGAACTTCACCCTTTATCAACCACCCACTGCCTTCACGATAACTAGAGCAAAATAAGTCACCCCCATGTTTATCTGTCGCTGCCAGATGCAGTCTGAATTAATAATTCTATATTTAGTGCCACATACCACCTGACAACCTTCAGTACACACTTCCAACACTCTCCACATAATCACTAGAGATCAAGACCTGTGTTCTCGGTGACATTGAGGATACCGGAACACTTCATCCTTTCGGACTCAGTTTCCATATTACACCTACATATTTTCTTCCGTGTTACTTTCGTCCCGTTTTAATGTCGACTTTAGGCTCTGTCAGCAGGACGCAAGAGTGTATAAAAGTGGAACTAGGAAAGATAATGGGTGAAAAAGAGGCATTACGAAACCAAAGCCAATATAAACAGCTACCACACATGCTATAGTACATAACAGTATACTGCGCCTTAAGTATTTCCCGCGTATGGTTGTAACAAAGCCAATATTGAGAAGCACTGCCACTCACAGGATGCAGGGTTGGGCAATAAATAGTTAGACAGAATATCATCTCTCACTATTAAAGCTTACCCAGTTAATGTTTTGAACAACATAACATTGTCTTTCTTACTGCCACTTTCAGACACTTTTATTGAGCTAATTTTCCTATTCAGACCAGCGAGTTTTTATTTTTACTTTATTTTTGCTACTCTCGGCTGAGACTTGTAGAATCGCAGGGGATAGAGGTACCCTTCATTAATCTCTTCAGTAAGAGAGGTCTTTCCTAACCCGGAAAAAAAATCGTCTGAAGATGACTAGAATTAAATGAAAATAATGAATAACGGACTGAAGAGGTTTAGAATTTTTACTTGTGGCGAGACATCTATTAAAGCATTATCTACATCCTGTAGACAGAAGATTTGCCTTTGAGTTGAACAAATTATTTTGAAGAAAGTAAGAATTAACCAAAGTATTACAAACCTAGATAACAGTATTTGCTGCACCACAGACATTTCCATGTTTATATTTGTATCGAGTACCAATGCCACTCATAGAATTAACACTGTCTAATCCAGAACATTCTCACACCTTTAGTTTTATGTTTCTGCCAACATTAAACGATATTTTTTTTCTCCAATGTTATTGAAGGCTAAGGTGATATTTGTCATTAATCCTCTCATGCTCGGCATGACCCTTATACTCTATTCCTGAGAACGTCAGATAATTTTATTCAAGTGGGATTAAGTCATAAGAACCCGAGTTTCAGGCCTCATTGTCAGTCTCAGTCATGGCCATCAATCACACACCAGGGCCCCTAACACACCATGGTAAAGTCTCACACCACTCCCACAATCCATAAATCGTTCTCCATTTACTCAGTACGGAAGCTAAACGTAGCAAGATGAATAAAACTGCTATACCATCACCAGCTGTCTATATTCTTAGCAAATATATGCACCCAAGGCGCATATACCCCTGTCAGTTCAGAACAATCCCCCCATTTGACTATAACCTTGATTGTATCCACAAAAGTTAATCAGTCGTCTTTCTGATAGTTTTCACTAATGCAGTTTCATCCAACAGTTTTCCCCATACTGTTCTTAAAAGACAAACAGAAGTCAAAAGTACAACCTGTTTGGCAGAGGTAATATCATTATAAATACAAACCTACACGTTAAAGCAACAATAGGATACTGACTGAAAGGACTCCAGATCGATCCCAGACTGGGCCAGGGAACAGAGTATATAAATTTCTCTAAAACAGTCTCCCATCGACATGTCATAAAAACACCTTTGTTAATTACCCGTAGCTACCCTGAATGAGGCAACCCTACCATATACTCAGTACAAACGCTCACAAGTGTTTGTTTGGCCTCAGAAACCAAACTGCCGGTACATGCACGTTTTTGGATGCATTCCAGAGTACACACACACACACACACACATACACACACACACACACACACATGCAATACAGCTACAACCATCAACAGACACAAGCCAATTTCCATTATCTGTACATTGGCTGACACCACCAGGCAGAAACCATTGCATTGCACCGTTAGCAACATCTTAGCATTAGCACCATACACTACCACCATCGCATAATTATAACTATCTGTTAGCGTAACCATCATATTTCCATCACACTTCTGCCTTTGCCACAATTTATCAAGTACACCACCATCACCATCACAGTAATATACTCTATCCAATTTAACTAGGCCTAAAACTGCCATATCGTAAGTTCTGGTCGGTGGGGGCTCCCATCATCCGCTCATGCAGTTTAGTGATAGTCTACTCCAAGGGACTCTACAATGAGTGACAAGACAAATGATTTCCTGTAAGCAAGGAAATAATATACGGCGGGTGGTAACCTTATAACCAACTAATACGTTTTCTTTACGTGTCAAGTGCATTTGCGGAAGGTTAGTGCCCCTCCCTGGAAAACAACTAACTAAAAACACAAAATGTCTCTGACTAGGACTGACCGACAGATAAGGACCAAGGACCTTACAAAGGACATGGTGCGGATTTCGATGTGGAATGTGAGGGGTGCGAATGATGAAGTGAAAGAGATTGCCCAGGTGCCCGAGGATGTAAATGTGGACAAATATGGATTGACTGAGACTAAATAGTGAGGTGAGAGGGTGAAAGAGTGGGATTAGGAATATGTGCAGGAGTAGATAAGAATGAGAGGGCAAAGGCAGGTGTATGTATTGTTGTTTGCAAGATATGGAAGGAGAATATAAAAGAGTATGGATCAGTTAGCTCAAGGACTTTGTGGGTAAGATTAAAAGTAAGAATACAAGCGTGGGCGATTGTGTGTATATATGCGCCTACGGAACACCCTGTGAGCAGAGTGAAGAACGAGTTCTAGGCAAATGTGGAATCGTTCATGGAAAATCTTGAGAGGAATAAGAGAGTGATTTTGATTTAAGATATGAATGGAAAAGTAGGGAATTTGAAGGTACATGGAGTAGTTGGTGAGTGGGATGTGCCAGCAGAAGTGGATGCGAATGGTGGTTCTCCAGAGGACATTTGTGTGGGGAGGGGGTTGGTGATAGCCAATACCCTCTATAGGCCCAAAATGATTCACGGGTATACGTGGCGAGTAATATAGGTGGGTAATGAACTGAATGAATAGAAGGAAATATTGATTATATGTGTGTGGATGAGGGAATGAGAAGATATGTACTGGATGCAAGAGCATACATAGGTCAAGGGAGTGGAGATTCTGATCACCAATTGGTGGTAATGAAAGTCAAAGTACAACTGCAATGGATAAATAGAAGGAGAGAAAGGCAAGAGAAACCAATCAGTGCAAGGAGGGTGGAAAGGTTACAAGAGGATAAGAAAAAAAAACAGAATATAAGAGAAAAGTGGACGCACAATTGGGTAAATATGACTTGGAGCAGATGGGGAAGGTGGAAGGTGTGTCCAAGTTATTCACAGAAATAATCTGTGCAGCATGTGAGGTGGTGTGTTGGGTGAAGAGAACAGCATGGTGGAATGAAGAGGTGAGACAAGCTGTGACGCAAAAGAGGAAAGCAGCATATTGTGAGTGAATGGGAAGCAGAGGCATAGAGGAAGTTGAGAGACGGAATAGAGAGTTATACTATAGTACAGAGGAAGACAGAAGTGAAGAAATTAGTAAGTGAGGATAGGATGAGAGTGGATGGAAAATTTTGAAGGAATTTGAGTGTAATGTGGTAAAAATGTAAGAAGGTGTTCTGGAAGGTGGTAAAGAGAGTAAGACAGGGTGATAAAGACGGTAGTAGGGGAGTGAAAAATGAAAATGGTAGATTGATAGTCTAACTGCGAGAAAAAGTGAGCAGATGGAGAGAACACTTTAATTATGGAATTGTTAAACAAAGAAAATAGAAGTAACGCGAGTGTAAGTGGCTGGGGAATGCCTGTGAGAAGGCGGGAGATGAGAAGGGAGGAAGAGATCAGGAGGATGGAAATAGTTTAAGTAATGAAGAAGTCAAAATGGGTAAGGCCCCAGGAATTGGTGGAGTGTGTGGTGAAATGCTTAAGCATGGGGGAGGGATAATAGTAGAATGGATATGTTGTACACATTGCCCTGGGATGAAGGTAGAGTCCCGGATGATTGGAAGTAAAGTATAATAATATTATTCCCCTGTACGTACAAAGAAAATTGGAAAAAAGAAGTGTATGGTAATCATAGGAGCACTTGTCTTCTTAGTGTAATAAGGAAAGTACATGGTTGGATACATACTGACAGCATTAGGGAAATAATTGAGGGATCAGTTGGAGAAAAACAGGAAGATATTCGGAAGGAAAGTGGTTGTGTAGATCAGATATTCATCATAAGGTCTTTAGTGGAAGAGTTTCTTGAGAAGGGAAAGAAGTTGTATGTGGCCTTCATGGATTTGGAGAAAGCATACGACAGAGTGGATAGACAAGAAATGTGGAAAATATTAAGAATATACGAGAATGGAATCAATGGGAAGTATTGAACGCCATGAAGAGTATGGATGAGGGCTCCAAGGCTTCAGTTTGTGTGAATGGTGAACTGAGTGAATTTTTCTATCTGAATGTTTGAATGAATCGGGGATGTGTTATGTCTCCATGGTTGTTCAACCTGTGTATGGATGGGGTTATAAACGAGATAGAAGGTTGGGCAGTGGATGTTGGAGCGGCCGTAATGGGAGGGGGCAGTGTTTGGAAACTGTTTTGTTATTTGCAGATGACACTGTATTGTTTAGTAAAGACAAAGGGAACTGCCAGGCTTGATGAATGAGTTTGGGAGGGTGTGTAAGACACGGAATTAAGGCAAATGTACGGAAGAACAAAGTTGGGGTTTTCGAAAGAATGAAGTCACTGAATGCACAGTAAGGTTGGATGATGAGGAAATGAAAAATGTGGATGCTTTTAAGTACTTGGTTAGTGTGATGAGTAAGGATGAAAATTTAGAGGATACTTGAAAGGGTACAACAGAGAAGAAATGCGTTATATAAGAAGACCATGTGGAGATATATGGAAAGACAAACTGACAAATGAGGAAGAGAAGGAACGTTGTGGTGTGAATGTGGATGTGATAGAAAGCTTTAGGACAAATACACTGAGGTGATTTGGCCATGTGGAGAGAATGGAGAGCGAGAGACTAACGTGGAGATTGTATGTGAGGGAGATGGAGGGGGGGAAGAGGGAGGGGGAGACCGAGGATGAGATGGAGCGATGAACTGGAGAGGTATATAAGAGAAGAGGGTGTGAGTTGGGGAAAGGGCAGTATAATGACGGGGGACAGGGAGGCATGGAGGACATTTGTTTGTAGCCACCCCTTACGAGATTAAGGTGTCTGACTATACATAAATAGAAAGTGTAGCAAGAGTTTAATGCAAGAATATGATGCTAGGTAAGATGTTATGGAAACAACGTAGAGCCGTAACCCTGTCTTATTCTTCAATCGATCCACAACAAGAGATTTACGTTAGACTATGGTTCTATTCCTAAAGTGACAAGTGCTATAATAGTAAATAACTAATATAGCACTTACCACGAAGAAGTACTATGGATATAATATGAAGCCGACCTATCGTCTTATTCCATCACATGAATGTGACAAGAAGTTAAGACATTTTTTTTATGTAGAGAAGTAGGAACCAAAGGCCTACTCTAAGAAAAAACAAAAACAAGATAACAGAGAGCCAAATTCAAAATCTGTTCATTTCGAGATGCCAGGGCTCACTGCGTTTGAAACACTGGAGTTCATAGCCAGCAGGAAATATAGTCAGAAAGAAACAGTTCTAGAGCTGACCTGTTGCATGCATTAAGGACTGGAAGTAACGGTTAACTCTTGCATTAGAAAGTTGGTTAGAAAACGGATGAGAGTTTGTTGCTAGATGGTTGCTATGCGCCCGGTGTAATGGTGAAGGGATGCAAGCAGACAGTTCAGAGGAGCAGTGACCATTGAAGCAGCGATAGAGAAGAGATAAAGATGCAACAGTGCAGCGAAGAGACAGAGGTAGAAGGGAGCCAGTAAGTGGAGAAGAGTTAAGGAGACAAAAAGCCTTTAACTTCACCCTGTTTAGAAGAGCCGTATGTGGGGAGCCTCCCCACACGTGAGAGCTGTGCTCTACACAGGTGCGAATGAAACTCGTTCATAAAATCAATGACTGTGCAAAGGAAACAAGGCACGGAGTCTTCTTGACACACCTAATCTCTTGGAAGCACATTTTACAAGAGAGGTAATATGATCTTTCCGAGACAAACGGCGTGAGAATGAAATCCCTGGTATGATTAAAGATGATGCAGGATTGAGTTAAATATTGTTAAAAATTAGAGGATACTATTGCGGAAGATTTTGTCAGGTTGATATATGTAAGAACTGAGTTTTTGATGCATTAAAAACAACAAAATTATTTTTACCTCAATCAGAGATATGTCAAGTCAGACATTAGGTATGCCATTGCCTAATCCCTTGTTTGTCTGAGGGGATAACACATCAGACGAGATGGACGGAGAAGGAAGCAAATAGAAAGGTGAAGAGTGAAGGCATCAGTGTGTGAATGGATAGGGTTAGATGTACGCCTTAGAAGGTCAATGATAAATAAAAGGAAGAGAGTTGGAGACAGGAGAAAGCCCTAAGGAACACCACAATTGATAGCTCTGGGAGAAGAACGGTGACCGTCTACAACAGCAGCTATAGAACGACCAGAATGAAAGCTAGAGATGAATGCACAGATAGAAGGATAGAAACTGAAATAGGGCAGTTTGGATAATAAAGATTTATGCCAGACTCGACAGAAAACCTTTGAGATGTCAAGTGTAATGGCAAAGCTTTCATCAAAGTCCCGAAAGGAGGATGACATGGAGTCTGAAAGCTAGGTAAGGAGATCACTATAGTCGTTCTATTTTATGAAGGCAGTTTGGGTGGGGCGCTCTGGGACCTCAGTCTGTTAGCTCTGTTGTCGCATCGTCGCCACACACGTGCTCTCTCTCTCTCTCTCTCTCTCTCTCTCTCATATTTATATTAACTACTACTAATTGTATTTTCTTTATTTTCTCTCTTGTTTTCGGCTTTTTTTTCAACACCACCCCTGAGGTAAAAGTCTATAGATGCGTTTTTTTTTTTCATAGCTTCCATGGCGGGAGATTGACCGAGTATGACCCGCTCACGCAGGGCTGTCCCTCGTGTCACCACCTGACACCGTCGCAAAAGCAGCTCTGACAAGTCTTACGAGATTAATACCATACTATAGCTTTTTTATTGAATTACATCAATACAGAGTGTTTAAAATTCATTTATAAGTAGTTACTAGCTTAAAATAGGAGAGTGAGAGAGAGAGAGAGAGAGAGAGAGAGAGAGAGAGAGAGAGAGAGAGAGAGAGAGAGAGAGAGGTGAACACAAATAATTACGTGTGTCGGAGGCGATGTGACAACAGAGCTAACAGTGTGAGGTCCCAAATCGCACCACCCAAACTGCCTTCATAAAATAGAACGACTGTAGTGGAGCGTTCCTGGCGAAACCCATACTGACGATCAGAAAGAAGGTTGTGATAGAAAAAATGCTTTAAAATTTTTCTATTAAGAATATGCTCGAAAACTGTTGAAATACAGGATACTCAAGAAATTGGACGATAATTAGAGGGTTGGGAATGGTCACCCTTCTTTGGGACAGGCTGAATGACAGCAAACTTCCAGCAAGAAGGAAAGATACAAGCTGATAGACAAAGGCGAAAGAGTTTACCTAGGCAGGATGTAAGCACAGAAACAGTTTTTGACAACATCAGGAGGGACTCGATTAGGATTACATGCCTAGTTAGTACAGAGGCCAGAAAGGGCAGAAAATAGATCAACTGAAGAAATTTTATGGTCGGTCATGAGGAAGTCATAGGAGGGAAGTGATGGAGGAAGTGATGCTAGTAACAACTGTTAGGGAAACGATGCAGATCCATAAGATTATTTTACTCTGTCAGTGACCTAGGGCAAATAAAGTTCTTCTATCTACCTATCTATTGCCAGACGCCTCAATCCCATTCGGGGTGGCCACAAACAAATCGCCTCCACGTCGCCCTGTCCCCCACCATTTCACTGTCCTGCTCCCAATTCACACCCTTCTCTCATATACCTCTCCACTCCATCCCTCCATCTCATCCTCGGCCTTCCCCTCCCTCTCCCCCTCTCCACCTCACTCACATACACTCTCCTCGTCAGTCTCTCACCCTCCATCCTCTCCACATGGCCAAACCACCTCAGTGTGTTCCTCCTAACGCTTCCTATCACATACACATCCACACCACAACGCTCCTTTATATCCTCATTTGTCAGTCTGTCTCTCCATGTAACTCCAAAGGCTCCCTCTTAAATAACTCATTGCCACTGCTCTCACTCTTGACTTGCGTCCTTCCAAATAATAAATAAGGTTCTTAAAGACGAAAATATCGGCCAAGTTAAGGTGGAGGAATTACAATAACATGCGCTATCACCAAGACACTTTCATCACCACAATCACTACAATTCTGCCACAATCACACATCAAAATCCAAAAGTAGCAGTCCGGTTAGAGAAATATTTAACCTTTCCTATTTATCACTTTCCTCTGCAAGGTAACATTCTTCAGCTGAGAGAAGCTTAGAATGTTATTCTGCACACATGTGACGGTTTGTATGAATTCCGCAACTGGTCACTAATATATCAGCTTATTGGAACCCCACAGCTGATCACAAATTATATATCAGCTTAGACGTGACCTCACTGTTCCAAGCAAGGTTAATAACGTTGCGCCTGGTCGAAGTCACTTACGGCTGACACTCTCCACCAAATGTCTTTCACACACACTGGAGATGGTGGGAATCGGTGTAGATCCTGTTGAAGGAATTGTAGAGGTAGGTATCGTGTGCAGGTAAACTGAAAACTGAGCAGATTTATCTCTCTTTATTGGCCACAGAAAGATACAACTGCGACACAGAGAGAGCCCAGAGTATATACGTCTCTCTCGTTTGAATGATAAGTGCATTCTGCCCTAGCTGGCCGGCGTCCCCTCTGGGAGTGGCGCTGAGGTCAACATATTCAGAGATGCCAAACCCCACAGACAACTGGGATTTATACATGAATAGAAGCATCACAACTTTACCATGCATATTATACATCTCAATAAAGTAGTACTGATTACATTAAAGTATACCAGGAAGGTAAATATTTCCCTAAGACTTTAAACGTATATACAATTCATATTTCTCTATCGCCTTCCCTTTACTCTCGTGTTTATGATAGAATAAGCTGGGCTCTGCAAGTCCTGATCGCTCATCCTTCCCATGCCACACTTATAGTAAGGTGGTGTTTGGTTTATTATCATCACACTTTATTACACACTCGTTAATTATGTTTAAACATTTTGTATGTAATATGTAAAAATAGTGTGAGGCTACAACTCATCATGGAAACGATGTCCGGCACCAGAACATTGCTTGGCCACACCTTTTTGACTTCCTCGTCGACATTGTTGTCCAAACTACCGTGTAGCCTAATCAATGTGTAGGGTATCTAACTATTCAGGCAAGCCCATTTGTGATCCGCGAGTAGGGACCCGTGGTTTTAGTGGGATTCTCATTCGGCCTCATAGATAGTAGCCCCAAACACAAATACAGGACAAGACCACAATAAGTAGAAGACCAATGCCAGGACCAAAATAGGAAGGAGAAAGATATGAAGGGAGATAGGACAGTACTTATAGTTCCAAATCAGTCTTGTTCAGGTGGGTGAGGAACTGTATCTCTTTGAGCACATGAGACAGCCTATTCACATTCAAGGTAGAAACATTGAATGAAGGTAAAATGGGTCGTAACTGGGACGAGAAGTTCACCGACAAGGCTAGATGGTGCTTTTTTTTTTTTTTTTTAATGCGAGGAAGAAGGAACCAAAGGCCATGAGCCCGCAGTAACAGTTCCCTCCAAGAGAAAAACAAAATACAATAGAGAGCCAAATTCAAGATCCGATCATTTTGAGATGCCTGGACACACTACGTTTGAAAGACTGGAGATCATAGGCAGCAGGAAATACAGATAGAGGGAGACAGTTCCAGAGCTGACCTGTTGCATAAATGAAAGACTGGGAGTAACGGTTAACTCTTGCATTAGAGAGTTGGACAGAAAAGGGATGAGAGTTTGCTGCCAGACGGGTGCTACGCGCCCGTCGTAGAGGTGGAGGAATGCAAGCAGACAGTTCAGAGGAGCAGTGACCATTAAAGTAGCGATAGAAAAGAGATAAAGATGCAACAGTGCGGCGAAGAGACAGAGGTTAAAGGGAGTCAGTAAGAGGAGGAGAGTTAATGAGACGAAAAGCCTTTGACTCCACCCTATTGAGAAGAGCTGTATGTGGGGAGCCTCCCCACACATGAGAGTTGTACTCCACACAGGGGCGGATAAAACCCCTGTATAGAGTCAACAATTGTGCAGGGGTAAAGAAAGAGCGGAGTCGGCTTAGCACACCCAATCTCTTGGAAGCAGACTTTACAAGAGATGCAATATGATCTTTCCAAGATAAGTCCCGAGTAAATGGAACTCCAAGCATGTTCAAGGATGATGCAGGATAAAGCTGAATATTATTAAACATTAATGGGTATGCCTGTGGAAGATTTTGTCGGGTTGATAGGTGTAAGAACTGAGTCTTAGATGCATTAAAGACAACCATATTATTTTTACCCCAGTCAGAGATACGAGCCAAGTCAGACATTAGGTGTGCCATAGCCTCATCCCTTGTTCTTGAAGTAACTGTTGAGATGGGCGTTGCGGGAACCGAATGGAAAGGTGAAGGGTGGAGTCATCAGCGTATGAGTGGATTGGGTTAGATGTACAGCTTAGAAGATCATTGATGAATAAAAGGAAGAGAGTTGGTGATAGGACAGAGCCCTGAGGAACACCACTGTTGATAGATCTAGGAGAAGAACGATGGCCGTCTACAACAGCGGCTATAGAACGACCAGAAAGGAAGCTAGCGATGAAGGCACAGATAGAAGGATAGAAACCGTAGGAGGGCAGTTTGGAAATTAAAGATTTATGCCAGACAAGATTGAAAGCCTTTGAGATGTCAAGTGCAATGGCAAAGCTTTAGCCAAAGTCCCGAAAGGAGGATGACCAGGAGTCTGAAAGGTAGGTGAGAAGATCGCCAGTGGAGCGTCCCTGACGGAACCCATACTGACGATCGGAAAGAAGGTTGTGATAGGAAAGATGCTTTAAAATTTTTCTATTAAGAATTGACTCGAAAACTTTTGAAATACAGGACGTTAAAGCAATTGGACGATAGTTGGAGGGTTGGGAGTGGTCACCCTTCTTTGGGACTGGCTGAATGAGAGCAAACTTCCAGCAAGAAGGAAAGGTACAAGTTGACAGACACAGGCGAAAGAGTTTGCCTAGGCAGGGTGTAAGCACAGAAGCACAGTTCTTCAGAACAACAGGAGGGACCCCATCAGGCCCATATGCCTTGTTAGTACTGAGGCCAGTGATGGCAGAAAATACATCAACTGAAAAAATTTTAATGTCAGCCATGAGGAAGTCAGAGGGGAGAAGTGATGGAGGAACAGCACCGGAATCGTCTAAGGTGGAATTGGAGGAGAAAGTCTGTGCGAAGAGATCTGCTTTATCAGTAGAAGAAATAGCTACAGAACCATCAGAGCAGAAAAGAGGAGGGAAGGATGATGAGGTAAAGTTGTTAGAAAGATTTTTGGCAAGGTGCCACAAGGAGCGGGAAGAATTCGAGTTGGAGAGTTGAGAGCATTTAGTATGGATGAAATTATTTTTAGTATAGCGAAGAACAGACTTAGCACGATTCCGGGCAGAAACGTAAAGATGATGTGATTCAGGGGTGGGTTGGCTCCGGTCCCTTTTGTAGGCCCTCTCCTTATTGCGGACAGCATTAGAACAAGCGTGATTAAACCAAGGCTTTCTTGCATAAGTCAAAGGAAATGAGAAAGGAGTGTACGCTTCCATGCCCAAGAGAATAACCTCCGTAATGCGCAAGGCACACTCAGATGGCTCACTGCCATGGAAGCAATAATCATTCCAGGGAAAATCAAAGAAGTACTGCCTGAGGGCCTCCCAGTTCGCGGCTCCAAAATGCCACAGACGACGTTTCCCTGGAGGGTCCACAGGCCTTGCATCGGGAGTGATAGGACAGGTTAAGGAAATAAGGTTGTGATCGGAGGAGCCCAATGGAGAGAAAAGATTAACAGAGTAAGCAGAAGGATTAGTTGTGAGGAAGAGGTCAAGTATATTGGAGCTCTCTCCAAGGCGGTCAGGGATACGGGTAGGGTGCTGTACAAGCTGCTCTAGGTCATTAAGGATAGAAAAGATGTAGGCTTGTTCACCAGGTGGATCCGTGAATGGAGAGGAGAGCCAAAGGTGGTGGTGAACAATGAAATCTCCAAGAATGGAGATTTCAGAGAAAGGAGAAATGGACAGAATGTGTTCCATCGTAGAAGTAAGATAGTCGAAGAATTATTTATAGTCAGTAGAATTAGGAGATAAGTAAACAGCACAGATATATTTAGTCAAAGAATGACAGGAAAGCCGAAGCCAGAGTGTGGAGAATTCAGAAGAATCAAGTTCAGGAACACGAGAGCAAGATAAGTCATTGCGTATGTATACACAACAGCCACCTTTGGCTTTGAAATGAGTATAGAGAAAGTAGGAGGATACAGAAAAGGGTTTGCTGTCGGTTGCCTCAGACAGCTGAGTCTCCGTCAGAAAAAGAAGGTGAGGTTTAGAGGAGGAGAGGTGGTGCTCAACAGAGCGAAAGTTAGATGAAAGGCCGCGAATGTTGCAGAAATGAAGAAGAAAAGAGTCAGACAGTGGTTCCAGGCACCTCGAGTCGTCACTGGGAGAGAGGCAGATGGCGGGGGCATTTATGGTCCCCCCCCTTGGGGACTCCGAGGCTTGATTAATCGACGCCATTTTTGTTGAATTTTGAATAGGAAGTGTAGTGTGTACTGTGCATGTAGTTTGGTGAAGATAGTTAGAGAAATTTGTACTGGAGAGCATTCTGGCCTACTCCCTGTGTAACTGAGACACTGAAAAAGTTCAGCAAAGGGGAATGGTCAGGAACTAGTCCTGAGGGCTGATGAAACGGGAGCTCCAGCACTCCCTGTCATCAGCTTTCCATCCACCTCGGGAGTACTGCCCTGCTCGACTGGTGCTACAGTCTACTCCTCACTGCTATCTCTTTACTGTGCAACTCACAATAATCGGGTGCAACATAGTAACCCTTTACCGTAAGGAACTGGTTTTGTGAGGCACATGTGAGTGTTACGTCCTCTGTCTCAGGAAAGAAGTATTGTTTCACATGTACATGAGCATGGAAAACTGACTTCAGTTGAATGGGTTGGAAAGTGCAATGTTGCAATGCAGAGGAAGTGTTTGTGTCCAACAAGGTCATCTTACATTTCTCTACTCCTGACGGAGTGAAGACAAAATGGAAAGCAGGACATACATGGAGATCAAGAAATGAGGTTTTACACTTCTCAGATTCATCCACAGTCGTTTCAGCTATATACCCTTTGTCATCCGACACAACTAGCACCTCTGGTCCCTCATTCAGAATGACAAGTGTATTGTTAGTAGTAACAAAAGAGAAAAGAATGAAACGCCATGCATGGTATGTTACAGCATTCCTCATAGGTACCAATATCAGGATGCCACCATGGGTCAACTGGGCCTCTAGCAATGAGTAATAATATTCCAGTTGACTCATACCAAAAAGTGGCATAAATCCGTGCTTCACCATAGCTACGTCAAGAGCACTGATTAAAATGTGAGTAGGAAGCAATAAAGCATTAACCCTATTCAAACTTGCATCGATTAAGCAGTCCACCATATTGGCTGCATGTGACTCCAAAGCAGTGGTTGTCTCGTCGAGAGCAAGTAAGTACTCAGCGATTAACACTAAGTTAGTCAGGGTTGGTAAGTTGGTTTGGATGTTGTTCACAACTCCTACGAGATGGTTGATAGTCTTAATTATCTCGTTAGCTTTGTTAGTGAACTCCTAACTGTTCATACGTGTGTACGATTAGCCTGTTATTCGCCTTAGCCGCCAATGCCAAATCATGCATCTGTCTACCCAATTGCACTACGTCCTTGTCTAGCACAGTACCAAAAAGCTTTTGAGACAGAACACCTAGGAGATCCACAAGTCCTTTCTTAGTACGTGCATGGACATGCTTGGAAAGATCAGAATTTGCATTAGGTAAAGCGACATGCAATTTTGTGAGCCTGTCTGTGAGCCTATCTATATGTCCAGTGTGAAGCTCGGCTCTACCATGCAAGTTTTGTGCCAAAACTTCACTGTCTGAGGTCATCAACTATGGGTGTCGGTTAAATAACTTGCCAACTTCTGACAGTTGCTGTCTGTGGTGAAACAATCCCTTAGAGACCTCTTGAACAGTATCTGGAGCTTGGAGATATCCTTCCATTGGATAGTAGATGCATACTGCATCCTCTACTACCACTGCCTCTCCAAGTGGGTTCTTCAGTGCTCCTGGCATCAACGCAGTCGTGTCCGTGTCCGACGTCATTTCGAGCAATGCGAGAGGAGTACAAGCCACAGCCAACACATTCTGCAAGAGCAGATACTCCCTTAATCGCTCTTGCTGTGGGTTCGTAGCTTGTTCCTATACTCTTGGTTAGGGACAGGTATGGATGACAACATAGGCTGCGATGAAGACAGAGGGGATAACACATCAGACGATTGGTTAGTTAGGCCTAGCTCATGACTTACTGGTTTGATCCTGTCAGCATGTACTGCCTCTTGAGTTCCATTAGCATCATCCCTTATTCGATAATTATGTCCACGCACGTGTTCCACAATGGTATATGGTCTGCAGAACTTAGGTTTGAGCTTGGAAGTTCTCTCAGGGTTGTTTACCATAACCTTCTGGCCTATCTCCAACATCTTTTCTTGACAACCACCTTTGTGTTGTGTCACCATCATCTCCGCTCTTGAGGCTTTTAATCTTATTTGTACTTCACTCTGTATGCGTTGGAACTTTGCACGCTGGACTTTGGCGTAATTCTCTTGATTATACACTGGGGTAGGAGGTCCAGCCTGCACATCGTAGGGTAACACCTTCTCCTCTCCATAAAGGATATAATGAGGAGATTTCCCCATTGAAGAATTTTCTGAGGAGTTGATGGCCGCCGCTACATGTGGTAACCATTCATGCCAGTCTTCTTGCGAAGTATTCGCTGGTCTCAAGACTTCCAGTATCTTCATGTTTGTCCTCTCCACCAGGCCATTGCTCTTGGAACTATAAGGCATAATAAAGACTTGCCTTACCCAATACATATGGCAGATTTCCTCTAACACTTGGTTACGAAATTCACTGCCATAATCGCTGACCAATACCTTAAGTGTTGAGTATGGACAAATCACTGAGGTTACAAGAGCATGCGCCACCTCCTCTGGAGTTTTCATCTATAAGGTGCTAAAACAGTGAATCGCGAAAAATGGTCCACTGCCACCAATACATAGCTTGAGCCTTGACTCCTTGGCAATGCTAAGAGATCAATGGAGACTGTATCCCACGGTTTTTCCGGTAGGGGATATTCCAAAATGGGAGTCGGAAGTCCCGTCATTTCTCGCATTTCTGCGCACTTGACACACTGACTAACGTGGGCTTCTATGTCCTTCCCCACGGTCGGCCAATAGTATTTCTTTCTTGCCTCACGTATGCATCTGTTGTGTCCAGGATGACCAGCTTGAGGTAAGTCATGAACCAACTGTAACACGGCCTGCTGTAGTGTAGCAAGAACAACCAATTGATACACAGTGTCCTTCCCTGGGGGCTGTTTATACAAAAGGCCCCGTTGAAGATGAAAGTGAGTCATCAGTATCAGAAGTTTAGGTAGACAAGACCCATCGCCAAACTCCAAGGCATAGATGACTTGAGACCACATCATATCCTTATGTTGTTCCGCCTTTACCGTGTCCAGTGAATATCCAGAAAGAGGGATATCCTCAGATATGGCAGCAGCAATGTTTCTACTCAGCGCGCCAGCAACAACATTTTGTCAGCCTGGTAAATATCTGATCTCTGGGTCAAACTCCATTACCCTGCTGAACCAACGCGTGACCGTACTGTGCAAGTTCTTCCCCTTAACCCCTGCACCGCGGGCATGTTTACCGATGTTTTGCGTGTGCCGCGGGGTTATTCGGGCTCCGACAGACTCTTAAAAAATATTTGCCAAAAATCAGTTATTAGTCCTAGAATATTAAAATTACATTTGCTTATGGCATATACCTTCAGCTTTCTCCTGGAATGTTTATTGAGCCTTCGTCTGTTACCGAAGGACTTGTGGAGACCTCTGAAGTTGGGTAACAAAGTCTCCACTTTACACTTCCCGACAACCCGTAATATATTTGCCACAGCCAGATATTAACACTATAAACACTACTCTATGATTTTCAAGTAGTTTGGGATCCATACTCCAAAAAAAAAAAAACACTGTGAAAGCAATGAAAATTACAAGCGCGTCTGACCGTCGCACTTGCGCTAGTTCTCTCTTGTTACTCTGTCATTTATTATTCATAAAACCCCTCACACTTTATATTTCTATTACTATATAACACTTATATATATCTACAGTCTTTATCCATAGGTTTCCTTCAGCAATATTAGTTTATTGTCACTGTAGGGATTCAAACTTTGCCAGAAACTCCATTGCCATCGTATAGCCTCACATCTACCACAACCATAACTACAATTTTCCACATATTATATATATATATATATATATATATATATATATATATATATATATATATTAGTGGTAGGTGGGGGCGCTCACCATCCACTCACTCGATGTATTGCTGCTCTCGGGTGTCTGCGCTTTCGTCTCTTCCATCCTTCTTTCCTTCCATCCTCTTCTCTCTTTCTATCTTTCATTCTTTCCTTGTCCTTCTGCCTACGGGTGACTTTACACTCCCTCTTCTGTCTTTCGTTCCTTCATTCTTTCCTTTTCCTTCTGCCTGTGGGTGACTCTACACTGAATGACAAGCCAAATGGTTTCCTGTACACGAGGAAACCAATTACTATGCTGGGTGGTAACCATATAACCAAATTTTGACACCTGGTGGTTTAATGGGTAATTATTGCACTCCAGTCGGATTGAGCCGGTCAAGGTTTATATCCAACGGATGGTGAGGTTGATTGCCCATGTAATGCCACTCAGGGATGAGTGAGGCTGGTCACTCATCTTAAATGTCGAGACCAACTGCCTAGCCCCGGGCTCCTATGCTCCTCTTGGGCAATGTAGGATTGGATGATATATATATATATATATATATATATATATATATATATATATATATATACAGTATATATATATCATCACCATACAATCACATAAATGCTACAACAACTACTACAGTCCTTACCACCACAAAGAACAATAACTTTCTCTTCCCCACCACCACAAAATCATCACCACTGTCATAAAGACTTTGTAGTTACTTGTAGAGAAGTATATTTTAGACTTGTGGTCGAGCGGCTTTTATATCTTGTAGTAGCTTCCCCACCAGATGTCATGTAGTGACGGGAGAGGTAAAGAATAGTATGGGACTATTTTTATTTGTCTTGGAAATATTAAACCAGGTCTCTCACATGGAAAGAGTATAAGTCCCGGGTAGCTACCTCCCTGTCTCGCTATCTCTCTCTCTCTCTGTTCTAAGGCTAATCTCCGTCTCGACCTCTCTCTAGGGTCGCTTGTCTCCTTCTAAACTCTCTTTCCTAAAATCTGGTGTAGCAGGGGTGTGTCACGTATGTTCCTCATGGTTACCAGATCTTTGTTCACGAGAGGACTGCTGACAGCTAACTGCATCATCTCCTTACTGGCCGCTGTCGTCAGCTTTCCTCAGTGTTAAGAGTGTGTAAGCATGTTTAGCACTGCTCGATTCTCGCAGACACAACACCTTCTCATCATTTGACTTCCTGCTTCTATCTGTCTCTCTGTCTATCTATTTATCTATCTATCTATTATGTAGTCCTACATTTGCTCGGCCGCGCGAAAATGGCGTACCATCGACATATAATAGTTATAACATATTAATACATACTACATACATATTATAATGAACTTATAAGCTAATCAAGTGAAATACATAATATTGTAAAGTAACATAATTGTATGAATATTGTATACATATATTATTCATAGTAAATAGTGATTATTCAGTAATATTACATTTTAAATAAGTTGTATACATATTTGAATAAATGCATTAAAGTAAATTATTTAACTGTAATACAGTATGTACTTGGGATATTATAGTGAAATGCATACATGCAAGAATAAAAATAGTTTAAAATTAAGATTATTGTAAGAGTTATTAATATTTCGTTCAAAGATAATGGTATTGGTCTGTCATATATGGGTCATTCTTCTTTGTATTATTATTATTTATTATTTTTTTTTTTATATATATAATCAATACTATATACAAAATATATACACTTCATTCAGGGTGGTTAACTGTGATGTTAACTCTCCCCCCACTAAATAATGACTCCAAATTAGCAATTCTTGCATGCATTCTGTGCATTGCCAACAGCAATACTGCAACTACAATGCAGATGATTATATAGACAGAAGGTGCTTAGCTATACACATAATATGGGTTGAACATACTCAAACTCAAATCTTCCCAGGGCTTCATTGTTTCATTGATCAGCTGCATAGTTTCAAACTTAGGTGAAGTCAGCTTAATACTTGTGCTCATGTTTAAGTTCATATTAGGCAGTGGGTGGAAATGTTTGTGTGTATGGTTGATAATGGCGTAGTGATTGATGGTGGAAAAAGTAGACATGGATGGTGTAAATACCGCACAGTAGTCTGGTGCTATGTATAATCCTGAGGCTGATGTATGAGATGGTGGTATATCTGGACAGACTATGTAAACTGATGTGTTATGAGGGAAATAAAAAAACTGTGAGTGTCCAATGCGTTGATGGTGTACAAGTTTATCTGGAGCAAAAGTGAAGTTGCAATGATGATGAATATTGTTATTGCTGATGAAAGCCATTTCACAAGGGACTGTATCAGTAGGCTGAAACGTGAAAATGTACGCAGGACAAAGATGAACAGCATGTAAGGATGTGCGGCACTTTCGCTCAATCGTTGACTCACTTGCGAAAGTGACAGTGTCTCGTCTCTTGGAGACCATGATGAGTTCGGTGTCACTGTTGATGTTGATGATGACCAAAGTGTTGTTGTTCCTATAGGGGAAGGGGTGTATTTGGTATACTGTGAACAGGTCTTCCGTGATGAATGGTACATGAACTATCACTGATGTTGGTGTTAGTGTTGCTTCTAAGTACGGGTATTGCATAAATTCCCTACTGTGGAACAATGGCTTCAATTTATGTTTATGTATGCCTTGACTAACTATCTGACGTAGCTCATGAACTGGGAGTAAGTCATTTGTGATCTTGCCATCACCAGCATTCGAAATTTCTTGCATAAGTGCCCTGAAATGATCTCTAGTGTTCTCTAATTGTAGTAGAATCGTGTCAATATGTTCTGTGATGATGGAGAAGTGCTGGAAAAGAGTAACGTTGCCCTCTAATTCATTTATTTTATCTACACTCTCGAGAGCTACGTTTTCTGCTTGTTTCAGATTTTTCACAATTGTCTTCATTGCTGAGTTCTGTCCTGTGATGAATTTATCTTGGTATGTTAGTACCTGAGCTATCTTATTAAATTTGTTGTTTATTTCTTTAAGGTCATCCTCTGTAGCCAATCCAAAGATGTTCCCAAGAATTGCGCCGCCCAGATCGAACAAACCGCGCTTTTGGCGAGTACGTGTGATATTGTTCCTGTCGCTCAGTACCTCCGTTCCATAAGATGGGAGATCTTGGATCATGACGAGCATAGTTGACTTCGCCTGTTCTAGTTTCCATTTCGCTAACTTCACCATTTCATCCACTTCCTTGGTGTTATGTGCTTGTGAAACATAATTCCCTATCTTGAAGTCCAGAGTTCGCATCGGCGTCGCAAGTCTTTCTAGATAAGTAGGTAAGTCATACAAGTAATCTAGACTTATTTCAGTAGTCATGACGTCCTTGACGATTGTAGTCGTGGCCGTTGGAGCTATGAGGCATCCTTGTCGTACTATATGCTTGGGGTCTAGGTGCGCATATACTCTTACTATGTATAGGAGAATCCATAGCATAAGTCCCTTCATCGTAACCTACCGAAAAAAAAAATCTATTAATTTCCTATAAAGCTGTGGTTGATGATAGTGATGGGCCCTCAAATTTAGGGGATAATTTATTGTCTCTCGTATGAATGACTCCGTAAACAATGTCTCCTAAGCTGATAGGTGAATCTTTTGCCTTCTTGTTAAATGCCTCCGTCATTTCTTCCTTGGACATCGTTAATTGTTTTTTCACTCTTTTGTGAATGTCCTGGAATTCACGTAAACGGAGTTTAATCATTGTAATTGTATATAGCATACTGTCACCTTCTAGAAGCTCATATGGTAATTTTTTATCTGTGCCATATATAATGAAATGTGGTGTGTCACCAATGGATTTATTTATAGACCCATTAATGGAGGCCTCTACTCTGGGAATCCAATCATCCCAGCTTGCATAATTTTCACTGAGAATGTGTCGTAGCACATCTAATACCTTTTTATTTTGTCTCTCTACCAACCCATTCGATGCTGGGTGATACGCCAAAACGTTAACCTTTTTGATGTTGTATTGTTTACATATTTCTTGTAAGATCTCAGAATTAAATTCTCCTCCATTATCACTTATTAATACCTTTGGGGTAGTAAAGCGACATATTACATTATCTGTTATTGCCTTTGCTACTGTCTCTGCTGTCTTATCTTTAATTGGAGCTAAAATGACATAACGGGAAAAATGATCCGTTGCTACGAATAAGTATAGGTTATTATTGTATGATAATGGCATCTTGAGTAAATCAACAGCGACAACGTCCCATGGTTGATGTGGTACTGGGTAATTACCCATCGGTGCAGGTGTGATTGGGTATCCTTTGTGTTTCGCACATGATTCGCATCTGTCTATATGATTGTTTATATCTCTTCGTAATGAAGGCCAGTAATATAATAGCTGGGCTTGGTTGAATGTCTTATCCTTTCCAGGGTGTCCTGCATGTGGGCTGTCGTGTATCATTCGTAATACTTGGGGTATCATGTCATTAGGTACTACCAACTGGTTAGTATTTCTTTGGCGTTTTGGTTGTTTAGAGTTAATTTTGTATAATGTATTATTGACCATTGTGAATTGTTCAAGTGGGACATGAAGTTTGGGTAATTGTATGTCATCTCCACTTTCTAACTTGTATATTACTTTTGACCATACTGGGTCAAGTCTTTGTGCCTTTGCGATATCCTCGTGGTTTGGGATATTTCCTTTGAGATCTAACGCCGCGACCTGAATTGTGTTCGGGTTCCTAGATAATGCGTCAGCTACTATATTCATTTTACCTTGTATATAATGAATTTGTACATTATAGTTTTCAACTGTACATTTCCATCTTGCTCTCCTCCCAGAAAGGAGTTTTTCTTTAAACATACCCACCAGTGGTTTATGGTCGGTGAATAAGTGGATTTCGTAACCATATACCAAATCTCGAAACTTTTATAATGCAAAAATCACTGCAAGTGCCTCTAAGTCTGTAGTGCTATAATTTTTCTCCGCACCTCTTGTTTGTCTGCTGGCAAATGCAATTGGTTGATTCTTTCCTCTTTTATCTTCCTGCATCAGTACAGCCCCTAATCCTTTAACTGATGCGTCTGTACAAATAAGAAATGATTTCGTGTAATTCGGATATGCTAAACAAGGTGCATTTGTTAGTTTAATTTTTAGATTGTTAAATGCCCTTTTTTGTTCTTCTTCCCATTGGAATACAGCATCTTTTTTGAGTAGTTGGAATAGAGGGAAGGCTATAAGAGAGAACTGTGGTACGAAGGACCTATAGTACCCAGCCAGACCTAAAAATTGTCTAACTTCGTCAGTCGTAGTGGGTTCAGGAAAATCTCTCACTGCCTGTATTTTGTCATCAGTGGTGTGAATACCATCAGAACTTAATTTGTGGCCTAAGAAATTTATTTCCTTAAAGCAAAATTTGCATTTAGAAAGTTTAATTTTTAATCCAGCATCACTAAGCTTTTGTAAGAGTAAGTCTAATTTCCTGAGATGATCCTTAATATTCTTGGTTGCGATAATAATATCGTCAAGATAAACAAATATTCCTTGTCCTAAAATTCCGGACAATACGTAATTCATAAGACGCTGGAACGTACCGGGGGCTGTCCTCAGTCCCATTGGCATTCTTGTATATTGATAATGGCCTCTGTTTGTTGAAAAGGCAGTGTATTTACGTGACTCCTGAGATACCGGAATCTGATAGTATCCGTTTAGGAGATCGATGGTCGAGAATATATTATTCTCAGGACCAATATTCTGTAGAACATCACTTAGCAATGGCATGGGAAATCTGTCTGGTATAGTGTGATTATTTAGTTTACGGTAATCTACTACCGCACGCATTTCTCCATTGCGCTTGGGCACAAAGATAAGGGGAGCATTCCACGGAGAAACTGAAGGCTCAATAATTCCAAGCTTTAACATTTCATCGACATACTGATTTGCAAGTGTACGTTGGGAGTGTGGTATGCGATAAGCTGGTACGAAAATTGGTGGTGTTTCTGGGTGCACATTAATCATGTGATTAATCAAGTTAGTACACCCTAATTGTTCTCCGGGCAATGCTACGGTGTCCCTGTGTGTTTCCAGCAGGGTTAACAAATCATTTTCTTCGTCAAATTCACCTGAGTGAATTAAATTCTCTTTTATTCTTTCTCTATCCGTAGATTTTATCTCACTTGTTACTCCACCAATATTTATTTCCTTCACAGGGGCGAAACATTTTTCAATATTAACTATGCAAGTTCCCTTCTTCAACTGAACTTCCCCATTCATGTGATTAATAATGAATATCTAAGTTAGCCCTTCGTCGTTCGTATGACATAATGCGTTTTCTACTGACAATCCCTTTACTTTACATAATTCTTCTAAGACAAGAACAGTACTATTCCGTAATTTGCTCTTTATGGTAACCTTCATGTATGAATTAGGTGGTATAACCAAATCATTAGTGAGATGGGCTGGAAAAATTTATAAATCAGTACTGTTATCTGGGTCACTAATTCTGGAGGATGGGGTTGCTGGTGTAAGTGGATTTATACACTCATCTGTTTGTGTATGTTTGTTTAAGCCTTTAATATTACCAATTCTTTTTGGCTCTCTTCTACCAATCGGTGAGGGCTCTGAAAGTATTTCCTCTATGAATTCATTATCAAAGTCTATTCCATTCATTTGTGGGAGTATAGTTATGTTCTCAGTTCTCATGGATCTTAAGCCCAGTAACATATGAGCTTTAATTGCTAAGTTTTCAACGATATAGAACAATGCAGAGAATGGTCTTGTAGTTTCTGTGAAACTGAGATTTAATCTTATCATACCTTTTACTGTAATCCCTTGACCATCTACTGTGTATAATTCTAAATCAGCTTCATCCAGAAAAGTTACTTTCTTTTTATTTTTAAGAATTCTGTTTAGTTCTTCATGTGTTATTAAGTTCACTGGAGAGCCTGTATCTAAAAATAAGGAAACGTTTTGATCCTCACATACCGCTGGTATCAAGATACACTCATTTCCCAACATGCCTCCTATGTGAAGTTTAACCTTGTTCTTCTTTACGTTTGTTCGTTTTTTGTCATGACTTGGTCTTCCCCCGATTTGAACACAGACACAATTTTTTCTACTGTTTTGCAATCACTAGTCCAGTGCCCTTGGTATCTATGATGCCTACAGTAAGGACCAAATCCTTGCGTCTTTTGATTATCCTCTTTTGCCTTGATAAAGCATTCATACCTTGTGTGTCCTGGTTTTGCACAGTAATGACACAGAATGGACCTATCCCTTGACTGTGACCTACGAGGTGATTTCCCATAAGAAGTGTTGTTTATGGCGCGAGACCTGCTCGGGCTGCGCGAAAACTTATGAAACTGCCTGTAGGAAGGCGTGTGGGAACGAGGTCTAGGCGTCTTTGTTTGTTTGGGCTGCCTCATTTCTGGTCGCGATCGGTTTTGTTCTCTGTTTGGGGTCGGTGTAGATGTTTTCACAGCTGATACTGTCTCAGGTACCCTGATTCTACCAGAATGTGCATGTGTGTCGACCACACCTGCTTTACTGCACTGCATCTCTACCTCGTTCATTAAGTCTAGTAAGCACATTCCTGGGGTGTACGCGATCGTTTTGGCGATCTTAAGGGTTCTATCAGGTAATTTACACAAGGCAGCTACATAACCAATGATGTCCACGATGAGGTCTGGGGACATCTTTCCATCATCTGTTATCCACTTAGAATTCTCCAGAGTAGCTAATAGGGTTCTCTTGATTGTGGAGACATCAGCAGTTATTTCACTGAGCACATGGTTTGTAGTGTGCTCCCTTACAAGATCTACAATTTTATGTAATTCTGGAATTATACCTGGCAAGAAGTTCTTACCTCCAGAAAATTTCTTCAAAAATTCAGTTTTAAATTCATCATATGTCCTAGCACGATGTAGCTTATCGGAGCGCAATAAATTGCTTGCTGGACATCTTTCCTGGCTTATGCAAGATGAAAAATAGCAATTTTCTCTTGTTCATCTAGTATGTGGCGCTTGATGAACATTTGTTTGCACTGACTGATTAATGAAATGACATCAATGCGATCTTTGTGCCAGAGAATTTTGGGGCAGTCTTATCCTCGTGATACACAAAAACGTGAGGTGTGGTTTTTAGATCAGCAGTATTTGGTTCTTGATTCATATTTAATGATTGCCCTGTTAATTCAACTTGTACGAGTTTATCGTTATGTGAGGGAATGGTGGAATATGTATGACCGGACCGGTGAACCCTGTTAAGTATATTGGCATACGTATGCAAGGCAGCTGCAAAGTCGTCACTCTCTATGTCTGAAGGGGTTTCCCACTCATCATCCGAAACTCCCGTATTTGTTTCTTTATCTTTAACGTGTGGTGTGGGTTGTACAATGGGTGGGCTGTCTCTTAATTGTGAGTCTGATGTTGTGGCAATTTGTGTGTCATCTGGTATTAACGTGGGTGGTGGCGAAAATATTCCTGTCATTAAGATATGATGTTATGAAATACGCCTCTTGTTTATTTATGTCCTAGCAAACTAGATGAGTAAATAAGTTGAATATAGCTAATTTTAGCACTGAGAAGAAATGAGCAAGTATAATTTTACCCACTTGATACAGATCATAGAGGTGTATCGATACAAAAGTCGATCTCGGAAGAAAATACAGGTTTGATTGAAGATCTCTTGATAATTCTAGTGGTGTGTTGATGGACGATATTACTCAGGAAACTCCATGGCCTGGTATTTGTAGTGGTTAACGTCTGTCCCAGGCAAACCTCAGCATAGAACGTCGAATTTCCAACTTAACTGTGAAAATAAGTGAATATGAGTAGGAGCTATGTGAATAATGAGTAATGAGTAGTGGGTGAGAAGTGCCTGGTGTCAGTCACACGTTGCTTGGCATGGCAGACTCGCGTTGTGATGTCATCTCAGCACATGGTGACGTCGGCTTCCCCCACTGGTAGCTGTGGTGAGTGAATGAGTAGCGATGAGTAACTTGAGTGAAGACAAGTGAGTAAGATGAGTTGTGAGTCGTGTCTCACTCTTCGTTTGTTTGTTCCGTTTTTCTATGTGGATGTTTTCTCGGTCCTTTTCTCTAGTGATTTACTCGTTGTGGGATTAAGACTGCCGCTACTTGTAGGTGCGTGTAGAAGATTATACAGACGACGTAGAGTTGTTAATTGTAGTTGATTGTAGATGGCTGTAGTTGATTGTAGATGGCTGTAGACTTTGTAGACTATTCGCACTGTAGGCTGTATTTTGTAGGATTCAATGTAGAACTGAAGCTAATCTTGTAGTCTCGGTTGCTTTTGTAGAAATTTGCTTTTAATTCGGAGACGATGTCCGCAGATTTGCTGGTTTTGTCGTTAAGCTACTTGCAAGGCGTCGAGTGATCTCTTGACCTCTGCATCAGCGTAATGATCTGGGAGACGGAGGGGGCTGGATGGAGAGAATACTGTCAGGAGCTGATGTTGTTGGTTGTTTTCAATCTTGATATTTTGTAGGAATTTAATGTTGATTCGTAGACGAGGTTCGTATACGTTCGCTGCTACCAAATGTCATAAAGACTTTGTAGTTACTTGTAGAGAAGTATATTTTAGACTTGTGGTCGAGCGGCTTTTATATCTTGTAGTAGCTTCCCCACCAGATGTCATGTAGTGACGGGAGAGGTAAAGAATAGTATGGGACTATTTTTATTTGTCTTGGAAATATTAAACCAGGTCTCTCACATGGAAAGAGTATAAGTCCCGGGTAGCTACCTCCCTGTCTCGCTATCTCTCTCTCTCTCTGTTCTAAGGCTAATCTCCGTCTCGACCTCTCTCTAGGGTCGCTTGTCTCCTTCTAAACTCTCTTTCCTAAAATCTAGTGTAGCAGGGGTGTGTCACGTATGTTCCTCATGGTTACCAGATCTTTGTTCACGAGAGGACTGCTGACAGCTAACTGCATCATCTCCTTACTGGCAGCTGTCGTCAGCTTTCCTCAGTGTTAAGAGTGTGTAAGCATGTTTAGCACTGCTCGATTCTCGCAGACACAACACCTTCTCATCATTTGACTTCCTGCTTCTATCTGTCTCTCTATCTATCTATTTATCTATCTATCTATTATGTAGTCCTACACCACCACACAAACATTATCGCACCACAACCACCATCAATTAACCCACAGCGTCCCGTCGACGTTCTTCCACGTCCTCACGTTTTGTCACTGCCAATCCCGTCGATGTACTTTAACGTCCTGCAATTGCAAGGTTCATAATTTCCACAATTTTCAAAATTCGCGCGAGATTTTCGATTCGCCCACCTACCCAAGCCTCCCCTACCTGCCGCCAGGCGGGCAGCATCCCAGACCCCGCGTGACCCGCGCTCGCCCTTGTCTCGGTCACTCACCTGTTAGCAGTGACCCAGGTCAGACATGGCGCGTAAAGGTCTCTCAGACGACGAAATACAATCCGCCCTGGATGCCTTCACTGGAGATAGTGATTCTCCACTTGATGATGATGTGGTGGATCGAGATTACGTGCAGCCTGAGGAGGAAATAACAAGCAGTGATGAGGAGGTCCCTTCGCCCCGGAAAAAGCAGTATGTCATATATCATAAGGCAAGGGAAGGCCAGCCTGCACCCAAACCACCTGCATGGACCTCTCTCCATCCCCTAGAGAGAGATTCTGATGAGGACGAGGATGAGGACGATGACGATGATGGTGGCTTAGGACGTGATGTTGCCATGTGGTTGGGGAAGGAAAAAATCTCACCCCGAGGATCAGAAGGTGGGTCGAGAAGGCAAATAAGGTATGGTCCTAGTGTTTTGTCTGGGGAAGGCGAAAGTGGTGTGGTGGGAGTGCGAGGTGAAAGGGAAAGTGGTGTGGCGGGAGCGCAGGGTGAAAGGGAAAGTGGTGTGGCGGGAGTGCGGGGTGAAAGGGAAAGTGGTGTGAGGGAGGCAGCACGAGCACGTGGTGCACATAGGCCTAGGGGAGAGGAGGTGGAGCCACTCCCCAGCACGTCTTTCGCCACACAAAATTCCCAAACTTCCTCCCCACAGCCCCAGGATGTGGGGAAAGGAAGGAAAGGGAAGGGAAAGGGTAAAGGAAAAGGGAGAGGGAAGAGAAGTGCGAGTGATGAAAGGCGCCGCTCTCCACCTCCCCAACCTCCCCCACCACCACCAATGTTGCGTTGTGCCTTCAGTCATGTCTCAGAGAGTACCATAACTTCCTTCACTACTGAAACTGTGTGGGATGGCGATATGACGCTCAGTATAATGGTAAGGCCAGTCAGTATGTGCTAAGTCTTATATAAAGTTGAAAAGTGTGTAATGTTTGCAGGAAAGTAATGTATAAGTTAAGAAATAGTGTAAGTTGAAAGAAGTGATATCAAAACTACACCCACTGTGTAAATCTGCGAAAATATGATGCTCAGTATAACACTCTGGTCAGTAAATATGTGATAGCAAGAATATAAAGTGGAAACGGGTGTAATGTTAGCAGGAAAGTAACGTATAAGTTTAAAAATAGTGCAAGTTGTAACAATTGATGTCACGAGTACACCCACTGTGTAAATCTGCGAAAATATTACGCTCAGTAGAACATTCTGGTCTGTAAGTATGTGATAGGAATGATATAAAGTGGAAAAGGGTGTAATGATAGTAGGAAAGTAATTTATAAGTTGAATACTGGTGTAAGATGAAACAAATGATATCGCGATAACACTCACTGTGTAAATATGCGATAATATGACGCTCAGTAGAATAGTAAGGTCTCCAATTATGTGATAGCAATTATATCAAGTGGAAACATGTGTAATGTTAGTGGAGAAGTATTATATAAGTACAAAAATAGGTTGTAAGTTGAAATAATACTCGTAGCAACTTCACCCTCTGTGTTATTATGCGCTATTATTACGCTAAATATTTACGTAAGGCCTGAAACTACCTCAAAACAGTTCTCTAAAGTGGAAAAGTGTATAATGTTATTAGGAAAGTATTATGTAAGTTGAAAAAACACAATACGAGTTGAAACAACAGTCACAGCGAGTTCACTCACTAAGTAAATAAGCGCTAACATAGCGCTAAATGTTATCAAATGTAAAATGGTATAATGTTATTGGAGATGTATTATGTAAGTAGAAAAAATGATATGTATCATGATTCAGCAATGTTAGCGATTCATCGTGAACAGTTTGGCCGATTTCGCTCGGTTTGCCCGATGGTACAATGCTTATTTCACCTCTATTTTTGTATAAAATCCAATTTACTCTTGTATCACATGTTTTTATGTTTGTAATAAATACATATCTACTTACTTTCATTGGTTTCCCAGACTTATAATACCATAGAAAACGTGAGAGCCTCAGACCACCTACAGAGAACACGGTACCAGGTGTGACGAAGGTATACCTGTTTAGGCCACTTATGGACCCCGGTGAACACTTTCTTGGTGATTGACCATTGTTTCTGACCAAAAGCGAAAGTTTTAGCAAAAAAAATTTGGGTCCAAAAATGGTTGGGATTGGGGGGTACCAGTGGTGAGAAAGTGGTCGGGACGGGCCGGGTTAAAACATAACAGCATGACCATCATCATTCCTAGAATTACAAACCTCCATCTCTCTAAAACACCTCTCTATCCCTTCCACCACCACAACCACAGAACAATACAACTCAGCTAATACACAGTCAACAAAACAAAACCGTTACACAACAACAACCATTTTCACCGCAGCTGCTAATACTGCCAAATCCACTACAACGACCAGCACACTTAGATAATCACTACCATCCTTCCTCCGCACCAACAAAGAGCACCACCAAAAATACCACCAGAGACACACCTTTCTTACTCCTTTCACCTTCCCTTCCTTCAGCTCCCCACCACCCCTACCAGCACTCTGGGGCCTGGACAGCTTCGTGTGGCAGTTAGTAATTACCGTCATTAGAGCGGCTCTCATCAAGCGGTGTGGTAGGATCCATGGCGGTTAATTGACCTTTAATTGACCTTGCTATACTAGCTGCTCAACCATCACCCTGACCTGGGCGCTAATGAACCCAGGAATTCAAACGTGTGAGCTAACGAACCCAGATAATAGAACATATGAACTAATCAACTCGGGAATTTTAACCTGTGTGCAAATTACGTCAACATATGATACCACGTAGCCGAAAGAATCGGCCACACTTTCCTGTAATTACTGTAAAACATGGAGACCTTTTCAGACTTCTGCAAGAGCCTTGATGTTTACCATATTGGCATTTGTGTTTTATTCCAGCTAACAGCAGGCAATTTGGTGATGCTGATAAATCGTAGCATTAATATGGTTATGCACTGCGAAATAATCATCAGTTGGTCTATATATATATATATATATATATATATATATATATATATATATATATATATATATATATATATATATATATATATATAATTTCCTGTAGCACCCCACGGGATGCATAGGTCCTCGATGAACTCTCTTCACCAATATTTGTCTCTTGCCGTCTCCTTCAGATCTCACCAACACTCCTCTCCCGCTTCCCTTTTCATTGTCCTTAACCAGGTTTCCCTCGGCCTACCTCTTCCTCTTCTTCCTCTAGCAGTCCACTCTGGCACATCTTGTATTAAACTTCCTTCTTTTCTGCATATGTGCCCCAGCCACTTCCAGCGAGACAGTCTCACATATTCATCAACTAATTCCACTCTCATAATATCCCTTGCTCTTTCATTTGTAACTCTGTCTTACCACTTTACCCCAAGAATCCTTCTCAGTATTTTTCTCAAATCCTAATACTTTCTGATCTGTTGCAATTGTACTGGACCATGTCTCATGCCCATAAATTAAAATTGGTCTAACCATGGACTTGTAAATTTTTACTTTAGTATGCACCGAAAGCATATTATTATTCCATACAGATTTCAACATTCCAACAGCTTGCCAAGCCTGTCTAATCCTCTCCTCAATTTCATTGTTTAATGAACCATTAGATGATACAGTCGTTCCCAGATATTTAAAATTTTCTACATTCTTCACCACATTATTTCCAATTACACAATCGATTTGGTCCTCCACGTTCATATTAATAATTTCAGTCTTTCCACAATTTATTACCAATCCAACTTTTTCTCCTTCCTCCACAAGACAATCAAGCACCCTCTGCATCTCGTAAATACTTCCGCAAATCAATACAATATCATCAGCATAGTTCAAATCCATCAGCCTCTTATTTTCTTTCCAGTTGATTCCTGCACCTGTTCTCCTCACAACCTTTCTCATAACATAATCCACAACCCAAACAAGCAGCAAAGGCGAAAGAACTCCTCCTTGAATCACTCCTGACCTAACTTCAAATGGATCACTCAAAGAACCACCCACCATTACCTTACAAAATGTACCTTATTGCAGGCTTCTAAAAATATTTACAAACTTTTCTGGTATACCATAGAATCTCATAATTTTCAACATAGTTCCACGTGAAACACTATCAAAAGCCTTTTCAGTATCAACAAAACACATACTAAGTGGCATTTTCATCTCATTAGCTTGTTGCATTAGATGCCTTACAATAAAAATTTGATCATTACAACCTCGACCCTTTCTAAATCCCGCTTGTTTTTATCTTAAAATTTTATCAATTACTGGCTCTATTCTGTTCAACAAGATTTTCGAAAAGACTTTGGCAACTACAGGTGTCAAAGTTATCCCAATTGCCACACATACTTAAATCTCCCTTTTTTGGTATTTTTATAATCACTCTATTTTTCCACTCTTCTGGAATTCCACCATTATCCCAAGCCACATTAAAAAGTTTCAAAAGCGCATTTATCAACTCATCATTTCCACCTTAAGCATTTAAGAATATATTCCATCCTCTCCTGGGAACTTAAAATTCTTTAACTCCTTTGTAGATTTTGCTACCTCTTCCAAGGTTATATCCCCTGTTTGTATCTGCAAATCTCTCTCGGCTGGAAAAATGTCCTCTTCAGCTGGGATTGGTTTGTTTAGAATAGATTCATAATGTTCCTTCCACCTTCCTTTTATATCCAAATCTTTAGTCATCAAGTTACCATTTCTATGTCGTACAGGTATTTCCTTCCTCCTCTTTTCAGTCCCAGTAAACTCCTTTATGGCCTGATACGCTGCTCTTGTGCTCAGATCGTCATTTTTACTTAACTTAGTTTCTGTCTCTTTTGCCTTTTCATCATACAGCCTCCTCTTATCACGTCTAATGAGTCTTTTTACTTCAGAATGTATACTCCAGTACTTTGCTATAAGTACTTCAACTACCTGGCCATCAGCATGTTGTTCTTCACTTCTTAACTTCGCCTCTTTCCTTTTCTGAATTGCATTCCATGTTTCATCTGACATCCACTTTTTCCTTCTCGCTTTCCTGTTTTTCTTAATAGTAACCTCAGCACTCTCATGCAAAACCTCTTTTACCTCTTTCCACATTTAATTAATATCATTGTCTTCAGATTCCATCAAAGTCTGCGGGACCAGAAACCTGTTCTACATTCGCACCGAAACTTCTTCGTGCTCTCATTTCTCAGCTCATCGAAATCATATTTATTACCTCCTGTACAATTACCATTAACATTTCTCTTAAGTTTTACTTTAATCTTTGACACAAGTTGATGATTACTACCTATATCTGCCCCCCTCCTTACGCAAACATCTTGCAGATAACTCCTATGCCTTCTTTTAATTGCAATGTGGTCAACCTGATTACAATATTTACCACATGGTGAAATCCAAGTAGTTTTATGTATTTTTCTATGCTCAAAGATGCTTCTACCAATCATATATTATATATTTTCAGAGAGATAGATAGATAGATAGATAGGTAGATAGGCCTATATAGGATTTTGCCGCCAGAGGGCTGAACATAAACAAATCATTGCTGTGTGTAGCTCATATTCCTGGTTTTTCCGCTGGTCCTTGCCTTCCACCACCCTTCTGTCGTTGCATGGAGCAACATAAAGGTCTAGTGCTTACTTCACCGTTGGTTGTGTTTTTCTGGTGTTTGGACTTAACCTGTAGTTCGGGGGGAAAATTCAGTATGGCAGTTGGGACCCCCCCTGGTCCAGTTTTCTCGTTTCTATGCATGCGCAGTACAACCTGTGTGACGTTATGGACGCGTCACTCCACTTCCTCAGCTACCATTGGTCTGTTCTGTCATGCTGGTGAAGCTGACGCCCCGCTCACCCTGTTACCTGCCTAGGTGTGCAGCAAGGAGTACTCGGGCCCTGCCACCCTCAAGGACCTTCAAGCTGATCTGACGTTGAGTGACAAGGATGAGATGACTGAGAGTGACTGGCCACAGCCACCAGAAAGTAGTTGCAATGTCTCGCTAGCTGGGGAAGTAGCTACGGAACCAGCACTATCTGTACCTGCTGCATCTCACCTCGTCGGCCAGGCATCTTCCTCTGCCAAGCACCCAGTGCATAACACCTCAGACAGCAACAGTGAGCCTTCATCCCCTGCTACCAAATCCTCCAATCGGCAGGAGACTTCTGGTCCTCTGCAGAGAGCAACCTCCCTTGGATCCAACACTCCTCGCCTCCCGCAGCTTTTTCAATCCCCCCAAGTTTCGCCGTTGTTTCCTGCCTCTACTCCTCTGGAGTTTGCGCCCAGGGCTGACTATATCAAGCTTTTATTCAAAGACAACCCAACTGTGGACATCAAACTTCGATGGTTGTCTGAGGTCAACCGTGCTTTTCACCTTGACTGCACCCAAGCAGAGGTCAAGATGTCTGCAATCACTTCCCTTTTTGTCTACACCTCCAGACGTCACAGGGACATCGTAAATAGCAAAACTAAAGGAGAGCTCCTATCCCTTTCTCTAGAAATTCAAGACTCACCTGGGAGGCCCCGCAAGTCTCCTACTTACCTCCTTACACATTATCCTGTCTGCACTGATCCCAACTTGGCCAAGGAGCTGCCAGGTATCTACTCAGCCCGACGTTTCCACCAGAATGGCACTCCTATCAACCGGCTGATAGTCACCTGGAGCCTTCCTCACCCACCACCACCAATTGTCACCTTCAGCTTCCTTCCCTGCCTCCCATCTTGTGAGTTTCGCAAGATGAAGGACGAGCAACCGTGGTGCTTTCAATGCTGAGGCATTGGTCACATCTCCCATTATTGCTCTGTGCCAGAACGGTGTGCATGGTGCTCTGGCCATCATGACTCTCGGACGTGTCCTCACCGACCCCCTCCACCTGTTTCTGATAAAGCCTCAATGCAACCCAACCTGCCACCTCCAGATATCTTGCACTGGAAATGTCCCTGATGTCATCAAGAAGGGGTTAACGCTTGGCATGGCTGCATTAGACACCACGCTAACCCTGCCCCCATTGCCAAGGGTGTGGCTCCACTAGCGTCACGCCCATCACCACTTTGCGCTGCTGCCCCCCCCCCATGCCTCCACTGTCGGTTTGGACTCAGCTGCTGTCACTGAACTCCGTGATGCTGTTGCCACTCTCAGGACTTGGATTAGCTCACTTACAGCACGTTTCGATGCAACAGAAGCCTTCATTGATGGCTTGGTTAGTAAGCCAGCCACACTTGAGACAACATTAAATTCACTGGTTGAATCACAAGTCATCATTACGTCTGTCACCACCCTTATGGAGAAGCTGGACTCCATTGTCACTCCCATTGGATGACTGAATGCTCCCTCCAGGGAGTCTTCCCCTCGTGGCATGCAACGGAGCACCTCCCTTGCCACCACCACTTCCTCATCTGGCCCCTGCAAACGTCATGGCAAAGTTTGGTAACATGGCACAACTGCATGTCATCCCTTGGAACGCCTGTTGTGTTACTAACCGGTCTAAGCTTACTGCACTCAAAAGATATGTATACAGTCGCCACTTGGATATCATTTTCATTCCGGAATCCTTTGTTGGTCGTGCACTACTCGGGGTAGAGGCACCCGCTCTCATTGGTTATGTTTCTTACGTCCATTGAGTTAGGAATGGACTTGTCACATTTGTCCACTCCTCCATCCAGCACCGTTTCCTCCAAAGCTCTGTAGACGAGACAACCTTCCAGCTTCTTGAGGTCACCATTGGAAGTGGCACAATTCGGTTGTGCAAAGTGTACTCTATGCCAGGCAGGTTGGATACAGCTGCCCTCCCAGCTCCCACCATCCATGGCATGATATACTGTACATGGGGGATTATAATGCCTGACACCCTGCTTTGTGGGATCTTTCTGCCACCGTTAACCATAATGGGACTAAACTTCTTGAGTATATTTGTCAAAATCAGCTCACCTGCTGGGACACCAGTGGGGCCACACACTCTCAAGGAGGCACACTAGATCATGTCCTTACATCTGGCCTCGTGGCATCCCTGGTCAGGTGTTCATTTATCCCAGTGCTCTTCTTTGATCACATTGCTCTCAGCCTTCATTATTACCTCCCTGCTACACCTTCTCCTGCACACAGGCGCACTCGCATTGCAATCCCACCAAAGTACTGCCCTACATACATCTCCTATATGGCCAACCTTCTTCCAACGTTCGACCTTCATTGTCCCGAATAGTTGTATTCATCACCTGTCAGCTCCATGCATGACTTCTACACCCATTAAGTCACCGGGCCACACATTACGCGCCATCATGATGCCCACATCTGAACACTGGATAATCTCATCGCTCAGGCAGAGAGGAAGACGGTGAAAGACGGTTTTGCCTTTCAAAGACAACCTTCCCTTGACAGTCTCCATTGGTATCAATTGTCGAGGGATGATCTAGTTGCTCTCCAGCACTGCGTTTATACCGATTCGTGGCATAAACTTACCGATAGCATCAACCATCAAACGACTGTTGGTTCCATGTGGCGCTTTATCAACAAGGTTATTATGAAAAAGCCCCCTAGTGTCCTCCACCACAGTCCAGCACAGTACGCACAGGATCTTGTAGATGCCTGGTCTGCACAGTCACGGGCTTGTGCCCTTCCCACACACATACAGTACGTGCTCTCCACCCAGAAAAACATTCATGCACACCGTCTCACCGCCACTTACTGAGGACAGACGATGAGGAATGTGTGGCTATAACTGACGATGAATTGCGGCAGGCCCTCACCAGGGGTAGCGTAAAGGCTCCAGGTGATGATGGCATCACTTTTTCTGTCCTTCGTGTCCTCCTGCAAGTTCCTGGCAATCCCCTTCTCCAGCTGTTCAACCTTCACATCCGTCAGGGATACGTGCCACAAGCCTGGACCCGCAGTACAATCGTGACTATTCCTAAACCTGGCACTGATAAATTCCGACCTGTTTCCCTCACCTCCTGCTTCAATAAAGTACTAGAATGCATCCTCCTGTACACAAAATATTCAATACTGTGATCATCGGTTATTGTACCATATTTCTATATATCATTTACTAAATAAAATACTGCAGAACAGTTACTACAATGCAAAAAATGACAAGTGATCCGCTAGCACTCATCACGAATTACTAGAAGTTTCAATGAATGATTAATTTGAAATGCTGGCATGTAGTTATCAAAGAGATTAATGTTTCGCCTGGCATAGACCTATGCCAAAGAGAATGTACCGACTATATGTTTTAAAAAGGGCACAGTTTATGAAGCCAAAAGCATGCGAAGATGAAGCCGCTGACCGAAATCTTAAGTACCGATGTTTCCAGGAACACAAAAACACAACTTGGTTCGGGCGTGTGGATACAATCATCTGATTCATATAAATATTTTACAGCCAAGCGTCTTCATATTAGTATTATAGTAGACATATATGTCCGAAAGTTTTATTTGGTTCAAACTTTTTTGAAAGACATGACACTGAATGTAAGTAATTGGTTCTAAGCTACGAAGAATATTTTGTCCCGAGGTCTGGACGGTTAGTTTAGTTAGTTTAGTGACTCCCTTCAACTTTGATCTTGTTGAGCGAATACGAGCAATTTGCTTCTATATAATACTACTACTACTAATAATAATAATAAGGTGACCAGATTTATCGGAGCTATAAGCGGGACACTGTCAAGTGTGTGTGTGTATATATATATATATATATATATATATATATATATATATATATATATATATATATAATTACACTGAGGCTGCTCATCAAACACTAACGTCTCACACGATTTCCAAACATACCATACGATACGGTGAATGGGCCAATCAAAGTTACTGGTTAGTATTACACACTTTATATTAACAATTCGGTATTTCATTTGGTCTGGATTATGCATAGTTTTATTATTTCATCATAATTTCATAAAAGCTCATGTTATATCTAATGTAACAGCAGTTTTCTAAAAGCGGAACATTTAAGATAATTTGGTAAAAAAGCGGGAGACTTAAGATAATTTGCTTAAAAAGCGGGACATTTAAGTCACAATAAAAAAAAAAAAAGCGGGACAGCCGTCAAAAAAGCGGGACTGTCCCGCCTAAAAGTGGGACTCTCGTCACCTTAAATAATGATGATGAAAAGAACACTTACTCATCACTGGTGTCGTTAATAATAGTAATAATAATAATAATGATAATCATCATCATCATCATCATCATCATCATCATCATTTAATCCTGTGTTGCCCCATGAGGAGCGTAGAGGCCCGGGGCTAAGTAAGTTGATCCTGACATTTAAGATGAGAGTGACCGGCCTCAGTCATCCCTGAGTGGCAGTAAGTGAGCGATAAACCCTAACCACCCCTTTGATATAATAATAATAATAATAATAATAATAATAACAATAATAATAATGATGATGATGACAATAATAATAATATCAACATGAACAATATAACTCACCACGGGAGTGGTGAGTTATAATAATAATGACTATGACGATGTTTTACGGAGCAGAGTTCCTCAGTTCCATGATTAATATATAGAGATCTTAAAATTCTAAGAGAAATATTAAAACTGTCACCATTAATACAGGTACTATACCCTATTTGAGTGACCTGTGCAGCTGAGATGTATTGTAGGACTACATAATAGATAGATAGATAAATAGATAGATAGAGAGACGGATAGAAGCAGGGAGTCAGATGATGAGGTGTTGTGTCTGCGAGAATCGAGCAGTGCTAAACATGCTTACACACTCTTAACACTGAGGAAAGCTGACGACAGTGGCCAGTAAGGAGATGATGCAGTTAGCTGTCAGCAGTCCTCTCGTGAACAAAGATCTGGTAACCATGCACACACATATACACACATACTCACACACAGGCTCCTTAAGCTTTCCATCCACGAGGAACACACGTGACACACCCCTGCTACACCAGAATTTAGGAAAGAGAGCTCAGACGGAGATTAGCCTTAGAACAGAGAGGTCGAGAGGGAGACAGGCCTCAGAGGAGACAGGTGACGGGAGAAGGGCTTAGCGATTTGAGAGAGAGAGACAGATAGCGAGACAGGGAGGTAGCTACCCGGGACTTATACTCGTTCCGTGTGAGAGACTTGTTAATATTTCCAAGACAAATAAAAATAGTCCCATACTATTCTTTACCTCTCCTGTCACTACATGACATTTGGTGGGGAAGCTACTACAAGATATAAAAGCCGCTCGACCACAAGTCTAAAATATACTTCTCTACAAGTAACTACAAAGTCTTTATGACATTTGGTAGCAGCGAACGTATACGAACCTCGTCTACGAATCAACATTAAATTCCTACAAAATATCAATATTGAAAACAAGAATATCTCTCTCAACCAACAACATAACCAGCTCCTGACGCTTCACTCCATCAAGCCCCCTCCGTCTCCCAGATCATCATGCTGATGCAGAGGTCAAGAGATCACACGACGCCTTGCAAGTAGTTTAAAAAAATATTGATACAATATTGCAATTTCTACGACGAATCAGCGAACTACAACCTTCTACAATCAACTACAATTAACAACTCTACGTCGTCTGTATAATCTTCTACACGCACCTACAAGTAGCGGCAGTCTTCATCCCACAACGAGTAAATCACTAGAGAAAAGGACCGAGAAAACATCGACATAGAAAAATGGAACAAACAAACGAAGAATGATACACGACAGCCCACATGCAGGATATCCTGGAAAGGATAAGACATTCAACCAAGCCCAGCTATTATATTACTGGCCTTCATTACGAAGAGATATAAACAATCATATAGACAGATGCGAATCATATGCGAAACACAAAGGATACCCAATCACACCTGCACCAATGGGTAATTACCCTGTACCACATCAACCATGGGACGTTGTCGCTGTTGATATACTCAAGATGCCATTATCATACAATAATAACCTATACTTATTCGTAGCAACGGATCATTTTTCCCGTTATGTCATTTTAGCTCCAATTAAAGATAAGACAGCAGAGACCGTAGCAAAGGCAATAACAGATAATGTAATATGTCGCTTTACTACCCCAAAGGTATTAATAAGTGATAATGGAGGAGAATTTAATTCTGAGATCTTACAAGAAATATGTAAACAATACAACATCAAAAAGGTTAACGTTTTGGCCTATCACCCAGCATCGAATGGGTTGGTAGAGAGACAAAATAAAAAGGTATTAGATGTGCTACGACACATTCTCAGTGAAAATTACGCAAGCTGGGATGATTGGATTCCCAGAGTAGAGGCCTCCATTAATGGGTCTATAAATAAATCCATTGGTGACACACCACATTTCATTATATATGGCACAGATAAAAAATTACCATATGAGCTCCTAGAAGGTGACAGCATGCCTATATACAATTACGATGATTACTCTAAACTCCGTTTATGTGAATTCCAGGACATTCACAAAAGAGTGAAAAAACAATTAACGATGTCCAAGGAAGAAATGACGGAGGCATTTAACAAGAAGGCAAAAGATTCACCTATCAGCTTAGGAGACATTATTTACGGAGTTATTCATACGAGAGACAATAAATTATCCCCAAATTTTGAGGGCCCATACAGAGTAATTAACATAAAAGCAAACAAAGTTTTAATTAAGTCACTTTCAAGTGGCGAGGAAAAGCAAGTTCATATTGACCATTTAAAACTAGTTTCAAGGGAATTATCACATAATTATTCAGCCTCGGATACAACCGAACAGGTGAACGTACCTCAAGAAACCAAGCAAGAACACAACAATGATTACAAAAAGAAATTAAGGTCATATACCAACCATTCGAACATAGGCGCAACTATTCCAGTGAAATCTACAGTACATCATTTACGAGAATTAAATATCGATTTAAACTCCTTCTATAAATGAAATAACAGTCAACCGTAACGCACATCATCACTATCATCAACCACAGCTTTATAGGAAATTAATAGATTTTTTTTTTCGGTAGGTTACGATGAAGGGACTTATGCTATGGATTCTCCTATACATAGTAAGAGTATATGCGCACCTAGACCCCAAGCATATAGTACGACAAGGATGCCTCATAGCTCCAACGGCCACGACTACAATCGTTAAGGACGTCATGAGTACTGAAATAAGTCTAGATTACTTGTATGACTTACCTACTTATCTAGAAAGACTTGCGACGCCGATGCGAACTCTGGACTTCAAGATAGGGAATTATGTTTCACAAGCACATAACACCAAGGAAGTGGATGAAATGGTGAAGTTAGCGAAATGGAAACTAGAACAGGCGAAGTCAACTATGCTCGTCATGATCCAAGATCTCCCATCTTATGGAACGGAGGTACTGAGCGACAGGAACAATATCACACGTACTCGCCAAAAGCGCGGTTTGTTCGATCTGGGCGGCGCAGTTCTTGGGAACATCTTTGGATTGGCTACAGAGGATGACCTTAAAGAAATAAACAACAAATTTAATAAGATAGCTCAGGTACTAACATACCAGGATAAATTCATCACAGGACAGAACTCAGCAATGAAGACAATTGTGAAAAATCTGAAACAAGCAGAAAACGTAGCTCTCGAGAGTGTAGATAAAATAAATGAATTAGAGGGCAACGTTACTCTTTTCCAGCACTTCTCCATCATCACAGAACATATTGACACGATTCTACTACAATTAGAGAACACTAGAGATCGTTTCAGGGCACTTATGCAAGGAATTTCGAATGCTGGTGATGGCAAGATCACAAATGACTTACTCCCAGTTCATGAGCTACGTCAGATAGTTAGTCAAGGCATACATAAACATAAATTGAAGCCATTGTTCCGCAGTAGGGAATTTATGCAATATTACCCGTACTTAGAAGCAACACTAACACCAACATCAGTGATAGTTCATGTACCATTCATCACTGAAGACCTGTTCACAGTATACCAAATACACCCCGTCCCCTATAGAAACAACAACACTTTGGTCATCATCAACATCAACACAGACACCGAACTCATCATGGTCTCCAAGAGACGAGACACTGTCACTTTCGCAAGTGAGTCAACGATTGAGCGAAAGTGCCGCACATCCTTACATGCTGTTCATCTTTGTCCTGCGTACATTTTCACGTTTCAGCCTACTGATACGGTCCCTTGTGAAATGGCTATTATCAGCAATAACAATATTCATCATCATTGCAACTTCACTTTTCCTCCAGATAAACTTGTACACCATCAACGCATTGGACACTCACAGTTTTTTTATTTCCCTCATAACACATCAGTTTACATAGTCTGTCCAGATATACCACCATCTCATACATCAGCCTCAGGATTATACATAGCACCAGACTACTGTGCGGTATTTACACCATCCATGTCTACTTTTTCCACCATCAATCACTACGCCATTATCAACCATACACACAAACATTTCCACCCACTGCCTAATATGAACTTAAACATGAGCACAAGTATTAAGCTGACTTCACCTAAGTTTGAAACTATGCAGCTGATCAATGAAACAATGAAGCCCTGGGAAGATTTGAGTTTGAGAATGTTCAACCCATATTAATTGTATAGCCAAGCACCTTCTGTCTTTATAATCGTCTGCATTGTAGTTGCAGTACTGCTGTTCGCAATGCACAGAATGCATGCAAGAATTGCTAATTTGGAGTCATTATTTAGTGGGGGGAGAGTTAACATCACAGTTAACCACCCTGAATGAAGTGTATATATTTTGGATATAGTATTAATTATATATATAAAAAAAAATAATAATAATAATAATACAAAGAAGAATGACCCATATATGACTGACCAGTACCATTATCTTTGAATGAAATATTAATAACTCTTACAATAATCTTAATTTTAAACTATTTTTATTCTTGCATGTATGCATTTCACTATAATATCCCAAGTACATACTGTATTACAGTTAAATAATTTACTTTAATGCATTTATTCAAATATGTATACAACTTATTTAAAATGTAATATTACTGAATAGTCACTATTTACTACGAATAATATATGTATACAATATTCATACAATTATGTTACTTTACAATATTATGTATTTCACTTAATTAGCTTATAAGTTCATTATAATGTGTATGTAGTATGTATTAATATATTATAACTATTAAATGTCGATGGTACGCCATTTTCGCGCGACCGAGCAGATGTAGGACTACATAATAGATAGATGGATAAATAGATAGATAGAGAGACAGATAGAAGCAGGGAGTCAGATGATGAGAAGGTGTTGTGTCTGCGAGAATCGAGCAGTGCTAAACATGCTTACACACTCTTAACACTGAGGAAAGCTGATGACAGCGGCCAGTAAGGAGATGATGCAGTTAGCTGTCAGCAGTCCTCTCGTGAACAAAGATCTGGTAACCATGCACACACATATACACACATACTCACACACAGGCTCCTTAAGCTTTCCATCCACGAGGAACACACGTGACACACCCCTGCTACACCAGAATTTAGGAAAGAGAGCTCAGACGGAGATTAGCCTTAGAACAGAGAGGTCGAGAGGGAGACAGGCCTCAGAGGAGACAGGTGACGGGAGAAGGGCTTAGCGATTTGAGAGAGAGAGACAGATAGCGAGACAGGGAGGTAGCTACCCGGGACTTATACTCGTTCCGTGTGAGAGACTTGTTAATATTTCCAAGACAAATAAAAATAGTCCCATACTATTCTTTACCTCTCCTGTCACTACATGACATTTGGTGGGGAAGCTACTACAAGATATAAAAGCCGCTCGACCACAAGTCTAAAATATACTTCTCTACAAGTAACTACAAAGTCTTTATGACAGTATGGGGTGTGTAGGATGTGTTTGATTCGCGGCTGTGGGTTGGACGCCAGTGATGTACTGTACATCTAGAGCTCTTCTTATTTTAGCACACATATATTTATATTTGTAAATTGCTTGCAATATGAGCAGCCAGTTTAAATATGGAATAATTTCCGAAACTGAAGAGGTCAAAATTAGCTTTAAAAGTTTGCTGTCAACAATGGAAATTAAAGTGATTATAAAGAAATTATAAAGTGATTTATGAAACGATGAGTGACGTTTGAAGTAAATTATCCACCCACGGTATACACCTACGTCCGCATGTTACATTGCATCCACCAATGGTGTACATCTGTGTCCGCATGATGCACTATAATATCCACCCACGGTGTACACCTACGTCCACATGTTGCACTACATGCCTGCATTTACTTCAGTGACAGCATCGGCGGCCAATCAGCAGCCCCGAATCAAACACACCCTACTTGCACCATACATATCAGGTGCACAGGTCAAACAAATAGACTACAGTAACCATATTAGGGTCTGGTCAACTCCTTCAGCCCGCGACAAGGAACCGTCAGAGCTTCAAGACAGGTCCCTATTTCTGTTTTAGGCTTGACTAGATAGGGATACAGGGATCTTGGCACAGGTTCTCGTGGGTGATTTACCTACTTCCTACCGAAATGCACTGCTAAATTTCATAGTTTCATTGAGCCTTGGTTTAGTCGGGATGTGCCAAAATTTCCTCCCTTGTTCAAGGAAGGTCAGTAACACACACACACACACACACATACACACACACACACACACACAATATATATATATATATATATATATATATATATATATATATATATATATATATATATATATATATATATATATATATATATATATATATATATATATATATATATATATATATATATATACTGTAAATAAAAAGGGACATAGGAATAATGGATAAAGGGCTTCGGTCTAAACAAAATATGTGTAATTGTATGAATGATGCTAGAATAATGAAACTGTTTTCATTGTGTGGATGCAACAGTACTGACCTGACCTACACCTCAATATTGTCCCATTCTGTTCTTAAGTGATGATCATTTTAGCCGAACCAATAGGACAATACACACAGATTCAGTGAGTGGGCATATATCACCCATTTGAATCATTCAAGGCACTGTTAACAAGACACAGTGTTAGCGCTCTCGTTTTGACTGTCACACTGTCATTTTGCAGGACTTCTGCTTATCAGAATTCATTTACTTCCAGAAATGTGTGTCTTTGGATCTCGCTTCCCCAGATTAGTTTCCCCCAGACTTCAACTCACAGCAGTTCAGGACCAACCACTACCTTTTTTTTTTTTTAATAAACCCCTTAACCGTGGGGATGTCGGAAGCAGTCCCTGCAAGTCCCACAGGGATAATCGTGTTCCGACTAAATTTTTAAAAAATATTTGCCAAAAATCAGTTATTAGTCCTAGAATAATATAATTAAATATGCATATGGCACATACCTTCAACTTTCTCCTGGGATGTTTGTTGAGCCTTCGTCGACTACCATAGGACTTGTGGAGACTTCTGAAGTTGGGTAACGAAGTCTCCACTTTACACTTCCTGACACCCCATAATACGATTACCACTGCCTGATATTAGCATAGAAACACTATTCTATGAATTTCAAGTAGTTTGGAATCCATACTAAAAAAAAAAAAAATACTGTGAAAGCAATATAAATTACGAGCGCACATGTCCTTTCTACCCGCGCTCGTTCTCCACTGGTATTCTGAGGCAGAGCTGTCATTTATTATTTATAAACACACTCACACTTTATATTCCTAATACTTTATTACACTTATTTATATGTACAATATTTATCCATAAGTTTCCTTCACTACTAGTAGTTTATTTTCACTCCAGTCATTCACTTTCTCGTTCAGTAAACTAGCATAGAAAGCGAAGCTTTCACTTTCACTGTCATTACTCAAAGTTATACGATTCACCAGAAAGATCGTAGTCACTGTCCATCATTGTCATGGATAAATTAGCCAGTTTACGTTCTACAGCAAAGTCACTTAGTCCTTTACCCCTTCCCACACGAGGTTTAGTTGAAGGAGAGGTCACAGGGCCCTTTGCAGTGAGTGCAGAAGCGTCAGAATTGGACAGGCGCGAATCCGACATGGTTTCACTTCGAAAGATGACAGTAAACTGAACGATGTGGCATATTATGGGCAGGGAAGGGTTGACAGTGTCAGCGTGGTGACAACTGCTAGTTTATATGCTGTGAAATGATTGGCAGGAAATCTAGGCAATACATAATAAATTAGGTGGTGCCTGGTGAATGTAAATATCACTTAGGCTTCTCCCTTCTTTTCTTATATATATTTTTATTACGAGAACAGGTCATACGGCGTATTTCAAGGGTAAATAAACAGGGAAAATTAGCAAATGGGGTGTTGCCTGGTGATAATTAGCCCATTCCAGGTGTATGGCAGTATCAATTACCTTTTCTCTTTTATATATAGATTATTTTGTATAAGAATACGGCATAGGGCAAATTTCAATGGATGAAATGAGTGGAAAAATCTGAGCAGGATTTGCGTAGAGCGGCGCGGCTGGGCAGGTGGGAGGAGAGGGTAATGGAGGGAAGGTAAGGAGGGCAGTCAAGGACAGGGGAAAATGGCTAAATTGCTAACAATGGATGGGAGTACAGATGATGTATATGGGCAGGGAAGGGTTGACAATGTCACCATGGTGACAGCTGCTAATTTACATGCTGTGAAATGATTGGCAGGAAATCTAGACAATACATAATAAATTAGGCAGTTCCAGATGAATGTAAATATCACTTAGGCTTGTCCCCTCCTTTCTTATATATATTTTTATTACAAGAACAGGTCCTATGGCATATTTTAAGGGTAAAAAAACAGGGAAAATTAGTGAACGAGTGCACGTGGTGTGTTGCCAGGTGATAATTAGCCCATTCCAGGTGTGTGGCAGAATCAATTACCTTATATATATATATATATTATATTGTACAAGAAGAGGGGTATAGGGCACATTTCAATAGATGAAATGAGTGGAAAAATATGGGCAGGATTTGCGCAGCTCGGCGCGGCTGGGCAGGTGGGAGAAGAGGTAATGGAGGGGAGGTAAGGAGGGGGGTCAAGGACAAGGGAAAAATTGCTAAATTGTCAACAATGGATGGGAGTACAGATGACATTAGCAGCACTGACTATAGCTGGACACTGGCAGCACTGACAGATGATACAAGCCACCACTTGAAAGCCCGGGCGAATTCAAACTAGCACAGAATCACAAAAGTGACGCCTCGCAGTATGATCCCTTGCACCCGCTCTGCAGTTAAGGGGTTAATGTAGAACACGTAATCTGGTGTATCGAATTTTTTAAATTAATCTGTTTCTCTTCCCCCTGTTCATGTTTTGTACATACATGCATCTTGGTCATTTATTTGTGTATGTAGATGTCATTTACAAGATTAAGGATTTTCCTGGATGTTGGTATAATCTACAGGGTATTTGGGGGCATAATGAAATACAGAATAGTGGTGTATTTAACCTGGACTGTGGTATTACGACCAGGACGCATATTTCCTATCTGTTGTACAGTTCAGTACCACCTCCAGGAACGTCAGCCAGGAACGACGCTAACCCCGTCATTTCAAAACTGACTATCCATAGGTTTTTTTTTTTTTTTTAGTAAATATGCTCAGTGTGTTTTCCAGGCAAAATCACCTATACCAACCTTTTATAACCTGTCCCACTAGGGCTGCCTGGTTGAGCACGGTGGTGCTCAACCGTAATGCAGAAAGGAAGTATGTGACCTGGACTATGGGCTATATTGCATAGTAGGTGGCACTGGAGCAGCTTCATCTTGGTGATTTATGACTCGTATGGCAGTTGTATAGTCTCTTTCAGTAAATGTGTGTGTGTGTGTGTATATATATATATATATATATATATATATATATATATATATATATATATATATATATATATATATATATATATATATATTATTTATTTATTTTAATATCAATATAGCCTAGCATACCCAAGTAGGATACAAGAGAATAAGTTTGTGTGATACTCAGTGTAAAATCAAAACTATATTATGGATTTGCTCAAAAAGAAGAAGAGCCTTAACCATCATGTTGGTGTAATCAAGAGGACATTTTGTGCTAACATAAACCGCACAACAGTGGGCGTGTTTAACCTGGAAAATTTCACCAAAAGTACTATTTATAAATGATACTAACATTTTTTTTGCCATAACTCTCCATTACAACTGTATTACAGATCGTTTTGTTTTTTTGTCTTTCTTTTCTGATTCACTCAGATTTGATTGTAAATGTTTTTGGAAGCTGCATAGTTGAAGACAAAAGTATAACCGAACAATCTAGCCCAAACCCTGTGCTTCAGCTAACTTTGAACATACATTCTCAGCTGTGTCTTGTATAAGGACAGGAGACCACGGCTGGAGTCTAATAGCGTATCCATGGGCCTTCCTTAGGTTCATTGATGTATTTGAAATAACTGTTTATACTGTTATTCTCAAGTTATACAGCTATAAAAAATTTCATAACCAAACTGTCTTAGTTTTATTTTTGCACACGATTGTTTGTCTTTGCCCTTGTCTTTACTCATTAAGCAATCAAACACTTCACAGTTGAACATTAATAACCACAAGTTGTGCCTAATATTAATTGTTTATACCTTACTTTAATTTCACTCATACACGTGCCATACTTAAGCTACCAAAATTTCTTGAGGTTAACCTTTTCATACACGATGATGTGTTTGTCTTCATGTGGGTGTGGCTGCAACTATACTCGTTGATGCTTTTGGCGTCATTAAAGCATAAAAACTTTCGTCAGAGGAAAAGATTTTGGCCGATCGGCTCCATTTTTGGAGGCGCCATAGCTTCCCTGCTCCTTGTCAAAAGTAATGATTTGGCAACTGTGGGTCCCGATACCAGCAAGAGAGCAGACAGGTTATTCAGTACCAAATGAGCTGTAAGTGGGGAAGGTACTGCACGACTCTGTCCCTTTAAATTTCCACTCTTACTCCTGTCCCGGCCATGCAACACATTTCACTATACCAGTAGTGCTTGTGTATAGTGTTTGGGCACTGTTGTGATTAGATTTGGTGTTTGCAATAGGATATTTGGTGTTTGTGAAGCAATCCTGGTCATTATCAACCGTTGGCCCAACGAAGATTATGCTACTGTTTCTAATCAACTACATTGCCTCTATGCTGCACCAAATGAGAGTATTCAGCTATAATAATAGTGACAGTGAATCATGTGAATATAGTGTGCATATCTAGTGTACAAAGAATTGGTGAAATACATGCAGTAGCTTAGAGGAGGGCAGGAAACTGCCCTACAGTCACAACATGGCATGGGTGCCCCATAGTTTTTTTGCATTTTTCTTGAACTATGAGGCCTAGGATCATCGTTTTGGGCTCAAATGAAAGCTAATTAAATTCTGCATAGGATGATAAAATAAAAACATGCACGAAAAGTTTTTCACTAGAGCTCCCCGAATAAAAAAATCTGTTGTCTGTCAGAAATGGGTTTTACTTTTTCGCTTATTAGTTAAACACCATATGTCGTATCAAACTGGGACCTCTGTTCATTCGAAAGCTAATAAAATTCTCTTTCCAATGATCGTATAACATGTAGAGATTGAGTAGTAAACATTCGACTTATGATGTTGGGAAGTGAAATGTATGCTCTTGAATGTTTATTCACACGGCCCTAACGTATGTATAGCGTGTTTTTGTGTGTGTATTTTTTGCTTATCGTGTAGAACAAACATCAACGAATAGGAATATGTGGGTTTTCTGGTAAAATAAATAAGTTTGGGTGGTGAAAATAAGCCGAGAATACAAACATTTGTAGCACGTGGCAGGCTGGGGGGGGAGGGGAGAAAAGCAGGCACGTCATGTCCCACAAAACGTATTAACTAATCCACGCACGAAAGGGTTAAGTTGTTCATAAGATTGTGTTGTTTATTTTTTTATTTTCACTCATAAAGCTACCGAAACTCTAGAACAAAATTAAAAAGGTTCTTTCAAGAAAAAAAAAAAAAAAAAAAGGTAATAGGAAGAGTAAACAAAAGCAAGACTCCTTCAGGGCGGAAGGAGTTAATCTGCGCAAATACCTCTCCATCTGGCTTTCGCAGCCTCTCACACAAGCATCCAGACACCCACTACCAGTTCAGCTTTTGAGCTTCGGTTGACAAACTTACGATCAATATCAAATCATAGCTATACTTTGTTCTTGGAGGAAGGACTGTGACACAGAAGTCCAGAATCCTCCATGCATCTTGTTCATTCTGCAAAAACAAGTACATCACGAAATTGGCCGTAAGTGTGTTTGTGAATCTGGCCCAAAGGCTTCTGATGCACTTATCTCTGAGCTCCACAGAAAGACCTTGGTATCGTTACTCGCAGATTCACTTCGCTAGTTATAACGTAAATAGATAGCCAGCCACAGCAAAGCCACAATTTGTTTCAGTCATAGCCTCGCCTTACAGGCGAAACATTTTGCTGGCAGTAGACAGACAAGTACTTTAGGTGGGGTGAAGTGAGATGAGGTTAGGTGAGGTGCACTGAGGTTAGATGAGGTGAAGTTAGGTATGGTGAAGTTCAGGTTAGATTAACCCTCCCCATCCCGGAGACGTGAATTCACGTCCTCACATCATGTGCACTCATATCCCGGAAACGTAAATTAACGCGACAATATTGCAAGGACCCTAATTAGCACAATTTTCAATTTTCGCGAGTGATTTTTGGCACGTATACACGGGACACCTTCCCCTACAAGATGCCAGGCAGGGACAATGCCTTACCCAGCATGACCTCCTCCCCTCCCCCTGCATGACCTTTTCTCAGCAATTCACCTGTTATCAGTGACCTGGCCAGTAAAGCCATGTCATGCCACGGTACGAAATTCAGGGCCAGAGTGATTCCCCAATCGATGACAATGTGGAGGACAAACATTAGGGGAAGAAACAGTCAGAAATGATGATCAGGTAATGTGGAAAAAAAGGTCAGGTATGGTGATGAGTTAGTGGGTGAAACAATGCTTATAATGCCTATATTACCGTTTGAAAACCAATATACTCTCGTACTACATATAAATTCGTACCAAATAAATAAATAAATACCGTTTATGAGTGGTGTAGAATATTTATCCTCCCATAGAACTCGTTTTCTTTGCAGCCAGTCTGATAGAAAACCCTGTAAGGTAAGGAGGTACTCCTACCTAGATCGAGTATTTTAAACCTCAGGTGAGCGATTTCTCTGTGAATTTTCGATGTTTCTCATCAAAAGCGGATGTTTGAGCCAAAAAAAAAAGGTCCAAAAATGTCGGGACGGGGCGTACCACTGCCCAGAAAACGTCGGGATGGGGCGGGTTAAGGAATGTTAGGCTGGGTTAAGATAGGTTAAAGTAGGTAAGGTTATGTGCTGCTAGGATGTGCTAGATTAGGCTGGGTTGGATTAAGTTGGTTGAATTTGGTTAGCAAATATCACCTAGATATAAACTGATTCCTTATTTCTTCCTGTCTGTTTGTATATCTACACACACACACACACACACACACACACACACACACAAATTTTGTCTATTGAAACTGATACATGCATATATATATATATATATATATATATATATATATATATATATATATATATATCAGCAGCAGCAGCAGCTGTTGAGGTCCATTGCAAGACAGGTCTATCTGCACTGCAGCAGGGACGATACAGCCAATGCATCTCTTCCGAGTAGCTTGGGCTGTCTGGTAGAGATTGTATGTAGGGTGGGAAGTGCTTGTGAGTGTGACTGTAGTGTTGTGGCTTTGGATGTGTGTGTAGTTTGTGAACCAAGTGTAATCGGCCTGCCTTAAGCCGATTCTGAGCAAGCATACTAGGATGAGACACTTGTTCAACCACAGCACCCCTTATGTCCGCCAAAGTAGTAAGTGAACGCTTCCCAAAGTTTTTACAACTCTAACGAGAGGTGAACCCACACTCTATCACTGTACCACAGAGGCTCATATATATATATATATATATATATATATATATATATATATATATATATATATATATATGTATATATATATATATACATATACAGTATATATATACAGTATATATATATATATATATATATATATATATATATATATATATATATATATATATATATATATATATATATATATATATATATATATATATATATATATATATATATATATATATATATATATATATATATATATATATATATATATATATATATATATATATAATATTCATGGTCGACCACTCATTTTCTACATAGTGCAACCCGACAAAGGCTCCAGCGCAACAGACAAGTTGTAAAGAGCAGCAGAGTGTAGATTAGCGAGCCTCGCTTTGTTTCATTTTGCGATGGAGAGGACGAAGAGCACTGGACTCACAGGACACATTATTTGTACAAGAAATTATGTCGGACATAGGTGGCTCACATATATGTTAGCCCTCGCATGCATGTTTGGAGGACAATGGTTGGTGATATTATATAGTGCCAAATATAGTTGTGAGCAGTGGCATTACTACCCCTGTAATGTTCCCGCAGTGTTCGTGCAAACATTACGTTTGGTATACATTTAAACCTTACACATATGACATGTGATGGGAGGACAGTGTTTACAGAACTTAAGTGTCAGGTACCGTTGTGTGCAGAATATTGTCAGCTTTGAATATTTTTGTTATTGCAACAACACTCTTGCATGAGAAATATGGTAAATACTGGCGTTTCATAAATATGACCACTCCTTCCATAGGTACAGTTATGGATAACTAATCCTGTGCCTGATGGAAGTGTACACTAGTGGACAAAAATATTACTTCCTTTCAATATTATGTAGCATAGTGACATTGGTGGGTGGAAATTATGGTGAACACAGGTGGTTGGCAAATATGGCCTGTGTTAAGAACATGGCTATTGTTGCTGCGCAGTGGTAGAATATAACAGACACGAATCGCTACAAAGGCTACAAAAATTATATCCAAATAATATCCCGTCCATTTGTGATTGCATAATTTTACACTTGCCTGCGCGATAGAGTGGAGGGAGTACTGTTTTTGTTCTGTGTTTATTTGTTTGTTTGTGTATATGTCTGTATGTATATAGGCCTGAATGTCTGTTCTTCTATCTGTCTAACACTGTTCTAACATCATAACCCGAAAAGCTCTGACCCAGTTTTAGCTAAAATTGATGGAAGGGTTGAGGGTGTTAATGGCTTATCGCTATGCTTTCTCGGTCAGTAGGTCAAATATCTACAAGGACATTTGGTGGAGTCAAATTAAGCATTCCTTATCTGGTTTAAATCAAACTTGGTGGAAGGGTACAGGATAATGGAGAGATGAAGAGATTTGGTTTTGATTGACAGGTACAGGCTAAGGGTGCAGGGCAAGATCAAAGATCAGGATCGCAGGGCAAGGTCAGCTTAACACTCATAATCAGATTTATACCAAACATGGTGGAAGGGCTGTGGTTAAGGTAAGGCAAGAACGAACAATTAACAAACAATTAACCATTCTTTTTTGGATCACGAAATACCACGTCATGACTGAGGGTTTCTAGCTCCATAGGGTCACGGGCTCTGACACAGTCACTGCTACGCCGAAGGATGAAGAGCGTGCCCAGAAATATGGTATCAACTGGCCTCTGGTATCTCATTACCGCCAGCTGAGTGCACACTGGCCATTGTCAATCGCGCGCTTTCCTCTGCAGCGAGAAATTACAATTCCGCATCGTCCAATTCATTGTCCCCTCCTCCCCCTTTGCCAAGGTCCCCCCCCCACCAAATCGCCTCCCAAAATGGGCTTAGTGACAGCTCCATCGGGTATGAATTGGCCATAATAGTCCCTCTTCTTACGAGCCATAACTTTTCATCATCAGAGATGTATCATATGGGGAACATGACGTCACCCTAACTTCCCTTTTCCCCAGCGATGCTATGCCTTCCTTCCTACCCTCCTCTCTTGTGAAACCTTGCCGGGGGGAAAGTGAAATTTGTGTGTGTGTGTGTGTGTGTGTGTGTGTGTGTGTGTGTGTGTGTGTGTGTGTGTGTGTGTGTGTGTGTGTGTGTGTGTGTGTGTGTGTGTGTGTGTGTGTGTGTGTGTCTGTGTGTGTGTTTTATGCGAGGAAGAAGGAACCAAAGGCCATGAGCCCGCAGTACAGTTCCCTCCAAGAGAAAAACAAAATACAATAGAGAGCCAAATTCAAGATCTGATCATTTTGAGATGCCTGGACACACTGCGTTTGAAAGACTAGAGATCATAGGCAGCAGGAAATACAGACAGAGGGAGACAGTTCCAGACCTGACCTGTTGCATAAATGAAAGACTGGGAGTAACGGTTAACTCTTGTATTAGAGAGTTGGACAGAAAAGGGATGAGAGTTTGCTGCCAGACGGGTGCTACGCGCCCGTTGTAGAGGTGGAGGAATGCAAGCAGACAGTTCAGAGGAGCAGTGACCATTAAAGTAGCGATAGAAAAGAGATAAAGATGCAACAGTGCAGCGAAGAGACAGAGGTTGAAGGGAGTCAGTAAGAGGAGGAGAGTTAATGAGACGAAAAGCCTTTGACTCCACCCTATTGAGAAGAGCTGTATGTGGGGAGCCTCCCCACTCATGAGAGTTGTACACCACACAGGGGCGGATAAAACCCCTGTATAGAGTCAACAATTGTGCAGGGGTAAAGAAAGAGCAGAGTCGGCTTAGCACACCCAATCTCTTGGAAGCAGATTTTACAAGAGATGTAATATGATCTTTCCAAGATAAGTCCCGAGTAAATGAAACCCCAAGCATGTTCAAGGATGATGCAGGATTAAGCTGAATATTATTAAACATTAGTGGGTATACCTTTGGAAGATTTTGTCAGGTTGATAGGTGTAAGAACTGAGTCTTAGATGCATTAAAAACAACCATATTACTTTTACCCCAGTCAGAGATACGAGCCAAGTCAAACATTAGGTGTGCCATAGCCTCATCCCTTCTTTGTTGAAGTAACTGTTGAGGTGGGCGTTGCGGGAACCGAATGGAAAGGTGAAGGGTGGAGTCATCAGCGTATGAGTGGATAGGGTTAGATGTACAGCTTAGAAGATCATTGATGAATAAAAGGAAGAGAGTTGGTGATAGGACAGAGCCCTGAGGAACACCACTGTTGATAGATCTAGGAGAAGAACGATGGCCGTCTACAACAGCGGCTATAGAACGACCAGAAAGGAAGCTAGCAATGAAGGCACAGATAGAAGGATAGAAACCGTAGGAGGGCAGTTTGGAAATTAAAGATTTATGCCAGACTCAATCGAAAGCCTTTGAGATGTCAAGTGCAATGGCAAAGCTTTCGCCAAAGTCCCGAAAGGAGGATGACCAGGAGTTTGAAAGGTAGGTGAGAAGATCGCCAGTGGAGCATTCCTGACGGAACCCATACTGACGATCGGAAAGAAGGTTGTGATAGGAAAGATGCCTTAAAATTTTTCTATTAAGAATTGACTCGAAAACTTTTGAAATACAGGACGTTAACGCAATTGGACGATAGTTGGAGGGTTGGAAGTGGTCACCCTTCTTTGGGACTGGCTGAATGAGAGCAAACTTCCAGAAAGAAGGAAAGGTACAAGTTGACAGACAAAGACGAAAGAGTTTGCCTAGGCAAAGCACAGAAGCACAGTTCTTGAGAACAACAGGAGGGACCCCATCAGGCCCATATGCCTTGTTAGTACTGAGGCCAGTGATGGCAGAAAATACATCAACTGAAAAAATTTTAATGTCAGCCATGAGGAAGTCAGAGGGGGGAAGTGATGGAGGAACAGCACCGGAATTGTCTAAGGTCGGAATTGGAGGAGAAAGTCTGTGCGAAGAGATCTGCTTTATCAGTAGAAGAAATAGCTACAGAACCATCAGAGCAGAAAAGAGGAGGGAAGGATGATGAGGTAAAGTTGTTAGAAAGATTTTTGGCAAGGTGCCAGAAGGAGCGGGAAGAATTCGAGTTGGAGAGTTGAGAGCATTTAGTATGGATGAAATTATTTTTAGTAGAGTGCAGAAGAGACTTAGCACGATTCCGGGCAGAAACGTAAAGATGATGTGATTCAGGGGTGGGTGTGCTCCAGTTCCTTTTGTAGGCCCTCTCCTTGTTGCGGACAGCATTAGAACAAGTGTGATTAAACCAAGGCTTTCTTGCGTTAGTCAAAGGATATGAGAAAGGAATGTATGCTTCCATGCCCAAGAGAATAACCTCCGTAATGCGCAAGGCACACTCAGATGGCTCCCGGCCATGGAAGCAATAATCATTCCAGGGAAAATCAAAGAAGTACTGTCTGAGGGCCTCCCAGTCTGCGGCTCCAAAATGCCACAGACGACGTTTCCCTGGAGGGTACACAGGCCGTACCGGAGTGATAGGACAGGTTAAGGTAATAAGGTTGTGATCGGTGGAGCCCAACGGAGAGAAAAGATTAACAGAGTAAGCAGAAGGATTAGTTGTGAGGAAGAGGTCAAGTATGTTGGAGCTCTCTCCAAGGCGGTTCGGGATATCAGTAGGGTGCTGTACAAGCTGCTCTAGGTCATTAAGGATAGAAAAGATGTAGGCTTGTTCACCAGGTGGATCCGTGAAAGGAGAAAAGAGCCAAAGGTGATGGTGAACATTGAAATCTCCTAGAATGGAGATTTCAGAGAAAGGAGAAATGGATAGAATGTGTTCCATCGTAGAAGTAAGATAGTCGAAGAATTTTTGATAGTCAGTAGAATCAGAGGATAAGTAAACAGCACAGATATATTTAGTCAGAGAATGACAGGAAAGCCGAAGCCAGAGTGTAGAGAATTCAGAAGAATCGAGTTCAGGAACATGAGAGCAAGACGAGTCGTTGCGTATATGTACACAACAGCCACCTTTGGCTTTGAAATGAGTATAGAGAAAGTAGGAGGATACAGAAAAGGGTCTGCTGTCAGTGTGTGTGTGTGTGTGTGTGTGTGTGTGTGTGTGTGTGTGCGTGCGCGAGCGCGCTATTTTTTTTTTCTTGATTTTCACTACTGCAGTGTAAACAGTGTACGACAGAGACGTTTGTAAATAGTTTATGACAGTGACGTTGTAAAATATTGTGCGTAAGGACGTGGAAGACGCAGGTTGCATATGTTGAATGTGAACAACAATGACAAGGAATTCACGAGAATAACGTGGTAAAATAATGCGTACACCATTGACGCCGACACATTTACGACAGTGATCTATACATATATTTTACGACAGTGAAGTATGTATATGGTAATGTGAATGTTTACTTCTAGAAAAGTAAACCATACATAAAAGTGGATAAGTGATTTCTTCATTAATTAACGAGGGTATAATGTAAGTGCCTGTTCATATGTTAATTTCATAAAGAAATAATATAACATTTATAGGAAAATTAGTGATTGGCTCAGCATGTGATAAACGCACTTATTCATAATAGTGAAGTAAGGTTAAAAAATGTCTGTCTGTCTGTCTGTCTATAGAGTATAGACAGATGCCTTTATCCCGGGAGGGGTGACCACAAACAAATCGTCTCCATGTCGCCTTGTCCCCTGTCATGTCGCTGCCCTCTCCCAAACTTACACCCCTTCTCTGATATGCCTCTTTTATATCCCTCCATCTCATCCTCGGTCTCCCCTTCCCTCTCCCCCCTTCCACCTAACTCACTCACAGTCTCCTAGTTTGTCTCTCACTCTCCATCCTCTCCACACACCCAAACCATCTCGGTGTATTTCTCCTAATGCTTTCTATCACATCAACGTCCGCACCACAACGGTCCATCACATCCTCATTTGTCAGTTTGTCTCACCAAGTAACTCCACATGCTCTTTTCAAATAACTAATTTCTGCTGCTCTCACTCTTGACTTGTGTCCTTCCAGCAATGTGAATTCCAGGCTTTGCTGCCACACGTTAGAGTGGGGATCACAATGCTGCCATGCAGCGACTATTTTTTTAAATCTATGCTCACTTCTATATTTCTTATCATTGCTTTCAATGAACAAGCAACCTTTCTTCCATGCTGTACTCTTTCAAGCACTTCATCCTCCAAACTTCCATCCTTACTCATCACACCATCCAAGTACTTAAATGCACTCACATTTTCCCTTCCTTCACTATCAAGCCTCACAGTGCACTCAGTAACTTTTAAATCTCACGAAGACCGCAACTTTACTCTTCCCTACATTCTCCTTTAGATTTCGTTTCTTACGTACATTTCCAGACTCATTCACCGAACCTTGCAGTTCCACTTTATCCTCGTTTAACAATACAGTATCATCTGCAAACAACAGGACATGAAGTTTCCAAATGCTGCCACATCCCATTAAGGTTGCTCCAACATCCACTGTCCTACACTGTATCTATATTATAACATCATCCATATATAGTACAAACTGAACAAAGAAGGACACATTACACATCTCTGTTTCAGTCCAACATTCAGTTACAAAAATTCACCAGCTCACCGTTTGCATCCACTGCAGGCCAAGTGCCTTCGCACATACTCTTTTCATCATTCGAAAGCTTCCCATTTCTCCAGATATTTTTAATATTTTCCATATTCCACGTCAATCCACTCTATCATATACTTACCCCAGGTCCATGAAGGCAGCAAACATCTTCTTTCTCTTAAAACTTTCCCACGAAAGACTTTAAGATGAACATGTGACATGTAATGGTGTATGATATGTAGGAGGACTACTGGGCCTTGAGAGCAGGCTGTGAGGCCTATGCCCAGAGTCGAGCACATAAAAAAAAAAAAAAAAAAAAAAACACACACAACCTCTTCCCCTCCTGAAGCCTCCCTGTTCTTCATCAACTAATCCTCAGTTATTTCGCTAACTCTCTTAATAAGTATCCTACCATATACTTTTCCTATTACACAAAGAAGACAAAGCCCATATGATTACCACACACTTCATTTCCCCCCTTTTCCTTTGAACAGGGGAATAATTATACCTGTGTTCCAATCCTCCGGGACACTCCCTTCCTTCCAGGTCAATCTCCACAACTTTCATATCCATTCCACTACTGTCCTTCTTCCAGAATCAGCATTTCACCACACACTCCATCAATTCCTGGGGCTTTCCCCATTTTCACTTTCTTCATGTCTTCCACTACTTCCATTCTATTGATTTCTTCCTCCCTTTTCACCTCCCTTCTTCTTCCAGCCATTCTCCAGCCACTTATGCTAGTGTTACTTTCATTCTCTGTATTAAATAATTCCTTAAAGTCTTCTCTCCATCTGCTCACTTTTTCTCCTGTCTCCACCAGCAATATGTCATTTTTAACTTTCATTCCCCTACTACCTTCTTTATCATCCTGTCTTACTGTCTGACCTACTTCCAAACATTTTTTTACATTCCCTTCAATTCCTTAAAGTGTTCTCTCCAACTGCTCACTTTTTCTCCCTTCTGTACTGGTAATCTATCATTTTTATCTTACACTCCCCAACTAACTTCTTTGCCACCCTGTCTAACTCTCTTTACCTCTTTCCAGAACATTTTCTTACATTCCCTCTACCTTACACTCAACTTCCTTCCAAACTTCACATCCACCCTCTTCTTACTGCCTCTTACTTATCTTTTCACTTCATTCCTCTTTTCTTGATATAACTCTGTTCCGTCTCTCAACCTCCTCCACACCTCCTCATATGATTTTAGAAAGTCTTATTTCATTCAGGAATTATTTATTTATAAGATTATTACTCTCTGGACACCATCTAGCACTGTGTCAGTCTTGAATGGCTTGGAAAAAATGCGAAGTGGTAACCATCAGATGTACTTGGTGAATGAACAATGCTTCACGGCTGGAGAAAGGTGTGAAGAGGCAGCAGTTCAGTGGTAGAGACTGAAGTGGCACTTGACAGCCAGCCAAGGCTGCAGCCACCATGTACGCCCAAGTGCAACCTCTCTTCGCTGACAGCAGTTACCTCTGTTATCCACCTCCACGCTCCTCAGTGACTCCAACTAGCGATCAGGGGAGACTTGCATTGGAAAGAGGGAGGATTCATTGGTATTTTTGTAGTTAAAGGGTTATTCAAGCTGGTATGGGTGCTGACATACGAGTGTGTGAAAATGACCAATTTCACCCTTTTTACCTGTGAGGAGATGGGGAGTGCCGTTTACCCCCCCCCCCCACCAAAGATTGTTGGTTAAGGGTTACTGGACAATTTTTACCTCGTGTCTGTGTGTGAAGAAAATAGCTTAAAACAATTTTGATCTTATTTGAACTAATCATGGAGGAAGAATTCAGGGTCAGTCAAGGGGCTGACCCATTGTCTTTGTGAATAAGAGATCAGCCGTCAAGATCACACTGCAGATTTACATCAAACTTCATAGAGAGTTCTTGTAAAAGCAATCGATTCTGAGAAGATTCAGTCATGGGTTAAGTCGCAAGTCAAATATTCCTAGAAATAAAAAAGTTTTGATACAATTGGGATCAAACTTCGAAGAACAAAATATGATGGCAAGCCAAAGATAAAGAAATTCATTTTTAGAACAGGGCAAAGGTCAGTTTCTCGGGTATGGTCAACTCTAACATTTTTGTTACGATTTAGGCAAAGCTGAGGCAAGGGATGAAGGCCAGACAAAAATGAAGTCATTTGATTTTGAAAGCAGGCAGTTTAAGGCCAAAGACACAGGGCAAAGTCAAGCATTCGATCATTAGACACGGTGAAGGGCGGGGACGTTGCACTATGTGTGCTGCTCCTTGCGTTAAATCATATTTCGAACCTCTGGACGATTATATTTTGCTCAGGAGAGACCCATTATATTCACGGGTTACCCCTCAGCAGAATATACTTGCCTGTTGGTAGCCGGCTTGAACTATCATGGTGGGTGTCTTCCTTCTAAGAGACTGAATTAAGGACACGTTCTGTAAATATTTAGAGAGCAGTGTTTCCGTCAGTTGAATAAAGTCATCTTGCAATGGTCAGAATGAAATACGGTACTGGTATTTAAATTGTTCTCTGTATACTGCATGAATAATGATGCTATAACCAACTACCTAAGTTTCAAATAACATTTCGCAGACTGGGCCAAATCCTTTGGTGTGCTGAATCTCTAAATGTGAAAAATAGATATAATCCGCCATAAATGCCATAAGAAAAAGTTACGTATGACACTGCCACATGCATCTCACAGTGAAACACAGTAACCACTCCGAGATGATCGAAACATTATTGTTCAATTAAAAATTCATCCTACCCAGCTGTGTATTTGGTTTTGAACTAAAACAACGAAGCTGGACGGAGGTTATGTATTCACCCATGTCTGTTTGTGTACAAGATATCTGAAAAAGCTTTTATCGGAATTCAGTGAAATAGGTGAGCAGTGTCTCAAGAAAAAGTTCATTCGATTTTGAGATGGATCTGGACTCGGATGGACAAATAAATAATATATTTATTGACGCTGGCTCTGACGTTATGTAAGAAGGCAGATTAAGACCGTCGGATTAACTGACTGTGTGAAACCGTATAAAACTCGTGTGATAGGGAAGAAGAATTATGGCAGTTACTCATATTTATATTGGCGCTGGCGAAGGTTTGCGCTCTCTGTGGCTACCACCTGTACTCACACGAACTATAAATATCATTAGATTTATTTAATATCTTTACTTGGATGGGGCGTTTCTAGTAAATCTCGTTCTATATCGGTTGAGGCTTTCCAGGCATAGAAACGGTAGCCTAAAATTATAGAGTCGTATTTTCGTGGATTCACGTAATAATTCTGGTGCGTTACTGTATAGAGTCAGTTTGTGTGGCCAGTTTGTTTTAACCTTCTGCAACTTGAATACTAAGCCGTGGTTGCATAAAATTTTATGATCTGTAGTTTTGAAGTAGGAATGAGTCTCTTTGGTTACTAGTCAAATTAGCCCTCCAGGCCAACTAAAACTGACCAACAATGGAGCTGACAGGGTTTAGGAGTTTTCATCACATTAGAATAAATGCTTCATAGGAGGATTTAACTGATCGGATATAATTTGGGAGAGGAAGAGGAGATCAAGGGTGAGATAGGAGAGGGAGATGAGAGAGATATGAATCAGTGTTGAGATGGAGAAAGAGAACCGCCTAATGGTGCAGGACAAGACAGCATGGGGGCAATTTGTTTGTAGCCATTCCTTCTGTGATTAAGGTACTTGGCTGTAGAGTTTCTGCGAGCTAAATGAAATTGTCCATCGCAAAATGGATTAAAGTAAGAAGATGCTTTGACTTTGCAAAACGTGCATTTTGGCAGTGCATTTAATTCTTGGTGAGCTATGTTTCTGTGAGCATGGTTAAATTGTCATACTTTAACCGAAATAAAATGTAAAGTAGGGTTAGGTTGGTACCTAACACCTATATATTTTCCAATTAATTTCTGCATATGATTCATTAATATGCACTTATATGCTATTCATGTCGAAATATAATTACTGGCAGCATACATTAAGGAATATATTCCTCAAGATCGGTAGGCCTTCCAGCAGAAAATACAGTCGTCTAGAGTTAGCCAGAACATGATACTGTACGAGCATGCATTTCTCATCCGAGGTTATGGATTTAACGTGCAATATGTTATTTTATTCCGGAGGAAAAAGTAATGAAATCCCTCCTAACACTATATGTATATGGCTCTTGTATGTCCCTAGCAACAGCATTTGACCATATTTTATTCTTGCAGTCAAAAGACGATTTCGAGTCGACTTACAGAGCCTTTCCGAACGGACGAAGCGAGATATACAGTTTTCATTAATTCCCTCATGGTTAGGGTACTCTCGTAAGCGGGAAAAATGACCAATAAGATTATGGATAAAATAGGTACGAAGTCCTCGAACGAAATTGAAGTACTGGTGAAATATTCCGAAGAAATCACTAAGGAAGTGGTGCCAGAAACCCTCAGAGTCTCCAAAGAATCGTAAGTCCATGAGAATACTGTTGTTTTTCTCAGATTCCATGTTTGTTTGTTTTTTACAGATGCCGTAAACATCCGCCTGAGCAGATGTTCCATGCATTATATTGGACTAGAAATTTGGGTATGAAAAATGGGTTTTCTTCCCCAACGTGAGCTGGTTATGGAAAACAGATGCATTTTCCTTTAAGTTGAAACAGCCGGCAGCCACCCGACTGGTTAAAGAGAAGGAAGGGCTGGCGACTGGGGTGGGCTTGAGTCGAGACGGTCTGCATCACAAGTTAGGTTAGGCTGGAATACTGATATGGATTACGTTGGGTTACTTTAGGTCAGGGTAAGTTAGGCTATTGGAAGTATTCTAGGCGACATAGTAGGAGTCACATTACCCCTTCGTATCGATATGTTTTGTGTATTACACCTTAGTGTCCTCTATGATGTTACTTATTCCGCTCAAATTTCGACATAATGACATCAGTAACACATAATATGTAGATCCAATATGCCAAATAAATCGTCAAGGAAGAGGTGTTAGGAAAAGCACTTGGAATACACTCTTGGATTAGGTGGTTAGATTTGTTGTTTTTATTCATGTATTTTATTCACTTAATTAATTTTTGAAATGGTTATGTATCGTTAGTGATGTTGGGATGGACTGAATTCGGTTGGTTTCGGCCATGTTAGGCTACTTTGGGTTTGGTTAGGTTCATTTTTTGTTAGGTTAAGTTACAACAGTGCTCTCCTAACCAACCCAACGGCCCAAACCTGAAGCTGCTAGCGGCCACTTAGCAAGGTAAAGAATAAATTATGTTTAAATGTTGTGTGAGTGAGAAATGTCCGGTTATGTAATATAACGTAACCTGATATAACGTAACATCCTCTAACAATGGTTCTCAGACTGGGAAATATGGCCCCTAAGGGGGCCACTGCAGGATTATAGGGGAGCCATGGCGGACTAGTGTAAGTAGAGTCATTATTTGTGAGGGACTTCTGAGAAAATTGAAGGGTGGCCACGAAAGTGTTTCTCAAACTCTTTCACTTCATTCCTCACTTATGGGGATCGTAACATCCTCGTGGCCCCCCTTCAGTTTTCTCACAAGCCCCTCACAAATAATGATAAAGAAAAAAAAAAACTGTTTTGGTGCAGACACACTCTGATTTAATACTTACACTAGCCCGCCATGGCCCCCTTAAAATCTTGCCGTGATCCCCTTGGCGGCCAAGGCTCCCTGTTTGATAACCTGCCGGGGCGATTTATATGAGGTTAGGAGAGTACCCTAGCAATGAGAGAAGTAATGAAAGCTGTATATTTCGCTTCGTCACTTCGGAAAGTCTCTCTACGTCGACTCGGAATCGTCTTTTGACTGCAAGAATAAAATATAATCATATGCTGTTGCTAGGGACATAAAGCAGCAATATACATGTAGCTTTAGGAGGCATTCCATTACTTTTTCCTCCTCAGTAAATTCACATATTGCGCTTTAAATCCACAACCTCGGATGAGGAATGCTTGCTCGTACAGTATGATGTTCTGGATAACTCTAGACGATTGTATTTTCTGCTGGGAGACCCACCGACCTCGAGGATTATATTCCTTATTGTATAATACCAGTAATTATATTTCGTCATGAATAGAATATAAGTGCATAGTAATGTACCATTTGAAGAAATTAACTGAAAATGAAAAGGTGTTGGGTATCTACCTAACCCCACTTTGCATTTTATTTCGGTTAAAGTCTGACGGTTTTACCATGTTCAGGGAAACTGCCCACCAAGAATTATATGCACTGCCACAATTCAGGTTTTGCCAAGACATAGCATCTTCCTACTTTACTCCACTTTGTGATGGACAATTTCTTTTAGCTCAAAGAAACTCTACAGCCAAGTACCTTAATCACAGAAGGAGTGGCAACGAACAAATTGCCCCCATACTGTCTTGTCCTCCACCATTAGGCGGTTCTCTTTCTCCATTTCAACACTCTCATTCATAGTCTCGCACCTCCCTCCACTGTCTCACCCTCAATCTCCCTCTTCCTCTCTCGAACTACATCCGATCAGATAAACCCTCCTACGATGAGCTTATTCTAACGTCATGAAAATTCCTAAACCCTGTAAGCTCAATTGTTGGTCAGTTTTAGTTAAACTGGAGGGTTAATTGGTTAGTAACCAAAGAGACTAGAATTAGAGACCATCAAATTTTATGCAACCACGGCTTAGTATTCAAGTTGTAGAAGTGCTCCATTTCGGTCACGTTAAAACAGATTGGCCACACAAACTGACTCTATACAGTAACGCACCAAAATTATAAGGTGTGCACACGAAAACCGATTCTATAATTTTAGGTTACCATTTATTATGCCAGGATAGTTTCAACCGATATAGAACAAGATTTACCAGAAATACCCCATCCGAGTAAACGTGCTACTGTACATAAATCTAATGATATTTATCGTTCGTGTCCGTACAGACGGAAAACTCAGAGAGCGCAAACATTCCCAAGCACCAAAAAAATTTATGATTAATTTCTATAATTCTTCTTCCCTCTCAGACGAGTTTTTTACGCTTTCGTACAGGTAATCCGACGGTCTTGATCTACCTTCTTACATAATGTCAGTGCCAGCATATATATATATATATATATATATATATATATATATATATATATATATATATATATATATATATATATATATATATATATATATATATATATATATAAACTCTATATAAACTATAGACTATATATATATATATATATATAAAACATAGACAGTATATATATATAAACATATATATATATATATATATTTAGGCAGAATGTTTTCTTTTATACAAAAATCATTAAAGACCAAGGCATAGCCATTGTTCACTATTTTTCTGTTGATCTTTTCGAGTTTTCTTACACATTGTTTTACACTATGATTCAGGTTGTAGATAATATGTCCAAAATCCATGTCGTAACTATATTTTATTATTTATTTTCATTTTCCTAGGACGTTTCGTGTATCCTTACACATCATCAGCGACTGTAACATAGATACAATACACTATAAAACATGACATATACAACATAAACCTATACAATATATATACTGAAATGTACAACAACGACTAATAAAAGTGTAGAGTCACAAGAGTATGGATAAAAGAGACAAACCCTTTAGGTGAAGTCAAGTATGAGCTACAGTTAAAAGTGTATGGATAAAAGAGACAAACCCTTTAGGTGAAGTCAAGTATGAGCTACAGTTAAAAGTGTATGGATAAAAGAGACAAACCTTATAGGTGTAGTCAGCTATGAGCTACGTGGTTGACTGCGAAGGTTGTATGGGTGAGTGGGTGCTTGTGGCTGTGTCGTGTTGCCAGTTGTGTTATTGTGTGTGTAATGTTCATTTGTAATTGTCGCTGCTTGTGGTCGGGCCTTTATGTATTTAAACAGTTTGAGGGTACGATCTAGTCCGGTAGTTTGGTTGTTTATGGCCGGCGTGTTTTCACGTATGAGAAGTGCTTCCGCCAGTTGTAGTCTAATGTGGTCATGACATTTTTTTATTATATTAGTATTTTCTATTAGAACTTGTCTGTTTATTGATGTGTGATGTTGAGTCATATGATCTTTTATAGAACCGGATTGTAGGTGCATGGTTAAACGTCTGCTTAGTGTGGTTGTGGTCATACCAATATATTTCATGTGACGAAGTTTACAACCTTCGTGTGGGCAAGTGAATTCATAAACTACATTGGTATGTTGAAATTTGTTGGTTTGTTGAGCTGTGTTGTTTTTCATAATCATGTTGCTAACTTTCCTGTTTTTATAGTAAATAATTAAACTGAGCTTGTCTGAGGGGATAACACATGATGTGTTACGTGTCACAATCTCTCTAAGTACACGTTCATCCGTTTTATAAGCAGGGGACATCTGATTACCATAATACACATTGTGGGTAACAGTATGGGGAAGCGATTGGACATTTGTGGTTGAGACTTGTTTTGAAATAAATTGACATATTTTTCTGTCAACTATTTGATTGGAATAACCATTGTTAATTAAGATCTGCTTTAATTTAGTTACTTCTGAGTGGAAGAGTTCCCACGATGAGCAGTTCTTATGAGCACGACGTAAGTATGACCTGATAACTGACAATTGGTACCGCTGCGGACACTCACTCACAGCATTAAGGCATCTACCCAAGTCAGTAGCTTTACGATATACGGAGGTTTTATAGTTACCATTCTCCTCTTCTATTAATACATCAAGAAAAGGGATTTTGTTGTTTGCACTTATCTCATAAGTAAATTTTAATATTGAGTTATGTTCCATGGCAGTTCTTAGTTGTTTAAGGTGGTTTTCGTCTCTAACGACCACATAGATATCATCAACATAGCGACAATACGTGGTTGGACGCAGGTTGGTATCTTCTAACACTTTGTTTTCTAAGTGACACATGTAAAAGGCAGCAAATGTTGGGGGCGTGGAGGCGCCCATCATCCACCTATTTAGTATAGCCATACTCTGTTTTTTGGATAGCTCTGCACTGAGTGGCAAGCCAAGTGATTTCCTGTAATCCAGAAAGCATTTACAACGCTGGGTAGTAACCTCATGACCAAGTAACACGTGGGTTGGCGGAGGGTTAGTGCCCCTGCATGGAAAACAGCTAATTAAAACATGAACAACAAGCCACGGACCAGGACTGACCAAAAGGTGACTACTAAGGACCGAACAAAGGACATGGTACGGACTGGAACATGGATTGTAAGGGGTGCAAATGATGAGGTGAAAGAGTCAGAGATTGTCCAGGTGCTTTAGAGTGCAAAAGTGGATGTATGTGGATTAACTGAAACTAAATTGTGAGGTGAGAGTGTGAGAGAATGGGTGTATGGATGGGGTATATTTGCGGGAGTATGTGAGAATGAGAGGGCAAAAGGTGAATGTACTGTTGTGAGTAACAGATGGAAGGAGAATATGGGAGAGTATGGATCAGTTGGCTCCAGGATAGTGCGGGTAAGACTGAAAGTTGGAATACAAATGCGCCAATGGGAGATCGTGCAAGCAGAGTGAGAGAAGAGTTTTGGACAAATGTGGATGCATGCATGGAAAAGTTTGAAAGCAATGAGAGAGTTTTTTTGACTGGAGATATGAATGGAAAAGTAGAGAATCTGAAGATGAATTGCGTAGTTGGTGAGTAGGGTGTGCCTGCAGAGATGGATGAAAATGGCAGTCCTTTAGTTGACATTTGTGCCAGGAGGGGGTTGGTGATAGCCAATACCCTCTCCAAACACAAAATGATCCATAGGTATACATGGCGAGTCATGAGAAAAGTGGGTGGTGAACTAAATGAACAGACGGCAATGATTGATTATGTGTGTGTGGATGATAGGATGAGAAGGTGTGTTATGGATGCAAGAGCATATCAAGGTTTGGGGAGCGGACATTCTGACCACCACCCGGTGGTGGTGAGAATCAAGGTCCAAATGAAATGGAGATATAGAAGAAGGGAAGGACAGAAGGAAGTAGTTCAAACAAGGAGAGTGGAAAGGATACAAGAGGATGGAAAGAAGGCATAATATAAGAGAAGTGGAAGAGCGATTCGGTAAATATGGATTGGAGCACATGGGGGATGTGGAAGGTGTGTGCAAGATATTCACAGAAAAAATATGTGGTGCATGTGAGGTGTTATGTGGAGTGAAGAGAAGACGAAACGGGGTGCAGGGAACAGCATGGTGGAATGAAGAGGTGAGACAGTCTGTGGCACAAAAGAAGAAAGAATATATTGAGTGGATGAGAAACGGTCGTGGAAGAAGTTGAGAGACAGAAGAGAGAGTTATATGTAGAGAGGAAGAGAGACATGAAAAGATTAGTAAGAGAAAGAAGAAAGTCAATGAGAAATTTGGAGGAAATGTGAGTGTAAAGTTGAGTCAGTAAAAGAAAATGTTCTGGAAAGAGGTAAAGAGAGTTAGACAGGGTGTCAAAGAAGGTCGTCTGGGAGTGAAAGATATAAATGGTAGATTACCAGTGGAGATGGGAGGAAAAAGTTAGCAAATGGAGTGAACACTTTTAGGAATTGTTGAACATAGAGAATGAAAGTAATGTGACTATAGGTGACTGGGGAATTGCTGGTAGACGGAGTGATGTGAGAAGAAAGGAAGAAATCGTAGGATGGAGGTTTTGTAAGCAATGAAGAAAGTCAAAATGGGGAAAGCCCCAGGAATGGATGGAGTGTGTGATGAAATGCTGCAGTATGAGGGAGAGATAGGAGTAGAACGGATGTGGATGATGTGCAGATTGGCCATGAAGGAAGGTAGGATCTCGGAGGATTGGAAGTCAGGTATAGTTATTTCCCTGTACTAAGGAAAAGGGGAAATGAAGTGTGCGGTAATCACAGAGGCATTTGTTTTCTTAGTGTAATAGGAAAAGTATATGGTAGGACACTTATTGACAAAGTGAGGGAAAAAACAGAGGAATTAGTTGGAGAAGAGCAGGGGAGCTTTAGGAAGACGAGAGGTTGTGTAGATCAGATATTCATTCTTAGATCTTTAGTGGAAATGTTTCTAGAAAAGGAAAAGAAGTTGAATGTGGCCTTCATGGATTTGGAGAAAGCATATGACAGGGTGGACAGACAAGGATTGTGCAAAATATTAAGAGTGTGTGGAGTAGATGAGAAGTTGTTGAGTGCTGTGAAGAGTATGTATGAGGGTGCTAAGGCTGTAATGCGTGTGTATAGTGAAGTGAGTGAAATTTTCTATTTCAAAGTTGGATTGCAACAGGGATGTGTCATGCCTCCATGGTTGTTCAGTCTGTATATGGATGGGGTTATAAAAGAGATACGAGGTAGGGCAGTGGATGTTGGAGTGACTCCAATGAGAGAGGGCAGTGTTTAGAAACTCCCTGTACTGTTGTTTGCTCGTGATACTGTGTTGTTAAGTGAAGACGAAGGGGAGCCGTAAGGCTTGGTGAATGAGTTTAGAAGGGTGTGTAAGAAACGAAATCTAAAGGTGAATGTAGGGAAGAGTAAGTTATGGTTTCGAGAGAAGTGAAGTTAGTGAATGTACAGTGAGGTTGGATGAGGAGGAAATGGAAAGTGTGAATGTGTTTAAGTACTTGGGTAGTGTGATGAGTAAGGATAGAAGTTTAGAGGACGAAGTGCTTGAAAGGGTACAACAAGGAAGAAAATTGCTGGTTCCTTGAAAGCAGTCATAAGAAACAGGGAAGTGAGCATGGAAGTGAAAAAGTTACTACATGACAGTATTGTGATACCAATTCTAATGCACGGAAGTGAAGCTTGGACCTTGTTAGAAGGACACAAGTCAAGAGTGAGAGCAGTAGAAATGAGTTACTTGAGAGAAGCATAAAGAGGCACATGGAGAGACAGACTGACAAATGAGGAAATGAACGAGGGTCGTGGTGTGGATGTGGAATGATTTGATTTGATTTGATTTGATTAATTTATTTCGCCGGATGGCGACAAACCTAGTACAGTGCCATGCGGCCGTATGTAAGGTGAGTACAGGGGAACTCATGCCACGCAGGACACACTGTCGAGCTATAACAAATTAACACCCACCAAAGTGTGGATGATGCATGAGAATAACATCTAGGTTATCATCTTCCAACATATGTTTACAAGTGTCCACTAATGTGAGTTCATGTGGTTATTAACCCACCCCGTGCCAGTGCCGTTTTAAAACGGTCTGACATAATTCCGTGGCCAGTGCCAGTGCCATTTTAAAAAGGTTTGAAATAAAAAAATTCACTGACCGCATTTTTCAAGCTTTGCAGGTAAAAATTGGCAGGCATGTATGGTAACTGTTCCTCTACTATCCCCCAGGCTGTCAAGGCCATACATTCACTCGCTACCCCCCTCACGCTCGCTCTCCCTCACTCTGCCTGTGTGCCTCACCCAGTGCTGTATATAGTGAAGGCATATTGTAAAAATTTTCACGTAAATGTAAGTTGTAAATATTTTCTTGTAAGTGTAAGGACTATATAATGAAGTCAAGTTGTAAATACCTTCTTGTAAGTGCCAGGACTGTACATAATGAAGTCAGGTTGTACCTATCTTCAAGTAAGTGTAAGATAATGTATTCACAGTGAGAAAGAAAGGCAAATTGTGATAGATGTTGAAGTAATAAGTAATCAGAAAAGTGTATTGAACATTGCTATACTTTCCCAGCATAAATACCTGAGTATACCTTACATAAAAAACAGCTTTCTCTCACCTATGTGGTGAGGGTGAGAGAGCAGGTATACCTGTATATGAATATGCAGGACTCAATAAAACCCATTTCCAAGCTTTGGTGAGCATTTTAATGGCGAAATTCGTTGTTTTCACATCAAAATCTATTATTTTAGACAATAAAAAAAAAGGTCAAAAAATGGCCGGCACTGAGGCGACCCATAGGGTTAAAAATAGCTGGCACGCGGCGTGTTAAATTAGAGACAAGTGGACATTGCAGGCAATAATGGTCAAGGGTGTTGGCATTGGGTGCGTCACACAGCTTACAGGAGGAGAAATGAGGTGCATTGCCTGCCCCCAGCCACCTGCCACTCAGGTCGGTAGCCCAGTCTGAGGCGGGCACACACCAATTTATGTTGACACACCATAAGACAACTGCGACAATATCCATGGGGACGAGAGAGAAAGTGGTTATAATGTTGGATGGACGCACTGTGAGCCCTCTCAGCATTTCTGCAGTGGAGAATAGGGGAGCCAGCTGCTCTGCATATTATCTGTGTTGTAGCAAATGGGGGAGGCATTAGTAGCATCCAAAGTAGGCGGATCCAGTCCATAGGCAGTCCTTGCAAGAAGGTCAGTGGTGTTGTTGGCTGTGAGGCCAATATGAGAGGGAATCCACAGAAAGTGAACCAACAGTGAATGATCTTGGGCAGTGGCCAATTGACAGTATCTGTGTAACCAGGTGTTGATATGCAGGCCTGGGAGAGGAGAGGGCATGGAGGGCCAGCTGTGAGTTACAGATGATCAAGCCGCTGTTGTTTGTCCATATTAATAAAGTAACTGCATCCAGGAGTCCATGTAGTTCACAATACGTAGAGCTTGATGAGGTTGGCAGTCGACAGTCCAACCAGCCCCCTTGAGGTGGGTCCACACTTGGGGAAAATACAGCACAGCCAGCACTGCCATCCTCCTGCATGGAGCCATCAGTGTAGATATGGTGGGCCGTAGGGAGGGAAGATGACAGCCTGGCGATGGTCTCCAAAGCTAGCTGTTTCTGAAGCTGAGGCAGGTCAGTCTAGGAGGCCGAAGTGCATGAGATAGCAGGCACAAGGGTCTGCCAAGGTGGAACGCCATAGTCCACCTCCTCAGCAAGCACTGGTACATTGATGCTTAGCCATCGGATGTTTGAACAAACAGTATTAACTAGTGTGCGGCCAACACGGCAAAGCAGAGGCCTTGGTGCAGTGGGATCAAGGGATGTCCGAATGATGCGAGAGTAGTGGGGAGAAAGGTGAGGATAATGCAGGCACTTAACGCTGAAGTATGTAACCACGGAATATATTCTCTCAACAAATGGTGGAAGGTTGAGTTCAAGTTGCATGTCAAAGTTACCCACACCTCTTGCCAAGTCAGCAATCCTCTTATGGGGGGATGGTGAGTGGATTATGAGATTTTCGTATAACCTGGCAGTTCCACCACCCGGTTATATCGGTGCCTCCAATGCCTCTCTCTCTTTGCCTCCTGGTGGCCCAGTGGATGTGGTTGCTGAGTGTCACCAGATAGTCCGAGGTTTCATCCTCGTTAAAGTGCTTTTTTTTTTTGTTTTTTTTCAATACTTCATTTTGGTGCTAGAAAGAGACGCCTCCAAGCAGTGGCACTGTTATAACCAGGTGGGTGTCCTGCCTAGTTGTACAAACGTCCTTTAACTCCCTCCCTATCCACCGAATGGAGAATGTTGGACTGCCGGAGAAGTGCAACCTCAGGCTGTAGTCCACTGGGTTCACGTTTCAGATGAACTAGGGACTACAACAACAACAGAAACAAAAACAACAACAGCAGCAGCAGCAGCAACTGCTGCTACCATTACCACCACCACCACAAGTATTACTATTACAGCTACTATTCCTACTTACATTTTCACTCAAACGGTCACCAGTAACTTCACACGGAAACCCTAATTAACTCTGAGGTGAAAATTACAAGACAGATTAATTCCTGATAATATTTACTGCCATGGAGACTATAATACTTTTACACAAATTTGGTCCTGATCCTAGTCTATTAACAGCTTATTTCGCTTATCTCAATGTAAAAAGACACAGCAACTGCCCTACAACCTACCCATTACACTTCTTCGTGACTAACATAAACTAATTTTAATCTCTTATTTCAAATCAGCTTTCAAGATGGAGAGATGGCAATTTTAGGCCATGTTATGGTAAAGCTAGTATAGTTTAACCAACTTTGATGTCAATATCTAACCAAGTGTACAACCTAGGTCATTCCATGGCCTCTGTGTTCTGCTATGAAAGGGGTGTTATGTACTTCATATTAATTATAACACACTACTATATTGATTTCTCCCTCTAAACCAGTGTTATGGTGGTGGAGAGGGACGCCTTCACTTGGCAGCACTGATATAGCTGGGTGGCTCCTCTGTTCGGTTTTACAGATGTTCATTTCTCTCTCCATCCACCAAAAGGAAGCTGGTGGACTGCAGGAGGAGGACAGCTTCAGCCTGCAGTCCATTGGGTTCACGTTTAGGATGAACCTAGGGCTACAACAACAATAGTTACTACTACTAGTACTACTACTACTACTGCTACTACTACTACTACTACTACTACTACTACAACTCTACTATTACTACAGGGAGGTGTCAAATAGGTAGTTATATTCTTGCTACCTCCAGATGGTTATATTCTCCTAAGAGGGTTTGTCAATTATAGTGTTATTTTTCTTATTAAAGATTTTCAAAATCCTTGCTTGAGTAATTGGAAGATGGTATTTTAAAAGTAGCTGAGGTGACGACATTGCAACATCATGGCTACTCACAAAACAGGGAAGATCAAAATAGTACGAATAAGCTCTCTCAGATGGTCGAAGCATCTATTTATCTATCTATCTATCTAATGCCAGACGCCTCAATCCCTTAACCCGCGCCATCCCGAGGACGTACTTCCACGTCCTCACGTTTTGTCACAGCTAATCCCGAGGACGTACTTCAACGTCCTGCAATTGCAAGGTTCATAATTTCCACAATTTTCAATTTTCGTGAGTCATTTTTGGTACATATACACGGGACACCTTCCTCAACAAGATGCCAGGCATAGACAATGCCTTACCCAGCATGACTTCCTCCTCCCCCCTGCATGCCCTTTTCTCAGCAATTCACCTGTTATCAGTGACCTGGCCAGTATAGCCATGTCATGCCACGGTACGAAATTCAGGGCCAGAGTGATTCCCCAATCAATGACAATGTGGAGGACAAACTTTACAGAGCATTAGAGGAAGAAACAGTTAGAAATGATGATCAGGTAATGTGGCAAAAAAAGGTCAGGTATTAGTGAGTGAAACAATGCTTATAATGCCTATATTACTGCTTGAAAACCAATATACTCTTGTACTACATATAAATTCGTAACAGTAAATAAATAAATACCGTTTATGAGTGGTGTGAAATAGTTATCCTCCCATAGAACTAGTTTTCTTTGGTGCCAGCCTGATAGAAAACCCAGTAAGGTAAGGAGGCTCTCCTACCTGTAATGAGTATTTTAAACCTCAGGTTAGCGATTTCTCTATGAATTTTCGATGTTTCTCACCAAAAGCGAAAGTTTTAGCAAAAAAAAAAAAAAAAAAAAGGGTCGAAAAATGGTCGGGATTGGGGGGTACCAGTGGTCAAAAAGTGGTCGGGACGGGGCGGGTTAAGGGGTGGCCACAGACAGATCACCTCCATGTCGCCCTGCTCAATGCCGCTTCATTGCCTACCTCCCAGCACACACACCCCTCTCTCATATACCTCTCCACTCCATCCCTCCATCTCTTCCTGGGCCTCCCCCTCCCTCTCCCCCCCCCTCCACCTCACTCGCACATACTTTCCTCGTTAGTCTCTCTCTCTCCACCCTCTCCACAAGGCCAAACCACCTCAGTGTATTTCTCCTAATGCTTTATATCACATCCACATCCACACCACAATGTTCCTTCTCTTCCTTATTTGTCAGTTTGTCTCTCCATGTAACTCCACATGCTCCTCTCAAATAACTCATTTCCATTGCTCTCACTCTTGACTTGTGTCCTGCCAACAAGGTCCAAGCTTCACCTTCATACGTTAGAGTTGGTATCACAATACTGTCATGAAGTGACTTTTTTACTTCCATGCTCACTTCTTTGTTCCTTATCACTGTTTTCATCGAACCAGCAACCTTTCTTTCCTGTTGTGCCCTTTCAAGCACTTCACCCTCTAAACTTCCAACCTTACTCATCACACTACGTATTGTAAGTACTTAAACGCACACACATCTTCCACTTCCTCGTCATCCAGCCTCACAGTACATTCAGTTACTTCATGTCTCTCGAAGACTATAACTTTACTCCTCCCTAAATTCACCTTTAGATTCTGTTTCTTACACACACTTCCAAACTCATTGCAGTTCCCCTTCGTCTTCACTTAACAGTACAGTGTCATCTGTAAACAACAGTTCAGAGTGTTTCCAAACACTGCCATCTCTCATTAAGGTTTGAAACACATCAGAACTAAAGGTTACTCTAATATCCCACACAGATAATCCATAACACCGCACAATATATGCCGTAAAGAAAAACACTAAAGTTTCGTTGTTAACTTTCTTAGATTATCCTAAAAGAGAGTTAAATAGAGCATAAAGAGACTTTAATCTAAATTCAGTGTACCTTTTGTTTGAAAAATTGAAATGAATTAAGTGCCCTAAACACATATTTTTCAACAACCTGAACTTAATTTACAGAAAAGATACCGTGGGAAGGATTCCTTGTAGCAGTAGTAGTAGCAGCAATCCCAGGCTCATCTGACCGTGAACCCATTGGACTGTAGGTCAAAGTTGTCCTTGTTTTGCTGTCTACCATCCTCATGTCGGTGGATAGGGACGAGATTAAGCTGCATTTGTATAACTGGGCAGTCCCACCGCCTGGTCACCTAGGAGCCACCACTTGCAACACAGCAAATATTCAAACTGCTTGATATGATGAAGACCCCTCACTCTTGATGATGAATATCTAGCTGTACCGTATGTGATTATGTAGAAAAAACACTTCGTCTACCATGATTTAGCAGAAATTTTCGTCCTTTTGCAGCCTATCCCCTAGGACTCTGGGCACAAATGGGATAATCAAGCCATAAAGCTCCTTGTCTGTAGATTTGTCTTACAGACGAGTGTGAGAGCCAGTAGAAAAATTCAGGTGCCTTGGGAGATGATAATTTGCGGCACAAGAGACTGCAAGTTGCAGTGAATGGCACACACATCCGATCATTAGCAGTTGTGGGACTTCTGTACACCGGTCATCAGTGATGCATTGTCAGACCCAGTTGCTAAAAAATTCTGTAAGTTTGCTCTGGTATTTCTTTAAGACAGTTAATGGCATCACATATTATATCATCATTGCACTCAGTGAGTTCAGTTATAACCAAAATTGTCTCTACAATTTTCTTCTATATATCAGAATAATATCTAATGTAAGTACTTATTATCTTTGTCACCAAAATGTCATTACTTTTACCTATCAATAAGCTAATCTTTCACATATACCAGCTTTCAGTTCGTTGATGAGGTGAGGGGCCATCAAATTACAGACCACTGCACTACACTTAGATATTTTAAGTTTCAGATCTATTTATCCTTTGCTCTCACTGAAAAACACTTTGCACGCCTCTGACAAGTGGTCTGCTACTCGTGATGTACAATGATCTGCTATGAACAGAGCTACTCGGCTCTCTGATTTTCTGGTGTCATCACTTATTGTTTCAGGTGGAGTAACTCTTTCCCTCTTAGAACTAAATGGTTCTTCTGCTTTCCAGTGTTTGGCAGTGTTGCAGTGTTTTTCAGTGTCATTTACTTTTGCATTCAAGGGACACTTGCAGTATTTGCATTAGCTCTTAGTGTCGTCTCCTTCTAGTCTAGTAAGTCCAGGGCCAGATTACCAGGTATAGGCAAAATGGGCAACTGCCTGCCAGGCCACGGCCTGACACAGGCCATCCAGACTTCTAGAGAGAGATAAATATACGCTTTTGGCGTCCAAATAAGGGTCATCACCCATCAGTCCATCAAAAAAGACCATCATTGGGCATGCCAAAATTCAACTGGAAATAAGGGAAAAAAAGAGATCTGCTGTATATGTTGCAGGCCAACCGTCTGCGTTGCCTACCAGGCCACAGCAGGGTTAATCCGGCCGTGAGTAAGTCAGTTATTACCGCTATAGTCACTTCTTACCGCTATAGCCACTTAGCTGGTAAACGCTTGCTGTACTTCTTGCTAACAGTTTATTAATAAGAAATATGAATGGTACTCAACAGTCAGAATAACGTTCTTCACGAAAGGCTAGCTGCCGTCTGAGAGCAAGCTTAAGACGAAGGCGGTGTAACTCAACTGAGAATTCTAACAGGAACGGAACAGGACGGTCATGGTGAATAGTATAATACAAGTACGTCCAGGACACAAATGATTGCTGTAGATGACGTGTGCCATATTATTTACGTTAACTTTTTTGTCTTCAGCTGATAGATTAGTGTTCTAATATTGATCTGGTGAAAAAATCGCCAGGAATGTCACCAAACATTAAAGGAAATAGCCAAAAGCTGCAAAATTAAATGACAGAAAAAGTAGCGGAGCGCCTTTAAGAGTCGTCAGATATAGCGACAAAGTTGCCAAGATGGCAACCCTGCAACTAACCACATCTTTAGTAGTATCACCATAAAATGCTAACATGTTGAGTATAAATAACAGTTCTAAAAAGGCAGGCTTCGGCCAGTTTGAGGTGAGTGGGTTGGGAGGCTTTGGTTTACCACCCGGCTGACATTGGTTCGAGTCCTTGCAGCCTACCTGGCCCGGAACCGGGCACAGCGCAGGACCAGGACCGATTGACCTCGTGACTGGCCTCTACCACGACCGTGACCACAACAGTGGCTACGCTAATGATGCTTCAGGAAAAGTTAAGCTCCTTTGTGAGATACTGTGTTTGGAGTTCACAGTTTTCAAATATGTCCCCCTTCTGTGGTATCACCAGTCATGTCTGGTTAGTTCTCATGATCGTATAAAGTCCTCACCAGGGCCGGACTCGGGTGGGCCCACGGGGCCTGGGCCCCGGGCCTCCCACCAAACGTTGGGCAACTTGACATTAGGTATTTTTCATTACCAAAACAGGACCGATGTCATAATGAAAAATCCGTCAGATAATGAATAAGCATGATTTGGTATTGGATTTGGAGATGGTAATGAACTTGATTGGATGATTTACTCAATTAATTTGTTAGCTTTTAGAACATGAAAATACAGAACATATGCCATTAATGTTCAAAATGAATATTTTTTTCCCTTATACATGTACACAACCTATATTGGCAAGGGGTAAGTACATGAATAATCTTTCTTTAAGAAATTTGGTAATGACACTGATAATGCCCTGGCTCTGAACACTGGTGTGTCACAGCTTCATCCAGTCTGTTCTGTTCGAAATCTGAGTATTTATTTTTTATTCAAAGTTAAAATATAAGGAACATATTAATCAAGGTGTCAGAGGGTGCAACTTGCATATTAGCAATCTGTACTCTGTAAGAAAATTCCTGAATAGACGTTGCCTCGTAACTTTGGTCCATGCAGCGGTCTTGTCTCTTGTTGGTTATTGTAATTCACTGTGGATTGGCCTTCCAAATACTATACTAACAAAAGTTCAGTCTGTGTTGAACAGGGCAGTAAGATCTATCTTTGGTCTCCCCCCGAGAACCTCTACTACACCGTTCCTAATTGAGCTTAACTGGTTACCAGTAAAGGCTAGAATTGAATTTAAACTGTGTCTTATTACATTCAACGTTTTTAAGTTTGGTGAACCGAAGTATCTTGCTTAAATGCTAAAACTCCCATCGGCACGCCTGGGTGTAATGTTACGTAGTGAAGATGATTCCTTGTGTCTTGACGAGCCTGGAGCCATTCACCAGTCATCTTTCTCTAATCGTTCTTTTGTGTATAGAGCCCCTATATTATATAACAGATTGCCACTGTCCATGAGACAACTCTTTTCTGCTGAATCCTTCAAGAGAGCTGAAAGCCTTTCTTTTTTCAAAATGCTATGACCTGGAGAGAGGTACTATGACGGATGATTATAGTTATAGGATTTAATTGTTGCCACTTTCTTATATATATATATATATATATATATATATATATATAGATATATATATAGAGATACAGTATATATATATTTACTGATGAAGTATGTATTGTATATGAGAGATGTCACAATTCTTGTACTTGTAAAAATAATGTGTATGTCTGTCAAGCGCTTGTGAATTCCTTATGGAAGAACTGGCGCTTTTGAGAAACTAACAAACAAAAAAGATTATTATTATTATTATTGTTATTATTATTATTATTATTATTATAATTATTATTATTAATGAAAAACTGAATCTGGGAATGAAAATTGAAGAATTTGGTTACATACCCATGTTCAAATTTTGCAGCCCTGGAGCTGGTGCCAGCCGCCAACAAGTGTTCATATTTGATCACTTGTCACTGTCAGAAGATTTCATTTGTCATCAGTCAGTTCATAGCTTCTCTTAACCAACGGCTGCATGCATATGAACTGATGTCACTTCGCTTTGGCTGCTTCGGACAACTGACAAAGCTATCCTCTGAATAGGTGTCTAGAGCATCTAAGAAATTACTGGATGTCTGTCCCAGCGATCTGGAGACTTCATTTCCTGAAGAGCTCATCCAGTTTGCTGCTTTTGGAAATATTATGCTGACGAAGAGCCAAACGACGTTAGCGCTGTGGTATTTCTCTACAAACTTATCCACGATAAGCATGTGCTAGATATTTTCCCCATTGTGGAGGTAGCCCTGAGAATGTACAGCTCCGGACAGATGAAACAGCTACACCCCATCCACCAGCGACTTGGTTTGGGTCTCAGTGGTTCTGGTAACAGTTGCAGGTGGAGGGAGGGGGGACGTGGGAGGGTGAGGAGGGGAGAAATGTGGGCGGAGTTATATAGGGGGTAGTGTGGGAGGGTGAAGAAGCAGCACAGTCTGGCTGGTGGGAGGGGGAGAAGAATGGTTGGGTAGCGGAGACGAGAGTCTGCTGGAGGGTAAGACAGGTGAGTGTGATTAGATGAAAAGAAATTACAAAAAATGATTTATTATAATATCTGCTGCACATATTGCATTTTATCTACTAAATAAAAACACTGTCTATTATTCACCACCGTATTTGGGTATCCTACTCATTATTATTATCCTTTGGATATTAGGCAATAAATAAAGATATTGGACGGTCTTTCGGACCCGAACCAATTTTTTCATAACTTTTTTCTTCAGCTATTTCCGTATTCCTATTATCCCTCGTGCTTGAAGTCCCCCTTTTTATCACTTTCTCCTACGCCCTACATTTTTTTTTAGGCATAACCATATTTGTCAACAAATATTCCTTTCATTAATCTATTTAATTACCTGTTTTCTTTCAATATGCATTTGTCTAATAATGGGTGTTACACCTTAATTGGCGCCGCTATTTGACGTTTTGAATAAATTTGGTCTAAATTTACGCATATATTGCAGTCTCTCTCAAGTAGGCTGGCAACCTCACACATCCTCACCCCTGCTTTCTCCTTCTCTCGCTATCCGTTCCCTCCTTTCCTTTTGTAGTACTGTTTATCTATTCTTTCTCATATTTTTAACCTCATTCCTTCTTACAAACTTTTAGTGCCATAGGAATTTCTCCCTTATCACCTACAGTCCTACTACATGAAAGTGGAAAAAACTGCCATCGGGAAAAGAATAACTGGAAATTTATGGCGAAGGTTACGATATTAGTTATTTAGAATGAAAGTGTTGGCAGATACGCATTCTTGACGTGATTATCGCAGCCACAGCATTACGCCTTCATAAAACAGAAGGACTATAGGTTTCATGCATTACCTCCTTACGTCCAGCATTACTGTGCAGAACGCCATGTATAACACATTAAGGACCACAAGGACAGTACTGGTAGTCATCGTGATTCTCATGAATCTCTCCATAGGCTATTGAAAACAGTGCTTTATGCTCAACTTCAGAATTATGTTCTCATCATGGCAATGATAGGCAAAGATAATAAAAACAATATATACAACCAAATTATCATTTATCATACAACAAAGCTCAAACTGCCTCCGTGCTGCAGTCTCAAGGGTGTAACCAACTCACACAATCACATGTAACCTGAAGAAATTAAATACATGATCCTATATATATATATATATATATATATATATATATATATATATATATATTTATAACCATGAACAACACTGTTTGATCTAAAATTTATTGTGTTGGGTAAAGCAGAGGACACTAACTAGCATGGCAACCTACCACACGGAAACCACCATGTTGCACTACACGCCACAGAAACCGATGCACAGACCATGATATCAGCGGATAGACTATGAGAAGAGTATTGCACGAAGCAGGGTTGCATCACAGGACCCTAGCAAATGTTATGTTGACAAGCCAGAGGATTTTTGGAAGTGTGTCACTGAAGGCGCAACTGCTGGAGAAGGAATAATACTCGGTGAGTATTATTTCTGAGGTTTTCGCTTGTATAAACTAAACTATTCAGTCATACATGACCATAAAAATATATTAATAATTACTGCAGGGGGACAACCAGTTTCGTTACAACGTCAGTCCATGCAGAGGAAATTACTTTGGGCATATAGGGTTACTCGATGTTAAATTTCATAAGTGTAGAGCCTGTATGATTATATATATATATATATATATATATATATATATATATATATATATATATATATATATATATATATAATCATACAGGCTCTACACTTATATATATATATATATATATATATATATATATATATATATATATATATATATATATATATATATATATATATATATATATATATATATATATATATATATTATATATATATATATATATATATATATATATATATATATATATATATATATATATATATATATATATATATATATATATATATATATATATATATATATATATATATATATATAATAGTATTTCACAGCGAATTAGGCACCTTAGATGAGGGTGCAACCCCCGGTTTTACATCAGAGTTTCTACTTTCTGCTACGTGATCAGGAACACAGTTGGGTCGGAAAATTGTCCACCTACTCCACCGACCCGGGTATCAGTCTCAGATACGAGATAACCACCTCGTTGCCACCAGTTACATACTTATGATATGACAGTGACAGTTTCATCTGATTTTTCTGTGTAGTTTTCTTTATCTAATTTGTCTTAATAACCGCTCTACTTACTCCTACTCAATTTTTGAGGGCTAAACTAGGGAACGAGGCTTTTGGGAGGAGTAGTCTGGCACTAGATTTTACATGAATCATTCAACACAGTCGCACCTGACTTAATGTAGACCTGCAGTCCTTACCCTAACATTATCCGGGATGCGTGTTTTCTAGCTTAGTTGTCTACACATTAAAACTTTCATCCTTAAACAGTTACAATATATACTATTTTAATTCGTCAGGCCTACGTGATTGTGGCATTATTTGTAAATATGACACTATTGCATTGGCAGTTCGTGATTACCGAACATATGTTGATTACGTTTTACTTATTGAGATGAACAATTAAGTTATGCCTTCGTTAACGTAATTTTATTACTCAACGACACAAAGATTAATAAAAATACGTTTATGAATGCATAAATTTTAAATATTTATCTTAACAAGCCAAGGGTAAAGGACCACATTTGTTCCGCCAATCACGAGCGTGCAATGCGATGTTACCATATTTAAACTTGCGTTGGCCAGACGGAAGGAAATAGAGGAAATGTATTATATAGTAAGGTAAGGAAGAACATGATGTGGTGTTATTTCATAAACCTTATGTGTCTTTAACTCCTAAACTGACGGTTATGTTATTTATTATTAGAGGAACTATATCTACACTCACCTTCTTATCCACCTTTGGACAGTGTTGGTGGAAATTCCCAGGGTGTTAGCGATGGCTCGGATGGACTGCCCGGCTTCACGCATCCCTACAATGCGCCCTCTTAAACCAATCCTCCTTTCTCTTGCCTCTCTCCGTCTTGCCTCCATTCTGATTCGGTGTGACTGATGCCCCGGGGTGGCTGATACCTCTGTTAACACCTCTGTTCATGGCAGGAAACCTAACGACTTCGCATAGTGTCACGTGGCACAAGTTTGTCCTCTAACTACTATTTTATTTGTTTCTACAGGTAAACAAAAAGTCATTATTTTTTTTTTACTGTTTTTAAAGAATAACCAGACATGACAATTAATTCACATGTCGTTATGCCACTGTCTCAGTTGACGGAGAGGATCTACCTGATTCGGTTAGAATCATTCATCTCAGTATGTACTGACAAAACATGGAACTGGTGGTCTGCCCTGAGTAACGGTGTTTATTGCAGTCCATAGAAAATACAAGTGAACCACAGTCGTTTCTCGTTGATGTATAAATATCCATGTGTGTGTGGTGTATTAGTCATTATGGCGTTATTCTCACCCCGGTACTCCATGTCTGAGTTTCAGGAAGTGGGTGAAGAGGTGGCCAGTTACGAGGATACTATCTGTTTGATAAATTTGAGCTCTATGCATCCTCCATACTATGCCTCGAACCGGATCCCTCATAAGAAACACCAAGGTCACCTGCTTCCTGGCATACAGTCTAGAGTATTCATCGAGCTTCAATTTACGAAGAAGAAACACTTCTGATACAGTCTGTGGTATAAATTAGTTCGCTTTACAAATACCGTTCCGTCACAGCAAGATTTACTCTATCAGGACAGATTATCATTACTATATCATACTTATCACGTAATATAGACGATAAGGATATCTCTCTACCCATTTATCAATTTATATCAGTTATATCATCTACCGAAATGTTCCGAGACGCAATAACGGCGACATGCAGATCTATAAAAATTATTGTCAATAAACGGGGTCTCGAATTATTACTGTCCATTAGAATTTATTTCAGGTAGAGAAAATTTTCCTTTCATCTCGTTCCCTTGCGACAATTATCACCGTCGTCATCCCTGTTATTCCCTTAAGCGCTACGACATGGCATCATCCATATATATATATATATATATATATATATATATATATAGATATATATATATATATATATATATATATATATATATATTTATTATAATAAATACCTGATCATATATATCTATATATATATATATATATATATATATATATATATATATATATATATATGATCAGGTATTTAATTTTTTTCAGGTAGCACGGAGGCAGTTTGAGCTTTGTTGTATAATAAATGATAATTTGGTTGTAGATATTGTTTTTATTATCTTTGCCTATCATTGCCATGATGAGAACATAATTCTGAAGTTGAGCATAAAGCACTGTTTTCAATAGCCTATGGAGAGATTCATGAGAATCACGATGACTACCAGTACTGTCCTTGTGGTCCTTAATGTGTTATACATGGCGTTCTGCACAGTAATGCTGGACGTAAGGAGGTAATGCATGAAACCTATAGTCCTTCTGTTTTATGAAGGCGAAATGCTGTGGCTGCGATAATCACGTCAAGAATTCGTATCTCCCAACACTTTCATTCTAAATAACTAATATCGTAACCTTCGCCATAAATTTCCAGTTATTCTTTTCCCGATGGCAGTTTTTTCCACTTTCATGTAGTAGGACTGTAGGTGATAAGGGAGAAATTCCTATGGCACTAAAAGTTTGTAAGAAGGAATGAGGTTAAAAATATGAGAAAGAATAGATAAACAGTACTACAAAAGGAAAGGAGGGAACGGATAGCGAGAGAAGGAGAAAGCAGGGGTGAGGATGTGTGAGGTTGCCAGCCTGCTTGAGAGAGACTGCAATAAATGCGTAAATTTAGACCAAATTTATTCAAAACGTCAAATAGCGGCGCCAATTAAGGTGTAACACCCATTATTAGACAAATGCATATTGAAAGAAAACAGGTAATTAAATAGATTAATGAAAGGAATATTTGTTGACAAATATGGTTATTTAAAGAGAAAGTTAAACTGCCTTATGCCTAAAAAAAAATGTAGGGCGTAGGAGAAAGTGATAAAAAGGGGGATTTCAAGCACGAGGGATAATAGGAATACGGAAATAGCTGAAGAAAAAAGTTATGAAAAAATTTTTTCGGGTCCGAAAGACCGTCCAATATCTTTATTTATTGCCTAATATCCAAAGGATAATAATAATGAGTAGGATACCCAAATACGGTGGTGAATAATAGACAGTGTTTTTATTTAGTAGATAAAATGCAATATGTGCAGCAGATATTATAATAAATCATTTTTTGTAATTTCTTTTCATCTAATCACACTCACCTGTCTTACCCTCCAGCAGACTCTCGTCTCCGCTACCCAACCATTCTTCTCCCCCTCCCACCAGCCAGACTGTGCTGCTTCTTCACCCTCCCACACTACCCCCTATATAACTCCGCCCACATTTCTCCCCTCCTCACCCTCCCACGTCCCCCCTCCCTCCACCTGCAACTGTTACCAGAACCACTGAGACCCAAACCAAGTCGCTGGTGGATGGGGTGTAGCCGTTTCATCTGTCCGGAGCTGTACCTGGCTGTAATGGTGAGCAACTGCAGTGCTGAGCGTGTTTTTTTTTTTTTTTTAAGCTGAAATTGATTGAGAATCGCCTACGAACAAGCAGGACACAGGAGTGACTTGTGAATTTGACAGTCATGAGCACTGAGTCGGACATCCTACGCTCATTGTATTTTGATGATTTAATAAGAGAATTTTCCATTACAAAATTGCGGAAGGCACCTGGACTAGACCAGATTTCTAGAAATTGTTCGTTCAATGAACAGTTTATACAGGTGTTGAGTAGTGAGTGCACACGTTTTTTTTTTTTTTTTTTTCAATATTCTGTTTTGTGTGATATGCCAGAAAGTGTTCAGTGCATTTCAGGGCTTCTCTGTTTTTTCATTCAGGCTTAATTAATGTGGATATTTTTCAGAAAGTATCATTTTTACTTGATCTTTAATGACATCAATTTCTGACAACAGTATCATAGGTCGTCGGGAGCGAGTTGTGTCGTGCAAGCGAGCATATCGTTGCAACAGTGCGAGGGTTAAAAATGTATTTCCATTTAGCACCATGCTAATTTGATACCTGGGATGTGTCCCCCACCAAAACGAGTCCCAGGCCCCCCACATCCCTAATCCGGCACTGGTCCTCACAAAGACTTTATGTTACTTTGTCTTTTTGCTTTTGCAAAATTTTGCTCTCTTATTTCTGGGTCAGCGAAATTCTGAGAGAGGGTAAATGGCGACATTACCGAACGCTGAAAAGATGCACAGTATGTGTTTGTGTGTGTGTGTGTGTGTGTGTGTGTGTGTGTGTGTGTGTAACACCAGGCAATTTTATTCGGCTTTGGTAACAAGTCACTTTGTCATGAGAATTTGTAACCTCTTCAATACGTTGATGTCTATTCTTGCTTAACAAGTTATCATTTAGCTTAAAAAAGAATCCTTGAAGGAGTTACATAATCACTTAGCCCTTCCAGGTACAGTTCCTTTGAAAAAACTCTCGTGGTGAAGTGGTTAGAGATAATTGGTCCGATTTATAAAGGAGTCCAATAAGGTTTCCCGATAGATTTATCCATTTTCTCAGATTTTTCTGCAAATCTTCACTCAAACCTTCACGCTGCTTAGGTTAAGTCTGTGGTATAAACCTTTTCACTCTATCTTGGCCAACAGTTGCTATCTCTCCATCTTGGATGCTTAGTTGCATCAAGTAGTAGCACCTGATAATGATCCTGATCACAAAGTGCTATGGAAAGAATGTAGATTCGTAGCTTTTTTTCCCCCTGCCGATAATCTACGCAGATGGTGGTGATGGAGAGAATAAGAAGACTTTAATTAATGCCTGTCATCTATGCGAGGCTCTGTCAAGGTATAACTACACATGCCGGAAACAGGTGATCGTCAACGTGAAAAGAAGCACCGGGTTTGAGCCACTGCCATGTCCGAGTCTGAACGTTGGACGGACCCCTGAGTCTCGTTGCCTTTTGTCCATCACATGTTTGGAGCAAATGTGGCCGCATCCTAAAACACATATTCAGTTTTGGCCAAGACCAAATCTTTTCCAAGATAATCACTCCTAACAGCCCAATGTGCAGCGTAGGTTCCTGTTCCAGTTCTAGGTAAGGATTTGAGTTTATTATAATTATTTGCGGTCCACGGGTCTTATTCTATCTGAGATGGCAGGCTTTGTTACACCAGCGAATGTATAGTCCAGGTCCCTATTTCAGTAAGGGTGACAGTTGAGTGTGGATTGGTAAGGTTTGTATTCTTGTTGGGTGAGGGGGCTTTGTAACATCAATGAATCTACATTTCAGGCCCTTGTTTCATCAAGAGTGAGAGTTTAGTGTGCATTGGTTAGGGTCATATTCTGGTTGGGTTAGGAGGCTTGTAACACCGTCGAATGTACAGTACAGTCCAGGTCCTTATTTCAGAAAGAGTGGGAGTTTAGTGTGGATTGGTTGAGGTTGTATTATTGCTGTGTATGAAGTACTGTGGCATCTCTTTCTTAGCGACTGATTTTCCATATTACAACATAATGCACTCCTGCATGGTATCTATATCCATTACATATCAACATTTCTTGTGTACATAACATAAAGTAATATATCAGCGTAGCAGATACATAAATAAACTAGCAAGGAAGATCCAATTCATGCCAACATTTCTTGCATAAATAACATAAATATAATAGTGTAACATTTACATAATTTAACTAGCAAGGAAGAAGTGCCAGACAGCCTCTTTAACTCTTTGGCTGTGGGAAGTGCATTTGGATAGTTCTATTTAATCTGGCACGATTTTAATGAGCTAAGATATTTCCTACTACGTCCTTTTTACTCTACCTTGGCCTACAATTGCTATCTCTCCATCTCCAGCAGTAACAAAGATCAACACTAGAATATGGTGCTGGTCACATAGAGTGCTATGGAGAAAATGTACATAAACAAAAGTCGTGTCGTGAAATTTGGTGAAAACATCTGCTGGAAGGGTCAAGTTTTGGAGCTTTCTGTTTTGTCACCGGGCGGTTGGTAGCACTGACCTGAGATTACATTTGCTCCAGGTGACGATCCCGTGGATGCAAGGATGTTTTGGTGACTACTAACGAACATATCTACAGTATATACTGTGTTTTTCCTACTGTTGCTTTAATATATGTGAACCGTTTCTCACGTGTTCTCCTTTTTACCCTCAATACAGGAACACTGCAATTTATTTAGTAAAAAAAAAAAAAAAAACTGTCGTGAAATAAGTTCGTTATTCAATTAACTTCTTAGCTTAAGTTGATAGTTATGTACTAAGATTGTCAGTATCTGTCAGTGTCATTAAACAAAACTAACCAAACTCTTCTCCAGATGAGAATACAGTGATTGTATAATGACAATCGAATGTTTTGTCTGAGTGGCGAAAATAATGTAGACTAGAGTTCAAACACATAAGCCAAAAGTCCGAAGTCTGCGCACAATTATTCTTGTGTTTCATTATTAATTCACTTCGTCTCTTACAGCATAAGCACTGCATGAAGGTACTGTCTTCCATCGTTGTGATTATTTCCTGGTCCTGCAGCGGTGTGGCAACATGAGGGCTGCCTGAAAGACGACCGTTCTCCGTTGTGTCTTCCTTCCGAAATCACCGGGTTAATCTTTCTACGATTCTGACTTCACCACATGTTTGCACTATCTGTTAGGGATTCTTTCCCCCTATATAAAGGTAGATTATGCCCTCCCTCACCTCCCCAGTAGCTGGATGCATGTTGCTTTCCTCCTCTTTATCAAGGTATTTACTAGGCCTGCTGGACGTTTTGTGGCAAGATGTAACGGCCAGGCGATCATCCATCTGCCTGCCTATCTACCTATCTATCTATATACATCTATCCATCTACATACATCTATCTTTCAATCTATCTATCTATATATGTACATCTGTCTATCTATATACATTCTCTCTCTCTCTCTCTCTCTCTCTCTCTCTCTCTCTCTCTCTCTCTCTCTCTCTCTCTCTCTCTCTCTCTCAGCGTAAATACATAGACATCTGCGTCATGATCCTCGTCCAGTTGATAGGCATTCATCTAATCCGCTATCTTGCTTAAAAACTCTAGAACCATCTATCAGGCATCTAGTTAGCGGTTTCCGTTTTCAAGCTAGCACCAAAACTAACCGTAAAATCAATTTCATTATAAGTGGGTGTAATTCTCTTTAGCTCTCACGCCTCTGTATCTCATTCATCATCTCACGTTTCCTCTGAGTAGTTTTCCGTTACTTTCCCCTCATCAGCTCCAACACTGTTCAAACACACTTTGACTCTCTCTCTCTCTCTCTCTCTCTCTCTCTCTCTTTGAAATGTTCGGGTTAAGCCGTACTTCCAGCGCTCTCGCCAAAACCCCTAAGATGGTGCTTCAACAACGAGTCCCCTGCTCCTGCACAAAGGCGTATATCAGAGACTTCATGATGAGAGAACAACGTGATTACACATGTTTGTTTTGCGAGTTAGAGAGTAGGTTTAGTTTAGAAATTAGGAAAAACAGTGAGACCACTAACGTGTTAAGGGGGAGGTTAAAAGGGTAGGAATGTAAGGCTGGAATGGTGAGAGCTAAGACAGTATTTTTAAAGGAAATGGAAGCAAAAGTGTTAGACGAGGTAGATAACTCAGAAAGTAGGATGGTTAAGACTGAGACCATAGCCCAGATGACAGTGATAACTTCTAAGCAGTCAAGGTAGAGTGCAAGGCTAAAAAATGACAGTCATAAGTGTATCAGGAAGTGGTCTGAGGTACTATAACATGAAGTGCGGAAACAGATTAGTCTCATGCTAATGGGGATTCACTGATCACAAGATGCAACTTTGCGCTAAGGTTCTAGAAAGAAGCGTTTTTGCTTTCTTGGGTGTAGGATACAGGACATGACTAAGAAAGATGGTAACTTGGTGAACAACATCTCAGAGGATTCCGTGTACGTTGCTGTAGTATGAACAGTGTATCTTTAGACAGTTCATCCACTCTTTACTTTCCCTCTTTTAGCAGTCTTTGCACCTCTCTTCTCTTCTCTGCGTATAACTCCTTCTCGTCTCCATATCCTCCATTACCCATCCACTTTCCATATGCTTTCCTAGTCTCCCCCACAGCTCGCTTAACCTTCTTAGCCTGGGTTATTGTGGACTTGGGTGGATCTTCTCTCATTATCTGGCAAGTTTAGGACTATCTTGACTACTTCATTCAGGCAACGCCAGATGACATATTAATTTCCTAGAAATAATAATGAAAAAACATTAATTAGACCTAAATTCCATTATATCTGTTGATGCAGAATTAAAGGGAATTAATAAATAACCAACTGGTGCCGCAACAAGTCGGCCATATGATGTTAAAAAAACGGTACAACCTACTTTCTAGGGGGAAAAAAATCAATATCTGCTCCTAGGAGAAAATAAAATGAAGAACGATAAAAAATAAATAAATTAACTATAAAAGGTGGCAAAAGTGCGTCTCAATAAGAAAGCCAAAAATATCAGATGGGTAGCTAGAGGCTCCTCCAAGCATGGAAGACAGACGGCATGCCCCATCTGTCTCCCTCTGTTTACAAAGAAACATTTGATGCAGGTCCCCCAGACTCGAGCTCTCGACCAAAAAGTGAAACATGACGGAGAACCAGGCAGCCATCACAATACGGCTACGCCCCACTGCACCACATCAAACCGTGGGTTAGCCCTGAGAGTCCAATGCAAATATGGGCAGTAACCACCGAGGTATGTAGGGGAAGAATCCTCGTCACAACTATGAGAAATCTCCTTTAATTTGTTATTAACAATAGCATCCCATTCTCTTTGCCAACAAATATGAATCACAAACATCAAGGAAGGTGTCATATTGGAGGTAGGAAGTAGGCATTCAGCAGGGAGTCGTCCAGAAGATGATATTTAGCTAACGTAATGTATATGTCTTAACCCTGGATAGGCAACTTCTAATATTAACACAATAGGAAATCTGGTGTAGGATGTACCCCACGGAAAAAAAAAGTAGTTGTTACCCATTTAATGAGCTGCAAAAATACTGGAAAAAATTAGAACCACTGTGGGTTTTTTTTAGGCCTAAAACTGAATATCAGTTAATTTTCTAAGTATAAAAAAAATAATTGTAAACAGTGCATATTATGGAGGCAGTGCTTCTCAGTACCGTGAACGGTAACCTGAGATATATATTTCCCACAAGCCCAAGCACCTAGGAGCAGGGATAGAAATAAGACATCTCCACCTGGGGTTCTGGTGAAGGTAGAGGGAAGCATATACCACGTGACAACCAGTGACACGGTTATAGTTGTGGCGCATGAGTTTGAAGGTGTCATTATCGTACCCTGGCAACCTGCCAATCAACAATGCGTCCGATTTCGTATCATATTATACACGAATCATATTATTATACACGAATATTATTATACACGAACATATTATATACGAATACTATTATACATGAGTATATTATACACGAATCACACGCATATCATAATTACACACGAAATCGGACGCACTGTTGACGGGTTGGTTGGCAGGGCACGATAAGGATACATTCAGACTAACAAGCCGCGACTATAGTGGGAAATTTTTACCCCAGGTTGTCTACCCCGGGTAGCACAGCTAGTTGTATGATGTAGTTGTAGGAATGCACAGTGCAGCAGTTGGGAAGTCTGTTGTGGCTAGATCAGCGTATCTGCAAGTATAGCATTGTCTCACACCCCACGAGGTGTGAGACAATACTCCCAACAAATTTAATCCCTGCATACAAGAAACTCTTACAATATTAAAATGTGAATCCTCAGCTGAGAATCAAATGCTAAGCCAAGAAACTTGATCTTCCCTATGCACTGTAGCCAGCACCCACTCATATATAAGTCGGGGTCTGTGCGAACGTCCCTGATTCTACAAAAGCACATGGTAACATTTCTTTTTCTGAAGGAAACAGAAATTCTATGGTCTGCCTAGGTGGCGACTCTGTCCAATGCTAGCCACATTCTTCTCTCAATAACAGATACCCAACCGCCTGCAGACCATATTGTTAAATCGTCCACATAAGGGAAGGAAGATAATTCCCTCTGGCAGGAGGCCTTTTATGCCACTGATGGCAACTGCAAATAAGGGAACACTGAGCACATTCCACTGCCGGATACCATCCTCCCGAACTCGAGGGGTAGAGAGTCACGAGCCCACATGGACCTGAAACTGTCGTTAAAGATCAAATAATTGCACTCCTAACTGTCCTGGAAGTAGCAGCAAAGCAATAAAATAGTTTCAATCCCCATTTGTCATCTACATATAGCTGCAGGAATAATAGGACATGGATATTCAACTAACACCTAACTTACCGAACCTAACCGACCTCAACTAACTAAGCAGTTGTAACAACAGCGAAGTTTCGTCTTCTTCAAAACATTAATACATATTTCGTCTGTGTACTACCCTAAAATAAACAGACTGCATCCGTTCTAACAACGGCTGGCTTTAATTAACTTAACCTTGCGTAACGTAGCTTCTATAACAATATCAAAATTTTCTTACTAAAAGAAAAAAAAAAAACATTAATGGGTTTGTCCTTCATTTAACACGTAGCAATTGTGCTGATGGTGATTATCATAACCTAACCTAATAACAGCAAAGCATCATCTCCTGAAAATAACACCCATAAAGGTTTCGTGTGCTCATTGATCTGGAAATAATAGATTATGGCAAATGTAATTAAGCACAGCATATGCATATATATATATATTGTTACATAGCCTATGATTTCATCATCCTTTGTCTAATTTTAACGCACAGTTGCTGCATGTTTGATCACGAGCGTGTTCTGCCTCAGTCCCCCCCTTCTACCGTTATAGTAGAGTAAGTCGTTCTCTCTGTTGTCCAGAGCGGGATTGTCAACTCTATGTCCCCATGGCTTCATTTGCGCGTCCTTATTACAAGTTGTATCAAGCTCTCCTGGCTCCTATATAATGAGCTCAGTCTCTGCATCATTGCCACTTAGATCTGCTCCTCATTTTGTTCACATCTCTGTCCTCCCCTGTACAGATATTATTATTCTGAGTGCTCAAGAAGTCTCCAACCATCTAGCAGCTGTGTGTAATTTGAGTATAACTGTTATTGCATTTTTTCTTGTACTGTATAGCATAAGTTTGATTTGTAGGCCTAGTGAAGTTTTTGTAATTCATGTGGGGATCTTTATGTCAGTCATTTTTGATAATAGTTTGTATCTGTAATTATTTATCTGGCATTCACTGAGTATTATCTGGTATCTCATTTTATCAGGGCTGACTTAGATAAATTTACTCTTGCTAATTTCGTGTTAATAGAGGCTATTGCAGTTAACCATATATTGAACCTGTTTTTGCCATTACATTATCCTTATGAGTCCTGAATGTTTTGTTGTTAGTTTGAGCATTAAACTTTAACTTGTAATTTTACCTAACTCTTTTGTTTTGAACCTGGAACTTTACGGGACAGTAGTGACTCTTCGTATTCTCACTTAAAGTGTACATTATCTTTCTCTGTTCCGTAACATAAATTTGGCGACCTCATATCAGGATATTCAGGATATTATCATAAGGATATTTTGTTTGATATTTTGTGACTGTGATATATTCATGATGGCTACTATTTCTACACTTGATGAAGCCAAAGATTTTTTGTCAAATGTGCAAACACTGTGTGATATAGAAAACAGAACAAAGAATGAACTTAAGATTGTTGCTCAACAATTGGGATTTGTTGTTCGCTCTCATCAGTCTAAAGATCAAATTGTTGCCATGATTAATGAAAGCTTGTTTAATGTAACTCCTCCAAATGAGCAAACGCAGATTGAATTAGCTAAGTTACAGCTAGCCCTGCAGGAGGCTCGTGTTAAGGAGGCTGAATTTCACGCACAAGTTGAACTTGCTAGGATTCAGGCAGACCATGAGTATCGCATGAAACAATGTGGAACTGGATCATCAAGCTCTGATGATTTTGATGTGGCTAAAAATGTTAAACTTGTCCCTCCTTTTAATGAATCTGATTTAACAAAGTATTTTCAGTTGTTTGAGAGGGTAGCTACAGGTTTTAATTGGCCTAAGGAGTATTGGCCAGTACTCCTTCAAACTGTTCTCACCGGTAAAGCTCAAGTAACTTATGCATCTTTGCCTCAGGATCAGTCTGATAATTATGATGTAGTAAAGAGCTTGATTCTTAAGGCCTATGAGCTTGTTCCTGAAGCTTATAGAGTAAAATTTAGGACAACTTACAAGCAAGATAAGCAATCCCATGTTGAGTATGCAAGAATCAAAGAAGATTTGTTAGAGCAGTGGTTAAATTCTAAGAATGTGGATTCTGATTTGGTAAATTTAAGCAGATGATTTTGCTGGATGATTTCAAAAGGTGTATTAGTAAAGATGTAAGCCTATATCTTGATGAGAAAAGAATAGATAATTTGTCTGATGCTGCAGTTTTAGCTGATGAGTATGTTCTCACTCACAAGAGATATTCTAGAGAAAAAGGGAAAGCTGAGAGTAAGTACGTTGCCTCTACTCAGAGTACAGGTAACAGGAAAGAGAATAAAGATGATGTTTCTCAGGAAGTAAATACCAGCTCCACCTCTAGATTTCAAAAAAGTAAATGTACTTATTGTAGTAAGCTTGGTCATACTACGGAGAGATGTTTCAGGAGACAGCGTGATGTGAACAAAAAGGAGTCTTTAAATATTCAGTCAATTGGTCTAGTGTCCACTCTTGAGAGTTCCCAGAATTCTTTAACTGAGTTAACTGAACCTGCTTTGAGGGGTAACTTAAATTCTCATGATGGAGCTCCTCTTTTGAGCAGTAACGTGGGTGACACTCTCAAGAGTTCATGTGCTAATTTCCTGTCTGATGGTTTTGTCAGTCCTCTGGACAGTAATGACAGGAAATCAGTTAAAATATATCGTGATACAGGTGCTTGCCAATCGCTTATGCTGACCAGTGTTCTAGGCTCTAATGTTAATTCCTCTGATGAAACTGTAATCTTACAAGGTGTAGGGAATAATTACTTCTCTGTTCCTCTGTGCAAAGTGAATTTAGAGTCTGGTTTTGTTAATGGTTCTGTTATGGTTGGGTTGGTTGAGACACTCCCAATGTCAGGTGTAACTTTCTTACTTGGAAATGATATTGGTGGAAGTCAAGTGTGTCCAGCTCCTCAGTTGTCTAGTGAGCCAGTGGCTGCGACCCAGGATTGTGATGTCCCTGATGTGTTCCCTGCATGTGCTGTCACTAGGGCTAAGTCTAAAGTTACTGGTGATTTAGAGGATAATGATGATGATGATGTTATCCTAGCTGACACTTTTCTTGCTAATTTGGACCACTCACCAGATGAGGCAGTACCCCGTAGTGTTGATAATTTGTCTCGTCAAGAGTTGGTTGAGTTGCAGGTTGCTGACCCTGAGTTGAAAGGTCTAGCTAACTCTGCTTACAGTGAAGAAGAGTCAGCCGGTGCTTCTACTTGTTATTATGTAAAGTCAGGAGTACTTATGAGGAAGTGGAGACCCCCAACAGCATCAGCCGACTGTGAATGGGAGGTTGTACATCAAGTTGTCATCCCTCGTGTTTGTAGGCAGGATATCATTAGAGTGGCTCATGATTCCAGCTTTGGCAGGACACCTTGGAGTGAGGAAGACTGTGGCACGCATTTTGAAACACTTCTACTGGCCAGGTATCTTCAGGGATGTTTCCTGGTATTGTAAGTCTTGTCACACCTGTCAAGTTGTGGGGAAGTGTAATCAGACCGAAAAGGTTGCACCTCTAGTTCCCATTCCTCCTTTTGAGGCGCCTTTCACCCGTGTGTTGGTGGATATTGTGGGCCCTCTTCCTAAGACTTCTTCAGGATTTTCTTATGTGTTGACCATGATTGATATGGCTACTCGTTATCCTGAAGCCATTCCACTTAGAAACATCTCAGCAAAGAACGTGGTTAAGGAAATGCTGGGGTTCTTCACAAAGTTTGGTCTGCCCAAGGAGGTACAGTCAGACCGGGGAAGTAATTTCATGTCAAACGTTTTCAAGCAGTCTCTGAAAGAGTTGGGCATCACCCAGATCACGTCTTCAGCTTACCATCCCCAGACCCAAGGAGCGTTGGAGAGATATCATCAAACACTCAAATCGATGCTCAAGAAATACTGTTTGGAACATCAGAAAGATTGGGATAAAGGTCTTCCATTCGTTGTGTTTGCTGCAAGAGAATCTCCAAATGAATCACTGGGCTTCTCACCTTTTGAACTACTGTTTGGCCATGAAGTAAGAGGACCCCTTAAGCTACTCAAGGAATGCTGGCTGTCGGAGGAAGATGACGTCAACCTGCTGGAGTATGTGATGAAGTTCAAAGAACGGCTGTCCACTGCTTTACAGCTGGCGAGAGAGAATTTAGGAGCTGCTCAGGAGAAGATGAAGACTTGGTATGACAAGAAGTCCAGGTTACGCCACTTTCAGCCAGGAGATCAGGTTTTGATTCTGCTACCAGTTCATGGGCAACCTCTTCAAGCCAAGTTTAGTGGCCCTTATTTCGTGGAGAAGAAACTCAGTGATGTCAGCTATGTCATCGCCACACCAGATCGTAGAAAGAGCAAGCAACTATGTCACATCAACATGCTAAAGTTATATCACAGGCGGGACGAAAATAATCCAGTCTGCACTGTAGCTGTTCCACCCGAGTCTGCAAGTGAAGCTCTCCCATGCAGTATGAGCCTGAGTGATAGTTTGGGGAAGAATCCTGATATCATGAATGATCTCCAGACTAAGCTTTCTCATCTACCTCCCAAGGAAAGGCAGGAGTTTTCGGCATTACTGCAGGAGTACCCCGAAGTGTTCCGTGCTACTCCAGGAAGAACCACTGTGTTGATGCATGATGTCGATGTTGGAGACGCAAAGCCAATTAAATTGCCTCCTTACCGTGTGAACCCAGTGAAAGTTCCTCTCATCCAGAAGGAGCTTGGCTACCTGTTGGACCACAAGATGATTGAGCCCTGTCAGAGCGAGTGGAGTTCTCCTGTCACTCTAGTCCCTAAGCCAGGTGGGTCACAGAGGCTTTGCATTGACTACAGACGTGTTAATCAGATAACCAAAACAGACACTTACCCTCTCCCTCGCGTGGAAGATTGCATAGACAAGATCGGAAAGGCTAGGTACATAAGTAAGTTTGATTTGTTAAAGGGATACTGGCAAGTACCTATGACTGAACGTGCTAGGGAGATCTCATGTTTTGTAACACTAGGAACGGCTTTTGCATGTTCTGTAATGCCGTATGGTATGAAGAATGCACCAGCCACATTTCAGAAGCTCATGAATGTTGTAACAGAGGGTTTGGCAGGGTGTGTTGTTTATATTGATGATGCATTAATCTTCAGTGACAACTGGAAAGATCACCTATGCCATGTCAGTAAATTTCTTGACCGTTTAGTTCATGCTAATCTTGTAGCTAATTTATCAAAGTGTGAGTTTGGTCAAGCTAAAGTTCAGTACCTTGGGTATGTAATTGGTGATGGACATGTTGCACCACCAGGAGCTAAGGTTCAGGTTATAAGTGATCTTCCCAGACCTAAAAGTAGGAAAGAGCTACAAAGATTTTTGGGAATGGTAGGTTATTACAGGAGATTTGTTCTTAACTTTTCTATTCTTGTATCACCACTTACAGACCTACTGAAAAAGGGAGTTAAATTTGTCTGGACTGATAACTGTGAATCCTCTTTCAACAAACTTAAAGCTATTCTATTAAGTCAGCCAGTGCTCGCTACTCCAAATTTTGCTAAGCCTTTTAAGATGGCTGTTGATGCAAGTGATACTGGAGCTGGGGCTGTTTTGCTGCAAGAGGATGATCAGGGTATTGAACATCCTGTATCTTATTACAGTAAGAAGTTCACTCCACCTCAAAAGAACTACTCAACTATTGAGAAAGAGCTTTTGGCCTTGATTTTGGGTTTACAGCATTTTTCATTTTATTTGTGTTCTGGTTTTGACCCCATAGTCATTTATACCGATCATAACCCACTGAAATTCCTTAGTAAGTTTAAAGATAAAAATCAGAGATTGACAAGATGGAGTCTACTTCTTCAGGAGTATTCATTAGACATACAACATGTCAAGGGGAAAGAAAATGTTATTGCAGATTGCTTATCTAGACTTTAGACAGATTGTTTTAGAGTAATAAGAAATTTCCTTTGTAAATTTCTTTTTCTTTGTGGGGAGGTGTTACATAGCCTATGATTTCATCATCCTTTGTCTAATTTTAACGCACAGTTGCTGCATGTTTGATCACGAGCGTGTTCTGCCTCAGTCCCCCCCTTCTACCGTTATAGTAGAGTAAGTCGTTCTCTCTGTTGTCCAGAGCGGGATTGTCAACTCTATGTCCCCATGGCTTCATTTGCGCGTCCTTATTACAAGTTGTATCAAGCTCTCCTGGCTCCTATATAATGAGCTCAGTCTCTGCATCATTGCCACTTAGATCTGCTCCTCATTTTGTTCACATCTCTGTCCTCCCCTGTACAGATATTATTATTCTGAGTGCTCAAGAAGTCTCCAACCATCTAGCAGCTGTGTGTAATTTGAGTATAACTGTTATTGCATTTTTTCTTGTACTGTATAGCATAAGTTTGATTTGTAGGCCTAGTGAAGTTTTTGTAATTCATGTGGGGATCTTTATGTCAGTCATTTTTGATAATAGTTTGTATCTGTAATTATTTATCTGGCATTCACTGAGTATTATCTGGTATCTCATTTTATCAGGGCTGACTTAGATAAATTTACTCTTGCTAATTTCGTGTTAATACTGTAGAGGCTATTGCAGTTAACCATATATTTAACCTGTTTTTGCCATTACATTATCCTTATGAGTCCTGAATGTTTTGTTGTTAGTTTGAGCATTAAACTTTAACTTGTAATTTTACCTAACTCTTTTGTTTTGAACCTGGAACTTTACGGGACAGTAGTGACTCTTCGTATTCTCACTTAAAGTGTACATTATCTTTCTCTGTTCTGTAACAATATATATATATATATATATATATATATATATATATATATATATATATATATATATATATATATATATATATATATATATATATATCTAATCTAACCTAATCCAGCTAAGTTACTCAGCAGTTCTAATTACAATACAGATTAGCTTCTTGGATAACAATAGAAAAGGATTCGTCCGCGTATAGTCCTGGAAATAATTGAGTGCAGCTATTCCGGTGCGATGTGTGTCTAAAACTAGAGCTGTGTGTGTGTGTGTTTGTGTGTGTGTGTGTGTGTGTGTGTTACGAGAAATGTACAGTATATCTGCAGCGTTGAGTCCTGGGTTCATACTATAATGTTCCTTAACCAGTTCACAGGATAAATGGGTGTCCATAACAGCATTTTTTTTTTCTTTTCAAATTAACAATCATTTTACTTTGCGCATTTTGACTTTTAAGAAACATTCTAGTTTGAATGTAACTGTTTGATAGTAGTGAAAACAAATTTATATACACTACAAGCAATTTTATTTACATCTCAACCCAAGCAGAGGCCATAAATACTGGCTGTGGAAACCAATGTAGAGATATTGCCAGTCAGTACAGAAAGGCGACTTATTCAGAACACTCATCTCTCAGTCTTTGTGGACGGGGAGCTGCCGAGCCGAACACTCCTTTTCTTGTTCCCAATTTTCGTGTATTTTTTAGGCTTGTCTTTACTCTTTTCCTCCCCTTCATCCAGATTTTTTTTTCTATTTATTTTTTCTTTCTCCCTTTGCCACACATCCGATTCGTCTCTCCTCCCTTACACCCTTTTCGATTCAGTACGGGTGTAGCTTCCCTCTTTCTACAGTCTCTCTCTCTCTCTCTCTCTCTCTCACACACACACACACACACACACACACACACACACACACACACAACTCATTTCCATGTTTCCAGCACTACACAAAAGTTTTTAGTGCCTTTCTTTCGCTTGAGCATGACTTAATCCAACAAACCCATTATCAGAGTCGGGGATTAGAGTTTATCATCGCAGTATTTCCGCCTTGTTTCAGAGTCCTCCAAGCGTCCTCTCTATCAGGTTCACATTTTCTATTATTGTTTTTTAGTATATTCTCCTAGACCCACGTGATCAGGTAATACTGTTCTCACGACTCCTTGTCCTCCTACGCCTTGGCTTATGATGTATGTGAATTGCTTTCTGTACAGTCCAAGGGAATTAGCTTTAATGAAATACTAGGAGAGAGAGAGAGAGAGAGAGAGAGAGAGAGAGAGAGGAGACCAATCAGGGGCAGCTTCTTTTAATAAATACCGTATTTCGCTGAATATGAATGCACTGAAAGTGATAAAAGTGATGGTGGTGATTGTGAGGAAGATCTAATTATAACCCACTGAGTTCTTTTGTCTCTGCCTGGGTATTTTGTTCAGCTGAAAGAGATTTTTCCATACCCGAGGGTTTCAATAGAGTCTTTAATAGCCCCTGATATACCACATAATTTCAAAGGTGAATATAATCGCCTGCTGGTAAAATACAAAATGGAAAATAACGTCATGGGCCTAAAGGGTATAATTATTTCGCGTGAAAATATGGGCACCAAAGATGACGAAAACGCTGTAGTTAATCATTAAAGAGATGCTACGCTTTTACAACACGAGGTCCTCCCTTAGCTTAACTGAGTTTTATCTGTTGAATATAAACGTCGTTTGCAGTACATCTTATTTCTCATACTGCTACCAAAATGCATTTCACAATCCAACATTCTTTACCTTACGTGTACTTATCTTTATTTTTATTTATATATGATATGATCAGATACTTCGAAGTTAAACTAGAATAAATATTCATGTGAAAATATAGCCTAACAAAGCTTTTTAAAAGAATGTTTACCATTGTGAACGCAAATAATATTACTTGACGGGACTTGCTACTGCTGGATGGGTGTTACATTCACCAGAGAAGGAGTCTATCCTTATCACAGGATTGAAAAATCTCTTGTAACCCTATTTAGGACGTGATTAAACTGAACAATTTTCTACTTGCTATCGCTAGACATTTTATTAAGCTTAGAACTAGATTCTCATACTTTAACAACTAGTAATACAAAACTTAAAATTAGATAAGAAAAGGGAAGACAAAGTTCTATGTCTGACAGGCATTTAAGCATGTTTATGGTTACCTTCCCACATTGAAATTTGGAGGTTTTATATTCACACTGTTTGTCTGTCCACAACACATCTCGCAAAGTTAATGATAGATTTCTATGAATTTCTGTGGATATGTGGTCCATGGGTCAAGGAAACATTGAATGTTGGTGACGATCTGAATTATCTGGTATAAGCGCTGGCAGGGGAATGAGCTCTCCGGATGCTTAAATTCCACATTACCTATACTACTGTACACTACACTATGTTCATTATGTTCACTATAATCGGCTGTAACAACAGATTAACACTAAAATATGGTGCTGGTCACGAAAGGGTTCTATAGAAATTATGTTGAGCCATAGTACTTTCTTTTGCCATTAAGCCGCAGCAAATAATTGGCTAAAAGACAGAAGTCTGCAGCTAGTTAAAATGCTTGCACTTTATTGCAGGCAGCAATTATACAAATAGGTTAGACTCCCCTCTTTTCTTCATGGATTTTCGGAAGCTATCGTCAGAGATTAACTTAGTATTTGATGGCGCGATTGGTAGAGTGCTGATGTCGGATTATGCTGTGGTCTACACGCTACATTTTTCTATCATGTAAACACAACAAGGGTGTAGGTGGATCTCCTACCAGTAAATATTCTGAACTAACAGTAACCCATCCTCAGGTGCCCATACTCCAAAGGCGACACGAAGTAAACTGGCAATTGCCATTTACCTTCCTCTTCCCATTAAAAAAAAACAAAAACAAAAAAAAAATAATAATAATAATAATAATTAGTCAAAACTCTTGAGGAAAGACTTATGTATCATTAGTTGAAAAAGGCCAGACAGTTTGACTGTAGTCGTGGAGCGCGACTTGGAGGTTGTCATTATCGTGCCCTGGCTACTTACCCATCAATTGTGTGTCCGATTTCGTTTATAATATGATACGCCTGTGATCTGTGTATAAAGTGTTCATGTATAATAATATTCATGAATAATATATTCGTGAATAATAATATGATTCGTGTATAATATGGTACAAAATCGGACGCTCTGTTGACAGGTAGGTTGCCAGGGTACGATAATGACATCAGAGTCAAGCGCCGCGACTATAGCGTGAGAAGATTTTTCTCTCAACTAAGATTCATCTGAGGTCAGAGGTCTAAAAATCTACAGTTACATTTAAAAATCAAGATGTGAATGATTAGCATCAAGCGATTTTCCTCGCTACTGAAAACCTTTCGAGGTCTGAAAATAAATGACTTATTTCAATTTCTACATACGACAGTAAGTTCACTATCAATATTCTTTATTCAACCTCAGATTAATTCAAGCATCCCTCACCCTGTCTCTAAAACGTTACCTCAGGGTAACTGTAGCATCATTAACTGTTGCCTACAAACACTATGAATTTCATTTTTTTTTTTTTTTAATGATAGGGATGTATTGTGAACTTTATAAAATTTATATTTCAGTGATGGTAACGTAGCAGTCTTAAGATATTCAGTAGCCATATTAAAAGGCTTGTGAAAGATGGAGAGATTGGACCGGCTGAGGTGAGACGGGAGTTGACAAGAGTGGAAGAGTGAGAGATAGGGGAAGAGACAGAGGGGAAAAAACCAGGGTAGGATGGGCTAGGAGGAGACGAGGAATAGGGGACAGGAGATGGCGATAGGTTGGAAGAACGAGACAGGGTGAGGGGAAGGATGGGATAGAGGTAAAGGGTAAGGGTAAAAGAAGATATGAGGGGAGGGAAAGGTGAGAGCGAGGGAGGAAACGAGGAAGAGGGAAGATGATACAGGAGAGTAAGAGGAAGAGAGGTGCAGGACTGGTACGGGAGGGAATGGGCGGTTGGCGGTAGGAAGAGGAAGGGACGATTGGGGGGAGGGGGGGATAAGATTGGGAAGATGAGGAGGGGTACAAGACGGGGCAGGGCAGATGGGGGAGAGGGCACACCAAAAGAGCTGACAGGAGGAGAAAGGACAGAAGGAGAAAGGACAAAAGGTCGGATGGTGGAAAGGAGACACGATGGATAGGGGAAAAGGGACGGAAAGAGAAGGGATTGGGTGGAGGATAGGGAATTGGAAGACGAGGGAAAGATGGGTGGGGAGAACAAGAGGAGGCGGGCGGGGGGGAGAAGAAGGAGGTCTGGTTGGAAGGAAAGGGGACGCGGTTGAAAAAAGTGTCAGGAATAGGAAATGGGGGAGAAGCGAGAGGACAAAGGGAGGGGGAGAACAATGGGAAGGGGCTTTTCAATTGTGCGGAAAAAGCAATTTGTTATACTTTCATCTGGTTACCAACAAACCATTTTTTTTTTTTTTTAGCCATACAGCTACTGCAGACGCACATCTACCTTTTACTCCAACGCTTACACTAGTACTGAAATACCGGCAAAGCACTTAGCAAGTACCAGTATATTCAAGAGAACTTCAACCCACAATAGATATGTAAATGGATTTAGCATAGAAAAATCAAAAGATGTATCAAATTTTATATGATTTATATTTTATTTTGTTACAGTGCATTTTAAATTATTTTATTTTGAACCTCCAAAATCAATTAATTGTGTTCAGAAGCAAACTAAACGAGGCGTAAACAAGTAGTAGTATAATTTACTTGTAATACATTAAGCAACAATTTGCTCGAAATGAAGAACTTGTTTTGTTCAAGTGTTGTCTTTGTGTGTGTGTGTGTGTGTGTGTGTGTCCGACTTTGGGCATAGGCTTCACAGCCTGCTCCCAATGCCCAGTAGTCCTCCTACATACCATACACCTCCACATGCCACCACTTAGGCGCTAATATCCACCGTCCATAATTATTTAGTACATGCTAGGACTGTCTCATACAGGACTTGTGTATTGGTTTTGGCAGGGGTACTTTTATAACACGTCGGCGGGTCTTCTGGTAGATCAGTAAATTCTGATTTTATGAATTTCAAATCCCTAAACTGTTTCCTGCCCCAACGGGGATTTGAGCCTGGGTGCGGTGGGACTGTAGGTCACCTCTCTACCGACTGAGCTACGGCCTCTAATACGTCTTGACTCCTCATCCATCCTAACCCCCCTAAAACAAAACACTTTTTAGTTATGTATTATGGTTAAAAATGATGTGCTTGGTTTGCCTAAATCCAGCACCCAAATGAAATATAATATGACGCTAAGCATTAACTTTGTTTTTCCTCTTCCACTGATATGAAGTAACAGTGCACCGTAATGAAATACAATGAAATATGCTCCATGGAGGAGGAGTAGTACGGAGCAAGGACAGGGTGGGAGACAGAGGGAAAGGGAGATGGTGAGAGACAGGGGATATGAAGGAAAGGGGGACGGACAGAGAGACAAACTGAGAAAGAATGGTTGAGGGAATGCAAGAAACGAGAGAGGAACATGATTGAGAGAGAGAGTGTAAAGGTGAATATTAAGGGACAACTATGTTGATGTTAGTTGCAATACCCAGCATTTGTCGGAACCTCTAAGGTGCTTTCCAATGGTCCCACACCCTAAAATCTGGTCAGAGAGGTGTTTTACCACAGTCCAAATTTCTTTTATTCTAGTTAACACACACACACACACACACACACACACACACACAATGGTCATGCATATCAGAACTGCTAAGCCCTTGGGAAGTAATTCCCCCCCGCCCTTTCCTGCGAGGTGGACGGCTCCCAGGAGTCCCGCTTTGCTTATCTGGCTTGGGCAGAGGTATACCACGGAGCATGATCTCGTGTTTCTAGGTCAAAATATGTTGTCATATATACTAGTGTTGCCTGGGACGCATGAAGGCTGGCCGCCTCTGTTGCTGGGGGTTTCACCAAATCGACAACCTGGTGTATAGCGAGGTCTAACACAGCAAATTTTCGTTTGAAGCATACCTGTGATTCACCTGCAATCAAGTTATTTGTATATATTGTTACATAGCCTATGATTTCATCATCCTTTGTGTAATTTTAACGCACAGTATGCTGCATGTTTGATCACGAGCGTGTTCTGCCTCAGTCCCCCCCTTCTAACGTAATAGTAGAGTAAGTCGTTCTCTCTGTTATTCAGAGCGGGATTTTCAGCTTTTTGTCCCCATGGCTTCATTTGCGCGTCCTTCTTACAAGTTGTATCAAGCTCTCCTGGCCCCTATATAATGAGCTCAGTCTCTGCATCATTGCCACTTAGATCTGCTCCTCATTTTGTTCACATCTCTGTCCTCCCCTGTACAGTTATTATTATTGTGAGTGCTCAAGAAATCTCCAAACATCTTGCAGCTGTGTGTAATTTGAGTATAAGTGTTATTGCATTTTTTTCTTATACTGTGTAGCATAAGGTTAATTCTTAGGCCTCGTGAGATTTTTGATTAATGTTGGGTTTTATGTCAGTCATTTTTGATAATAGTTTGTATCTGTAATAATTTATCTGGCATTCACTGAGTATTATCTGGTATCTCATTTTATCAGGGCTGACTTAGATAAATTTACTCTTGCTAATTTCGTGTTAATAGAGGCTATTGCAGTTAACCATATATTTAACCTGTTTATTTGCCATTACATTATCCTTATGAGTCCTGAATGTTTTGTTGTTAGTTTGTGCATTAAACTTTAACTTGTAATTTTATCTAACTCTTTTGTTTTGAACCTGGAACTTTACGGGACAGTAGTGATTTTTTAGTATTCTCACTTAAAGTGTACATTATCTTTCTCTGTTCCGTAACATAAATTTGGCGACCTCATATCAGGATATTCAGGATATTATCATAAGGATATTGTTTGTTATTTTGTGACTGTGATTTGTTCATGATGTCTTCTATTACTACGCTTGATGAAGCCAAGGATTTTTTGTCAAATGTGCAAACAGTGGGTGATATAGAAAACAGAACAAAGAATGAACTTAAGCTTGTTGCTCAACTGGGAATTGTTGTTCGCTCTCATCATTCTAAAGATCAGATTGTTGACATGATTAATGAAAGCTTGTTTTATGTAACTCCTCCAAATGAGCAAACGCAGATTGAATTAGCTAAGTTACAGCTAGCCCTGCAGGAGGCCCGTGCTAGGGAGGCTGAGGCACAAGTTGAACTTGCTAGGATTCAGGCAGACCATGAGTATCGCATGAAACAAGGTGGAACTGGATCATCTAGCTCTGATGATTTTGATGTGGCTAAAAATGTTAAACTTGTCCCTCCTTTTAATGAATCTGATTTAACAAAGTATTTTCAGTTGTTTGAGAGGGTAGCTACAGGTTTTAATTGGCCCAAAAAGTATTGGCCAGTACTCCTTCAAACTGTTCTCACCGGTAAAGCTCAAGTAACTTATGCATCTTTGCCTCAGGATCAATCTGATAATTATGATGTAGTTAAGAGCTTGATTCTTAAGGCCTATGAGCTTGTTCCTGAAGCCTATAGAGTAAAATTTAGGACAACTTACAAGCAAGATAAGCAATCCCATGTTGAGTATGCAAAAATCAAAGAAGATCTGTTAGAGCAGTGGTTAAATTCTAAGAATGTGGATTCTGATTTTGACAAATTTAAGCAGATGTTTTGCTGGAGGACTTCAAAAGGTGTATTAGTAAAGATGTAAGCCTATATCTTGATGAGAAAAGAATAGATAATTTGTCTGATGCTGCAGTTTTAGCTGATGAGTATGTTCTCACTCACAAGAGATATTCTAGAGAAAAAGGGAAAGCTGAGAGTAAGTACGTTGCCTCTACTCAGAGTACCGGTAACAGGAAACAGAATAAAGATGATGTTTCTCAGGAAGTAAATACCAGCTTCACCTTTAGATTTCAGAAAAGTAAATGTACTTATTGTAGTAAGCTTGGTCATACTACGGAGAGATGTTTCAGGAGACAGCGTGATGTGAACAAAAAGGAGTCTTTAAATATTCAGTCAATTGGTCTAGTGTCCACTCTTGAGAGTTCCCAGAATTCTTTAACTGAGTTAACTGAACCTGCTTTGAGGGGTAACTTAAATTCTCATGATGGAGCTCCTCTTTTGAGCAGTAACGTGGGTGACACTCTCAAGAGTTCATGTGCTAATTTCCTGTCTGATGGTTTTGTCAGTCCTCTGGACAGTAATGACAGGAAATCAGTTAAAATATATCGTGATACAGGTGCTTGCCAATCCCTTATGCTGACCAGTGTTCTAGGCTCTAATGTTAATTCCTCTGATGAAACTGTAATCTTACAAGGTGTAGGGAATAATTACTTCTCTGTCCCTCTGTGCAGAGTGAATTTAGAGTCTGGTTTTGTTAATGGTACCGTTATGGTTGGGTTGGTTGAGACACTCCCAATGTCAGGTGTAACTTTCTTACTTGGAAACGATATTGGTGGAAGTCAAGTGTGTCCAGCTCCTCAGTTGTCTGGTGAGCCAGTGGCTGCGACCCATGATTGTGATGTCCCTGATGTGTTCCCTGCATGTGCTGTCACTAGGGCTAAGTCTAAAGTTACTGGTGATTTAGAGGATAATGATGATGATGATGTTATCCTAGCTGACACTTTTCTTGCTAATTTGGACCACTCACCAGATTAGGCAGTACCCCGTAGTGTTGATAATTTGTCTCGTCAAGAGTTGGTTGAGTTGCAGGTTGCTGACCCTGAGTTGAAAGGTCTAGCTAACTCTGCTTACAGTGAAGAAGAGTCAGCCGGTGCTGCTACTTGTTATTATGTAAAGTCAGGAGTACTTATGAGGAAGTGGAGACCCCCAGCAGCATCAGCCGACTGTGAATGGGAGGTTGTACATCAAGTTGTCATCCCTCGTGTTTGTAGGCAGGATATCATTCGAGTGGCTCATGATACCAGTTTGGCAGGACACCTAGGAGTGAGGAAGACTGTGGCACGCATTTTGAAACACTTCTACTGGCCAGGTATCTTCAGGGATGTTTCCTGGTATTGTAAGTCTTGTCACACCTATCAAGTTGTGGGGAAGTGTAATCAGACCGAAAAGGTTGCACCTCTAGTTCCCATTCCTCCTTTTGAGGCGCCTTTCACCCGTGTGTTGGTGGATATTGTGGGCACTCTTCCTAAGACTTCTTCAGGATTTTCTTATGTGTTTGCCATGATTGATATGGCTACTCGTTATCCTGAAGCCATTCCACTTAGAAATATCTCAGCAAAGAACGTGGTTAAGGAAATGCTAGGGTTCTTCACAAAGTTTGGTCTGCCCAAGGAGGTACAGTCAGACCGAGGAAGTAATTTCATGTCAAACGTTTTCAAGCAGTCTCTGAAAGAGTTGGGCATCACCCAGATCACGTCTTCAGCTTACCATCCCCAGACCCAAGGAGCGTTGGAGAGATATCATCAAACACTCAAATCGATGCTCAAGAAATACTGTTTGGAACATCAGAAAGACTGGGATAAAGGTCTTCCATTCGTTGTGTTTGCCGTAAGAGAATCTCCAAATGAATCACTGGGCTTCTCACCTTTTGAACTACTGTTTGGCCATGAAGTAAGAGGACCCCTTAAGTTACTCAAGGAATGCTGGCTGTCGGAGGAAGATGACGTCAACCTGCTGGAGTATGTGATGAAGTTCAAAGAACGGCTGTCCACTGCTTTACAGCTGGCGAGAGAGAATTTAGGAGCTGCTCAGGAGAAGATGAAGACTTGCTATGATAAGAAGTCCAGGTTACGCCACTTTCAGCCAGGAGATCAGGTTTTGATTCTGCTACCAGTTCATGGGCAACCTCTTCAAGCCAAGTTTAGTGGTCCTTATTTCGTGGAGAAGAAACTCAGTGATGTCAACTATGTCATCACCACACCAGATCGTAGAAAGAGCAAGCAACTATGCCACATCAACATGCTAAAGTTATATCACAGGCGGGACGAAAATAATCCAGTCTGCACTGTAGCTGTTCCACCCGAGTCTGCAAGTGAAGCTCTCCCATGTAGTATGAGCCTGAGTGATAGTTTGGGGAAGAATCCTGATATCATGAATGATCTCCAGACTAAGCTTTCTCATCTACCTCCCAAGGAAAGGCAGGAGTTTTCGGCATTACTGCAGGAGTACCCCGAAGTGTTCCGTGCTACTCCAGGAAGAACCACTGTGTTGATGCATGATGTCGATGTTGGAGATGCAAAGCCAATTAAATTGCCTCCTTACCGTGTGAACCCAGTGAAAGTTCTTCTCATCCAAAAGGAGCTTGGCTACCTGTTGGACCACAAGATGATTGAGCCCTGTCAGAGCGAGTGGAGTTCTCCTGTCACTCTAGTCCCTAAGCCAGGTGGGTCACAGAGGCTTTGCATCGACTACAGACGTGTTAATCAGATAACTAAAACAGACACTTACCCTCTCCCTCGTGTGGAAGATTGCATAGACAAGATCGGAAAGGCTAGGTACATAAGTAAGTTTGATTTGTTAAAGGGATACTGGCAAGTACCTATGACTGAACGTGCTAGGGAGATTTCATGTTTTGTAACATTAGGAAAGACATTTGCATGTTCTGTAATGCCATGTACAGATTGTTTTAGAGTAATAAGAAATTTCCTTTGTAAATTTCTTTTTCTTTGTGGGGAGGTGTTACATAGCCTATGATTTCATCATCCTTTGTGTAATTTTAACGCACAGTATGCTGCATGTTTGATCACGAGCGTGTTCTGCCTCAGTCCCCCCCTTCTACCGTTATAGTAGAGTAAGTCGTTCTCTCTGTTATTCAGAGCGGGATTTTCAGCTTTTTGTCCCCATGGCTTCATTTGCGCGTCCTTCTTACAAGTTGTATCAAGCTCTCCTGGCCCCTATATAATGAGCTCAGTCTCTGCATCATTGCCACTTAGATCTGCTCCTCATTTTGTTCACATCTCTGTCCTCCCCTGTACAGTTATTATTATTGTGAGTGCTCAAGAAATCTCCAAACATCTAGCAGCTGTGTGTAATTTGAGTACAAGTGTTATTGCATTTTTTTCTTATACTGTGTAGCATAAGGTTAATTCTTAGGCCTAGTGAGGTTTTTGATTAATGTTGGGTTTTATGTCAGTCATTTTTGATAATAGTTTGTATCTGTAATAATTTATCTGGCATTCACTGAGTATTATCTGGTATCTCATTTTATCAGGGCTGACTTAGATAAATTTACTCTTGTTAATTTCGTGTTAATAGAGGCTATTGCAGTTAACCATATATTTAACCTGTTTATTTGCCATTACATTATCCTTATGAGTCCTGAATGTTTTGTTGTTAGTTTGTGCATTAAACTTTAACTTGTAATTTTATCTAACTCTTTTGTTTTGAACCTGGAACTTTACGGGACAGTAGTGATTTTTTAGTATTCTCACTTAAAGTGTACATTATCTTTCTCTGTTCCGTAACAATATATATATATATATATATATATATATATATATATATATATATATATATATATATATACACACACACACACACATATATATATATATATATATATATATATATATATATATATGTGTGTGTGTGTGTGTGTGTACACTCGGCAAGATTTCCGATTGGACCACCTGGTTGCGGTATTTGGCTAACGTGGCAACAGAGGCAGCCCGTGTGTGTGTGTGTGTGTGTGTGCCCGACAATTTTTCGAATGGCTATACTTCATCCTCCGAATTATAATATGTGGCCATTGTATTAAGCTGTGATATAGGCTAATAAATATTATGCGACTGTTTGGGATAATGGGCTCTCTTGCCTTATTGCGTGAACCACGATGCAAGTTGAGTTGTGGTTCAGAAACAGAGGGCAAAGTTCACCCAGTAATGGCGCAATGTAGGGGGAAAGGGGGAGTATGAGAGTTAGTGGCCAACAGTATATATTCTTAATCATTACAGTATAGTTATTAAGGTGTCAGTGATAACCTGTATCCTTAATAATAATAAGCCTATTTATTTTCATTATCTTTATATAGACCCGATTACACACTAGGTTACCCCTCCCTCGTTAACGGGAAACCTGTAGCCTGCTCCACTGCCTCGACTCTCTCTCTCTTGGTAGCGCGCCGAGCTTGTGATCGGGAGGTCGCAAGTTCGAGCCTCGCCCGGGCTACCGTTGCCGGGAAGGGTAGCGCCCTCCTGTAACACAGCGGGGCTATTTGGCCCTAGTTGCCTAGCTCGGGGAATTCATTTCTTCATTTCTCTCTCTCTCTCTCTCTCTCTCTCTCTCTCTCTCTCTCTCTCTCTCTCTCTAAAACTCCTCAGCTGGCTATCAGTAGACACACACACACACACACACACACACACACACACACACACGGGCGCGCTCTGTTGCCACGTTATCCAAATCTTGCAACCAGGTGGTCCAGTCGGAAATTTGCCAAGTGTATACACACACACACACACACACACACACACACACATATATATATATATATATATATATATATATATATGTATACAAATAATTCACTTGATTACACTTGAATAATAGATATGCTGATACCCACAAGGAAAAAGGAAACACGAAATATTCCAAGCACTTTCATGAGTACATCCATCCATCCATCACTATTCACATACTGATACATGTACAGTCAGGGAAAGTTCCACATTACCCACCTCTCGAAGCACTGGTGTGAGACGGGTAAATGTGATGTGGCAGCCAGTCTTCATGTGTCTGGTAACTGTGAGTGTGAAGGCGTGCTCAGATGTTGCGGCCACGGACGATTGAGCCACGGACCACCGTCCCAGGACGTTTTGGGCATAGGTAAGTTAGGTAAGGTTAGGTAAGGTTCACAACACCACACTTCAAAACGTCCTAGGTTGGTGGCCCAATGCCCAAACATCCTTGGCCGAAGCGTCCTACATTCGTGTGAAGGATGGGGAGGCGGGGGACTGAGGGCTGAGGAGGGTTTGGTGATAGGCTGGGAATCGTATGTAAGTCTGCAATGTATGACTTAGACGGTGTGTTTAATTTAGCAAGGATGAATGACAGTATGATGCTAGCAATATATGAAAAAAATTACATGGATGTCTGTAGTGTCAGGAAAGTTATGGAAGTTTCCTGGGTTTGGACAGAGGTTTGAATTCTTTCATTCCCTCTCGGCTTTAACAGGAGGAGTTTCTACCCTTCGCAAAGGCTATAACCTGTTCTCTCTTCGCGCTCCACTGATGCTGTATGCCGACAGGTAAGATCTTCCAAGCACTGGGTATGATGAATGTCTCCAACTCCTTTCCCATTCCCTCAAAGCGGATGAAAAAGCGTCCGAAACTAACACCACCTAGATTCACAACAATAATACTTCAATAGTAAATGTTGTTTTGCTCTGATCCCTAACTAAACGCTGATACCAACACCGTGGGGGGTAGGGGAGCGTAGGTGGAAGCTTACAGACACAAGGGTCTCCCGCTCCCCGTCCCCAAAGCTGAAGGATTAAGAAAATAGCTGAAAATTACATGCACTATAAACATGTATGCATCCATATCCGTGTATATGAGAAAAATATATATAGCCTACTCGCGTAATGGGATAAGTAGTCGGCAGTATGAACTTGTAACATACACCCTTGCGATTTTTGTTTTCCTCCCTAGCTGGGGATAAAAAAGACTAAAATCAGAGCTACCATGAAAAGTCACGTACGTGCTTATCTTTTCTTGTGGCTTTTAGAGACACTTTCTTGTATTTGACAAAACAGGTGCTACAGTAGCCAAGGGTTGGCGGACAGGACATTTTATCAAGAATTTTCGGGGGCGGACGGAGAGAAACGTATCATGCTTTGATTTTATTTTACAAACTATCTCCCATGGTAGTATACAAAATAACACCTGAGGACAACATAGATACACCAGCTTATATATTACTCCCATCAAGGATTACTTTAAACACCCACCAAAAAGCAAAAAATTACTTCTTGGAACCCGTATTTGTCAACATCTCCATCATTAATAACGTAATATTTTCACATCACTTGAGAAGCTGAATGTAGTCTCACCTCCTCCATTGGAGGGGGCCGTGACTACAACCAGTTTCTGCGACCTAAATTCAAACACATCTTGTGTCTGATACGTTAAATTGCCCCCCACCATCCACAGCACTGGCACCCGTGGGGCTGGGGCTGGGCCTGGTAATGCTGACTTGCCTGTCGTCCAAACTTGCCAGTCAGGGTACAAAGGTCACGTGACTTTTGTATACCATCAACCTGTTACAAGACAATACATGTTCAGACACGTTAACACATGTTCTGACCACAACGTGTGTTACCATACTTGACGTAATATCTTTAACTTGTCTCTCTTTTTTTTTTTTTAATCACTACCCCACCTCCATTCGTTAACTGAGAAATGTATGATTACAGCTCCTTGATGCACTATCTCCATTCGGACTTCTGGGGAGTATGTTATCATGATCCTCTATACCACACATGCAAAACTTTCTTCTGTTATAGGCTACATATTGTATTCAAACTTCTGGTTGTGCGTTAATGCTTAGAGGGGTGTGATATAAACCACTTCTTGTACCACATTCGAATATTTGTTGTGATACATTTGGATGGCCGTACTTCCCAGTCCCCTACCCAACATGCATGAACAAACGTGACGCAATAGCTTACATGGGACATTTTCAAACTATTCGGTGTTCGTTACATCCTAATTCATTCAACACACTCCTGCATGAAAACCCACTTCCAGGTACGAATGGGTGGGGTATGGGGAGAGGATTCCAATGCACGTGACTGGGGCTTGGGTAACGCAAATTTTGGGTACGTTCCATACTTTGAAGGTTATAAGTTCAATGGTCAAAGTTCATGGGTACAAAGGTTAAATGTTATTCGGTACAAAGGATACAAGCACAAAAGTCATTGACCTCAAGATCAAGGACATTGCAAGGTCATAACGAGTGAGTCAATTTTACCCTTACTAAAGTTTTCAATCAGTGCATTCTCCCTGTAATGACTGACAGCTCAGAAACATGGTCAGTGACCGAACTAGGATTAGGAAACGGACTGAAGCAGAAAACGTAATAAAGAAAAATGGCAGTGGGCTGACCATATTTACACAAGGCACGACAACAGATAGACAAGGAAAGCAATTGTCGGGGTAACAACTGATTCAGAAAGCCAAGAGCAACGCCATCTACTAAGAGGTGTGGCGAAATAGAAAAATAAATTACGTCGGGAAACACAGGGTTCTAGAAAAAACAAAAAAACAAAGAACACGTCATGAGGACAGAAAATTCGTTGGAGATCTTAGGGTTCTGAATGAAAGAAACAGCACAAGACTGAAACAAGTGGAAATGTTTGGGAAAGGCTTATGTCCTGCAGCGGAATGTTACGGTCTGATGATTATAAAGATGATAATCTATCTATCTATGTGTATGTTTATTTATTTATTTACAATTTATCCAATTTTCATCCAAGTAAAGAAAAATAATAATTCTTCAGGAGGAACTACTTCAGTGCATGATAAGTAAACAAGAAAATGTTGTTTTTACCATAACATTCCGTCACTGACACATGTGACTACTTAAAACTGGCTTCTACTCGTACGTACCGTAATGCATCAATAGTTAAAACCTTTCGTTTCATTTTCTTCGAGTTCGAAACTATGGAAATAAAATGACATAAGATGATACACTTACTACATCAACGTCCTCATTCCAGTATATATACTGTGTATTCATCTATCTATCTATCTATCTACATAGATAGATAGACGGATAGATAGATATAGATACAGATATAGACATACATATGGTTAGATAGATAAACAGATAGATAGATAGATGTGTGTGTGTGTGTGTGTGTGGAAAATTAAATTTTGCATTGTTATTAAAGTCATCAATTACTTCATACAAAAAATAAAAAACAAATACCAAAGAACCTAACACTGATAGACCTACTTACAAATCCTTGCCCTAAACTACAATAAAGCCTAAAGATACCAAAAATCAGACCTAATTAAACAATCAAAACTTAGCTGCAGTAATGGGTATAATATATCGACCAACAGAACACCATCGACTGCAATGTAATGCCTCTCTACACTGCACACCTGCGCTCATTACCTGACTGTCAGGCGAGATTATTAAATCTAGGGAACATCGGTATGTGAAAGAGAACCAGAGGAGTCAGAAACTCTTCATGATAAGGTCTACTCTCGACCCTAATTAAGAAAACCTAAACGGATGCCAATCATTCACATATGTACAAAAAGTGAAGTACTTCACCCAACAACACACCATTGACTGGAAGTGCCCAATACCTCCCTAATATTGGACATTTGCATTCATCAACTGGTGGCTGTCAGGCGAGGCCCGTGGCATAAAACAGGGGACATCAATATAAGAAACAGAGCCGCCAGAAACAGGAATTCTTCCAATTTTATCATCTGGCAACCCCAATTAATGTCAACATTATATACATAAGCACAGTCAATAAAAAGATAACCAAAGATAGCAAAAGAGTCACAACACTATAATAAATCCGGTTTCACTTAAGAAAACCACAAAATTATCAACGATAACAAATTCCCCATCACCCAAGATGGCGGAAGGGGTGAAGGGGACATCTACTGTGCCACAGTAACGTAGTTATGTACGTATCTTTCTACTTACATCCCGCTCCTTTTCTTCCCTAAAAGAACAAACGTTATGAGAAATGATTAAAACAGAAATTATCTCTACAAGTTCCAAAATGTTGAGGACGTGATTGCAAGACAGAATCATTTTGTCTTTTGCTTCTTCCATGGTCTCAAGTCTGATTAGTCTCCAGACGTTTGAAAGGATTACTCTGATTGGCTGGAAGTTCTGGCAACAAACTGAAAGAGACCAGAAAATTAGTGGTGTTGTGTCAGGGTTGTGTATGTCTCTTTCACACACACACACACACACACACACACACACACACACACACACACACACACACACACACTTACGAGCAAGCGAGCGAGCGAGAGAGAGAGAGAGAGACAGACAGACAGACAGACAGACAGACAGACACACAGAGACAGACAGACAGACAGACAGAGAGAAGGAGGGCTTCCCAGTTCAGCAGTCTGTCATTATATGCTGTATATCGTCATGATCTTCAGAATCATCATTAGCATCATCTTTACACTGGTTTGCTGATTTTAAGAATGTGTCGTGCTACAGTATATTCACGTTCCATTGCAAAGAGACAAAATTTCCTGTTAACCATGAAAACCATTTACTGTGGTGGGTGGTATTCATATAACCAAGTAAACGTCTAACGGTCTAGTGGTTTAAGGCGGTCCGAATTGTCATCACCCAAAAAGGGTTACTTTCAAGGAACTGTTGGGAATTTTTGTTCACATAATTTCACTGGGGGACCACTCGTTACTCCTCATTGTCTCCACATACGTTAGCATTAGAAACTCAGCCCTTGGGCTCCTGCTCTTATGATAGGGCATTAATGGAGTGAATGGCTGAATTATCATCATCATCAGCAGCAGCATCTTCTGCGGCTTCATTATGCAACCTAGACTGTTTAGAGGACTGAAATTAGTATGTCAAGGTTGTCTGTCTGTTTGTCAGTCTGCCGCTGGAGATGGCTAAATTTATAGTCATCAACAACAGCTTTTCTAATTTTTCATTATCATTAACGTGTCAATTGGGGTTGGTGGAGGATTAGTGCCCCTCCCTGTAAAACAATTAACTCTAAGCCCTTGACCACCCCGTTTGGAATACATGGCGTCTGGCAATGAATGAATGAATTATCATCATCAGTACGACAATCACCGTCATCAGCAGGATCATCTTTATTGTTACTGATACGATCATCATTACGCCTGCATTCGCGAAATGAGGGCAGGCATTATGGTTCGAGTGTTTTAAATGATGCATGCGTCTGTGTGTGTGTGTGTGTGTGTGTGTGTGTGTGTGTGTGTGTGTGTGTGTGTGTGTGTGTGTGTGTGTGTGTAAACAAAATAATTCAAACAGCTTTTACCTGCCTGCAGCCAAAGTTGAGGGAAGGTTGTTATGACCGTTTTTGGAGGAAAAAGGTCAAAGATCAAGGTCACAGGGCTAAGTTATAAGATATGATCTAAGTATATCACTTAAAGCAGTTTTCATCCAATTTAAACAAAGCTTGGTGGAACAACTGAAGGTAATGAGAAAAGAGGGAAATCCACTGACAGAACAATCAAAGGTGAAGGTCAGGAGGCAAAGCCAAATTTTTGTCCGTATGCCTGTGTGTGTGAAAAAAATAACTAAAACTGTTTTGATGCGATCCGAACCAGCCTTGGTGTTTTGACTAACATGCAGTCAGTGGCTTGAACTAGTTTCTTTAAAATAGGTCAAAGGTCAAGGAGACGTGGCAAGGGGAACAGTTTCTATCCAATTTATATAAAACTTTGTTAATAGCTCTGGACGTGCAAATGTAATAGGATTCGATTCTGAGAATAAGGAGTCAAAAGTTAAGGTCCCACAAAATGTCACAGGTCAAGATAACAGAGAAAGGTCAACTCAGTTTTGATCCCACTTGGGACAAAGTAAGTAGAAATGTTTAGGATGAGAAAAGTTTTAAGTAATTCGAATTTGAGAGCAATCAAAGGCGAAAGATCACTGGGCAAAGTAAATTCTCGATACGAATTTTTCACTTTCTGCGTGCTCCGTGTTATAACTTTCATTACAATATATTCCTTTATTCTTTTTAAAGTCTCGGTGAAGCCGAGTAAAACCTCGTGCCTGTATCGAGAACAAAGTGTGATATCAATTGGCTACGCGGAAAGACTCAGCTGATAAATAGTAGATGATTTTCTTCAGACTATCCAAATTCATGACGTCAACTAGCCCTAATGTTAATTGTACCATATTTCATAGTGTCTTATGCCACAGTTATGTAAATGATTATCGACAGTGTAAAAAACGTCAAACTATCGGAAAGGTAGAGAAATGAGGCCCCCTCATAATTGCTGTGTCAGTTTGTAACATGTGTGAGCTATGTCTGGATGATGATATATTTAGAAATGTTATATCGTGTAGGGAAAGGTTTATATATATATATATATATATATATATATATATATATATATATATAGGTACAGTGGTAGAGTGTGGGTTTCGCACGCTGGTGGACGAGGGTTCGCCTCCCGCCAGAGTTGTAAAAACATTGGGAATCGTTCACCGAGCCACTTGCTACTTTGGCTAACATAAGGGGTGCTTTTGGTTGAACCAGTGTCGCATACTAGTATGCTTGCACCCAATCGGCTTAAGGCACGCCGATTACACTTGGTTCACAGACTACACACACATCCAAACTATAACTACTACAACACTACAATTACACTTACAAGCACTTCTCACCCTCCATACAGTCTCTACCAGACAGCCTAAGCCACTGGGTAGAGATACATTGGCTTGTATCGTCCCTGCTTCGGTAGGGATAGGCCGGTCCTGCAGTGGACCTCAACGACTGATGATGATGATGATGATATATATAGATAGATCGATAGACAGATATATACTAGAGTTCAGTTATGTTTTGTATTCTTGCTTTTAGTGTCTTATACGTTATTCTCGTTTTTGTTTGACTATTTAAACAAGTTTTGAAGTGATTTTTCATGGTAAAGAAATGAAGACATTTTATATCTTACCACCTGTTATTTTTAAAAACATCTGACCAAAATAATATAAAACTGGTCAACAACAGTTTTGTCTCATGTGTACTGATGGGTGCTGTGAGTATACTAAATATTCATTCTGAATCCAAATATGAAATCAGATTTATCCTATCAGGTTTAGTATTCTAGTGACACCAGATTCATATGTTCATCGTTTAGCATAATCATGAGATGCAAAATTAACTATATACTAATTTTTAGATATTATGCAGAATAATTTTCTGTAAAATTAGTACAATTTATTCCTTTTCGGAGAAAGATCTGATAATATTGGCAGAGTAAATTTGGTCAGAGTAGCTGTCTGCATATCGGAACATGTTCTTACCTTAACTGTTCTTTCCTAATTGTATCTTAACATGAATGAGTCAAGCTCGTACTGTCTCGTGTATTAAGCCCTCAGGCAGTACTTCTTTTATTTTCCCTGGAATGATTATTTCTTCCATAGCCGGGAGCCATGTGAATGTGCCTTGCGCATTACAGAGGTTATTCTCGCGGGCATGGAAGCATACATTTCTTTCTCATATCCTTTGACTAATGCAGGAAAGCCTTGGTTTAATCACGCTTGTTCTAATGCTGTCAGCAACAAGGAGAGGGCCTATAAAAGGTACCGGAGCCAATCCACCCCTGAATCACATCTTTTTACGTTTCTGCCCTCAGGCAGTACTTCTTTTATTTTCCCTGGAATGATTATTGCTTCCATGACCGGGAGCCATCTGAATGTGCCTTGCGCATTACGGAGGTTATTCTCGCAGGCATGGAAGCATACATTTCTTTCTCAGAACCGACAGAGGCAGACCTAATAAATCCAGCCCAGTTGCAGAGAACTCGGTTATCCCTATCTGATCTAGTTGTAATCGCATGTAGACTTTGTGATGACCTCTTCCTCGGGATCTAGTCCTGGGTCATCTACCCAGATGTCAGTGTTGTAAACAAGATGCTGGAAGGGACGGGGCTTCTGTGATGGATTCCAGCTGTTGGACTGGCTGTGCTGAGGTCTGACCTGCTCACGCATGTCGTGCAGGGTGCAGGAAGCATTGCAAGCTATGAACTCCCACGAGTCAATTAGAATCAGGCTGTCCTGCTGTGTCTGTTGTGGAAACCGGTAGACGCAGAGGTAGAAGGTGCGATTTTGGCTCTGGCAGCCCTTCGTCTTCTGGCTTGGTCAAGTGGGGACATAATGCACAGCCCCAATCTGCTTTTGTTTTCTTGCATGTGCCTGTAGTCGTTGGACTGTAATGATGTCCTGGTCAAATCCCTGAGTGTCATGGATCGTGAAGTGTTCGCAGATAATACCTCCCCGTGGGCAGCCACCTTGTCGTGGTGGGGGTGCTTGGGTGCCCCTGTGATCCCACAAGCCTGCCCGTGGATGTAATGACATCCAGCAGGGTCTCCCACGCGGGTAGGGTTGTGGGTGAGGGGTCTGACTAAGCGCTGCCCAAGATGTAGGTTACCCATAAGGGTCATCGGTGCTGCCCTCCAGAGAGATCGCCTCGGTGCTGTCCCGAGTTGGTTGGTTGGGTGTTTGGGCTGGGGGGTGTTGGGGAAGGGGGTCTTTGCACTGGTGGGAGCGAACTTTCGCATCACAGGGTGTCCTTTTGGGGACACCCTCTGGGGACGAGGTACCCCGCTCCCATCAGACCGCGCTTGGTCCCCTCACTCCCTGGTAGGCGGTTTCCCTTGGCTCCTGGTGCCAATTTTTTTACACTAATGTATTTATGGATACAGAGAACCTTTCTTTACCCACTCGTGTGGTCGGTGACCAGCCGCACAAGTCGGCATCAACTGGTCACTCTCTGGCCGACGACCCTGTACCCTCTGGGTCGTCTGCCAAAATTGTGAATCGCAATGCCTTTTCTATGGAGCTCTTACCTGGTGTTTCTGTTAATAACTCTTACACAAAATATGTAGTCATTAAAATGGATAATGGTACTTCTTTCCAGAACCTGAATTGTTTTCAGATTCACAGTGGTCTAGTTTCAGCATGTGGATTTACCCCCAAGGTCTCTTTACAGGGTGATGGTTCTCTATTGCTAGAAGCTAGGAATGAAGAGGAGAGTTCACGCATCCAGTCCCTAACTATGGTCGCTGGTTATCCTGTATCTGCCTCTCGTCACTTGGTCCTAAACCAGTCCCGAGGGGTTGTGTATTCTCGTGACTTGATCTCATATTCTAATTCTTCCCTCTTAGAGGGGCTGGCTCCTCAGGGTGTTGTAAGAGTACAGAGAATTATGAAGAAGGTTGATGGGGTTTTAATCCCCACGCCCACTCTTATCTTGACATTTGACCGTCTTACCTTGCCGGAGGTTATCACTGCTGTGTGGTGGAAGCTAAAGGTTAAACCTTATGTTCCCTGACCTAGAAGATGCTATTATTGTCAAAGATTTGGTCACGTCCGCCGTTCTTGCAGGCGGGAAGCGACTGACCTTCCTGAGGTCTGTGGAAACTGTGGTGGAATTTCTCATGATATAGATGATTGTTCTCAACCCTCTAAATGTTTGAACTGTGGAGGAGCACATGCAGCCTCCTCAAGGGATTGCGAAGTATACAAATATGAATATGAGATCATTTCTGTCCGAATGAAGGAGAAAATTTCCTTTTCTGAGGCAAAGGCCAGGGTAAGGGAGTGGTTCATTCGCCCTGGGGTTACCTTTGCTGCTGCGCTGTCTCACCATAAAGCTACCCGGCAGGTGCCCCTGCCATCACACAATGCCCCGTCAAATTCTCGGGGTTCTATTTCCCGACCTTCTTGCCCGGGGGGTTCCACTGAGGGAGTGCAGCCTGGAAGCAGCTATGCTTCATCCAGGGAGGTGCCTCCTGTCTCTGGGGGTGTCCCCTCTGCAGTGGTTCTTCCAGCGTCTGGGAGTGCCTCCCCCATCCCAGTTCCTCTGGTTCCTCCTGTGACAAACACCCGTGTCGATGCTACACTTTGCTTTGACACATTCAAAACTCCCGATGTCCTTCCTGTGCATCCTTGTCCTGACATAACCAAAAAAACCAGCGTCTCTCATACTTCTGTATCAGCTGCTACTTCCGTACCGACTGCTGCTCCTGTACCATCAGCCCGCTCTGCTACTGTTGCTCACTCTTCTTTACAGTGTGGCACTATAGTTTCTAGTGCTTTAAGTTCTGGTGCAGAGATCTGCCAACCTCAAACGAGTGAGGAGTGAGGAGTTTTTGGGTGACTCCCCTCCTTCTAAGGTTCAAACTTCCGTACCACATGAGGATTCTGAGGGGGCTCTTCGCTCGACAACCCAGCCAGTGGTCGCGTCTAAGTCTGTGGGTGTTCATGATGGCCCTTCTAGGATTCCTGTCCCTGCCTCTTCCTCAGGTGTGGTGGGGCCTGGGTCTTTAGATACTTATAGAGCTCAGTCGCTTGCTCCCTCTGATCCGTCATCCAGCGGCCAACCTTTGGATGATTTGGATGGGGGGGGTTCGGTTGGCCCCGAGGTGCCAGCTGAACCCTCACATGGGTGTGCGGACGGGGCACGTGGGTCTTCCAAGAAGGTCTCTGTGCTTCGGACTCATTCTGGCGATGGGAGGGACATGTCTCGGGGTGAGGGAACTTCCACCCACGGAAACTCTAAATCTTCATTGCCTTCTCGGTTGGTAAGGCAGAGCTCCACGCCTAGGAAGAAGGGCTTTCACTCCCTTCCCAACGAGGTTGCTACATTGCTTTCTAAGTTCATAATATTTAATACTAATCACTATGGCTCAATCGGTACCAATCTGTCTTCAGTGGAATTGTAGAGGTGCCATGGCAAATTGGGAGGAATTGCAGTTATTACTCTCTACTCTGAACCCACTATGTGTGTGTCTTCAGGAGACAATGGTGGGGGACAGACAGTTCCCTTCCATTAGGGGGTATAAGGCCTTCCATGCATCTCCTCCTGGTAGTCACAGCGGTGGATGTGCAATTTTGTGCCGTTCTGATGTCCCCTTTATTTCCTTTGAGATTCAGTCCCCCTTTCAAGTTCTAGCTGTACAAATGCACATTGGGAGGTGCTGTACCATCTGTTGTCTGTACCTTCCACCTTCCATTTCTGTTATACGTGCTGATCTAGAAACCCTTATCAGCCAACTTTCACCCCCTTTCCTACTCCTTGGTGACCTTAATGGCCGCCATCCTTTGTGGGGTGACTCACTTTCAAATCCCCGGGGTGATCTTCTTGCCTCTTTGGTTGGGGATTTAGATTTGGTTGTCCTAAATGATGGAAGGCCGACCCATTTTCATGTTCAGACTGGCACGTATTCTGTCATTGACCTTACCATCTCCTCCTCTAACTGTGCCCTTGATTTTTCTTGGGAGGTTTTGGATGATCTACATGGTAGTGACCATTATCCTGTAGTGGTCCAGCCTACTCGCTCTGTTCCTGTAGCCCGTCTGCCACGCTGGTGTCTGGACAGGGCTGATTGGTCTCTCTTTGAGGAACTATGTGTATTTGCCAACAGGGTTACTGATTTCTCAACTATCGATGATGCCGAATGTTATTTTACTAAGACCATTTTCTCAGCAGGGGTTCATTCTATCCCACGGACTTCTGGTGTTTTTTCCCGGAGACCTGTGCCACGGTGGAATGATGACTGCTCCATAGCAAAGGGAACTTACAAAGCAGCTGCACGTTGGTATTTTGCCAATCGTAATGTTATTTTTCTAAATATACAGTTTCGTAAAGCACGTGCTCACTATAGATGGGTCATGAAGAATGCTCGCCGTAACTCGTGGAGGTCGTATGTTTCTACAATTACATCTTCAACTTCAATGTCTGTGGCGTGGAAAAAGGTGCGCAAGATTTCTGGTAGGTTCTCGCGCCCCCTCCCCTCCGGTGTTGCGCCTTCACGGAGAACTTGTGTCTGCACCGGATGCCGTAGCCTCTGCTTTTGCAGATCAGTTTTATGCTGTCTCCACAAAGGATCCTTCTCAGCCATTTGCCACCTTTCGTAGGAATCAGGAGAGGCTGGGTCTTGACTTTCGCTCTCGTGGCGGAGAGCTGTATAATTTAGGTTTCAGCCTCCGTGAGCTACGTTCTGCCCTTTCAGAGTGTCGTGACACTGCTCCTGGGCCTGATGATATTCCATACGCTATGCTGCGTCATCTTCTGACTGATTCACTTCAGTTTTTATTGGACCTTTTTAACAGGGTTTGGAGTGAGGGCTCTATTCCAAGGAGTTGGAAGTTCGGTATTGTCCTCTCCTTTCCCAAGCCTGGTAAAGACCATTCCCAAGTCTCCAACTATCGCCCTATCACTTTAACATCATGTGTGTGCAACCTGTTCGAAAAGATGGTCAATGTCAGGCTTATGTGGTTTCTGGAGAAGGGTTGCTTTCTCTCTCCGTCGCAGAGTGGTTTCCGTAAATTACAGTGCACTTCAGACAACCTTATCAGGCTCGAGGCGTCAATCTGTGAAGCTTTTGCCTCCAAGCAACATCTTGTGGCTGTGTTTTTTGACCTTGAGAAGGCTTATGACACTGCCTGGCACCATGGCATCCTCCAACAACTTCATGCCTTTGGTTTACGTGGTCAGGAGTAGACTGTAGTACCAGTCGAGCAGGGCAGTACTCCCGAGGTGGATGGAAAGCTGATGACAGGGAGTGCTGCAGCTCCCGTTTCATCAGCCCTCAGGACTAGTTCCTGACCATCCCCCTTTGCTGAACTTTTTCAGTGTCTCGGTTACACAGAGAGTAGGCCAGCATGCTCTCCAGTACAAATTTCTCTAACTATCTACACCAAACTAAATGCACAGTACGCACTACACTTCCTATTCAAAATTGAAAAAAAAAAAAATGGCGTCTCTTCACCAAGCCTCGGAGTCCCCAGGGGGGGGGACCATAAATGCCCCCACCATCCACCCCTCTCCCGGTGATGACTCGAGGTGCCTGGAACCACTGTCTGACTCTCTTCTTCTTCATTTCTGCAACATTCGTGGCCTTTCCTCTAACTTTCGCTCTGTTGAGCACCACCTCTCCTCCTCTAAACCTCACCTTCTTTTTCTAACAGAGACTCAGCTGTCTGAGGCAACTGACAGCAAACCCTTTTCTGTATCCTCCTACTTTCTCTATACTCATTTCAAAGCCAAAGGTGGCTGTTGTGTATATATACGCAACGACTTATCTTGCTCTCGTGTTCCTGAACTCAATTCTTCTGAATACTCTACACTCTGGCTTCGGCTTTCCTGTCATTGTCTGACTAAATATATCTGTGCTGTTTACTTATCCCCTGATTCTACTGACTATCAAAAATTCTTCAACTATCTTACTTGTACGATGGAACACATTCTATCCATTTCTCCTTTCTCTGAAATCACCATTCTAGGAGATTTCAATGTTCACCACCGCCTTTGGCTCTCCTCTCCTTTCACGGATCCACCTGGTGAACAAGCCTACATCTTTTCTATCCTTATTGACCTAGAGCAGCTTGTACAGCACCCTACCCGTATCTCTGACCACCTTGGAGAGAGCTGCAACATACTTGACCTCTTCCTCACAACTAATCCTTCTGCTTACTCTGTTAATCTTTTCTCTCCGTTGGGCTCCTCCGATCACAACCTTATTACCTTAACCCGTCCTATCACTCTGGTATGGCCTGTGGACCCTCCAGGGAAACGTCGTCTGTGGCATTTTGGAGCCGCGGACTGGGAGGCCCTCAGGCAGTTCTTCTTTGATTTTCCCTGGAATGATTATTGCTTCCATGGCCGGGAGCCATCTGAGTGTGCCTTGCACATTACGGAGGTTATTCTCTCGGGCATGGAAGCATACATTCCTTTCTCATATCCTTTGACTAACGCAAGAAAGCCTTGGTTTAATCACGCATGTTCTAATGCTGTCCGCAACAAGGAGAGGGCCTACAAAAGGTACCGGAGCCAAGCCACCCCTGAATCACATCATCTTTACGTTTCTGCCTGGAATCGTGCTAAGTCTGTTCTTCGCTCTACTAAAAATAATTTCATCCATACTAAATGCTCTCAACTCTCCAACTCGAATTCTTCCCGCTCCTTCTGGCACCTTGCCAAAAATCTTTCTAACAACTTTACCTCATCATCCTTCCCTCCTCTTTTCTACTCTGATGGTTCTGTAGCTATTTCTTCTACTGATAAAGCAGATCTCTTCGCACAGACTTTCTCCTCCAGTTCCACCTTGGACGATTCCGGTGCTGTTCCTCCATCACTTCCCCCCTCTGACTTCCTCATGGCTGGCATTAAAATTTCTTCAGTTGATGTATTTTCTGCCATCACTGGCCTCAGTACTAACAAGGCATATGGGCCTGATGGGGTCCCTCCTGTTCTCAAGAACTGTGCTTCTGTGCTTACACCCTGCCTAGGCAAACTCTTTCGCCTTTGTCTGTCAAGTTGTACCTTTCCTTCTTGCTGGAAGTTTGCTCTCATTCAGCCAGTCCCAAAGACGGGTGACCACTCCCAACCCTCCAACTATCGTCCAATTGCTTTAACGTCCTGTATTTCAAAAGTTTTCAAGTCAATTCTCAATAGAAAAATTTTAAGGTATCTTTCCTATCACAACCTTCTTTCCGATCGTCAGTACGGGTTCCGTCAGGGACGCTCCACTGGCGATCTTGTCACCTACCTTTCAGACTCCTGGTCATCCTCCTTTCGGGACTTTCGCGAAAGCTTTGCCATTGCACTTGACATCTCAAAGGCTTTCGATCGGGTCTGGCATAAATCTTTAATTTCCAAACTGCCCTCCTATGGTTTCTATCCTTCTATCTGTGTCTTCATCGCTAGCTTCCTTTCTGGTCGTTCTATAGCCGCTGTTGTAGACGGCCATCGTTCTTTTCCTAGATCTATCAACAGTGGTGTTCCTCAGGGCTCTGTCCTATTACCAACTCTTCCTTTTATTCATCAATGATCTTCTAAGCTGTACATGTAACCCTTTCCACTTGTTTGCTGATGACTCCACCCTTCACCTTTCCATTCGGTTCCTGCAACGCCCATCTCAACAGTTACTTCAACAAACAAGGGATGAGGCTATGGCACACCTAATGTCTGACTTGACTCGTATCTCTGACTGGGGTAAAAATAATATGGTTGTTTTTAATGTATCTAAGACTCAGTTCTTACACCTATCAACCTGACATAATCTTCCACAGGTATACCCACTAATGTTTAATAATATTCAGCTTAATCCTGCATCATCGTTGAACATGCTTGGGGTTTCATTTACTCGGGACTTATCTTGGAAAGATCATATTACATCTCTTGTAAAATCTGCTTCCAAGAGATTGGGTGTGCTAAGCCAACTCCGCTCTTTCTTTATCCCTGCACAATTGTTGACTCTATACAGGGGTTTTATCCGCCCCTGTGTGGAGTACAACTCTCATGTGTGGGGAGGCTCCCCACATACAGCTCTTCTCAATAGGGTGGAGTCAAAGGCTTTTCATCTCATTAACTCTCCTCCTCTTACTGACTCCCTTCAACCTCTGTCTCTTCGCCACACTGTTGCATCTTTATCTCTTTTCTATCGCTACTTTAATGGTCACTGCTCCTCTGAACTGTCTGCTTGCATTCCTCCACCTCTACGACGGGCACGTAGCACCCGTCTGGCAGCAAACTCTCATCCCTTTTCTGTCCAACTCTCTAATTCAAGAGTTAACCATTACTCCCAGTCTTTCATTTATGCAACAGGTCAGCTCTGGAACTGTCTCCCTCTGTTTGTATTTCCTGCTGCCTATGGTCTCCAGTCTTCAAACGCAGTGTGTCCAGGCATCTCAAAATGATCGGATCTTGAATTTGGCTCTCTATTGTGTTTTGTTTTTCTCTTGGAGGGAACTGTTACTGCGGGCTCATGGCCTTTGGTTCCTTCTTCCTCGCATAAAAAAAAAAAAACCTGCCTGTGTTGCTTGGAGACTTCTTGACTGATCGTGTATTTCGGGTCCGTGTGGGTTCTGCCCTTTCTGCGCCATTGTGCCAGGAGGAAGGTGTCCCACAGGGGAGTGTCTTAAGTGTTTCTCTGTTTGCAGTGGCCATTAATGGTATCATTGACACTGTGCCTGCTGGGGTATCCTCATCCCTTTATGTGGATGACTTAGCTATATGGTTTTCTGGCTCCCGCATGTCTGCTATTGAGCAGCGGATGCAACTTGCCTTGGAAAAGATTTCTGCCTGGGCCACTTCCAAGGGTTTTCGGTTTTCCCCTTCAAAGACTGTGGCTATGCACTTCTGTAGGATGGAAGGGGTACACCCGGACCCTGATCTCCAGCTTTGTGGCAGGAGACTCCGTTGTGTGACAGAGACGATATTCTTGGGCCTGACTTTTGATTGTCGTTTGACATGGATCTCACACTTGGCAAATCTTAAAACATCATGTATGAAGGCTCTCAGTCTATTGAGGGTTCTGTCCCATACCTCTTGGGGTGCTGATCGAAGGACACTCTTGCATTTGTTTCAGGTATTTGTAACCTCTAAGCTGTCATATGGCTGTGAGGTATATTCCTCTGCCACAGAATCAAGACTAAAAACTCTAGATCCTGTCTATCATACTGGTCTTTGCCTTGCAACTGGGGCTTCTCGGTCCTCTCCAATTCCCAGCTTATTGGTGGAAGCTGGTGTGCCTCCCTTAGATCTACTGCGTCAGTCTGTTGCAGTACGGTGCTGGCTCTGGATTCGTCGCCTTCCAGACTCACTTGTCTGTGAGTGTGTGACGAAACAATCTTGTCTTTTGTGTTATAGTAGACACCCTCGCATGCCTCGTCCATTTGGCTATAGGGTTCAGGATATAATGGAGGGGTTTGGTTTGTCGGCAGTACTTGTCAGTCCTGTTTGGATCCCGAGGGTTGCGCCTTGGATATTGCCCAAGGTAACTTTCTGCAGGCCTATTGCAGGTTCAAAGGATTTTGTCGCTCCTCAGTGTCTTTTAAGGTTATTTTTAGAACATTCTTCTAGCCATGGTGGTTCTGTGCCTGTGTATGCTGATGGCTCTAAATCCACATCAGGTGTTGGTTTTGGAGTGGTATTTCCCAATTTTATCTGTGGAGGTAGTCTTCCTTTGGTTGCCTCAGTTTTTACTGCGGAATTGTCAGCCATCATTTTAGCCTTGAAGTTGGTGTTTGTTCATCCTGACAATTATTTTACTATTTTTAGCGACTCTCAAGGGGCGCCTTTGGCCCTGGACTCTTTTAACTCTTCCCATCCCTTAGTTTTAGCTATTTTGGAGTGGCTGTTCCTCATTCGTCGTCGGAGAAAGAGAGTGGATTTTTGCTGGGTTCCCGCACATGTTGGTGTGGTGGGCAATGAGACTGCGGATGCACTGGCCAAGGCTGCGGCTACTTAACAGCCCCCAACAGAATATCCGCTTCCTGCATCTGATCTAACACCTTACTTGCGGGACAGAATGCATGTGTGTTGGCAAAGACGCTGGGATGGTGTTGCTCATAATAAGCTGAAAGAGGTCTTCCAGAGAGTGGTTGTGCCAAGGGTTCTCCCTTCCATGCCTCGGCGATTGGAGGTAGCTCCTGCTAGGCTTCGCATTGGGCACTCTCGGCTTACACATGGGTTCCTGATGAGTGGCGAGACTCAACCATACTGTGATGATTGCTTTGTTCCCCTTACTGTCTGTCACTTGCTGGTCGAGTGTCCAAGTTTGGGGGACCTGCGTCGGAGATTCCTCCATAGGCATACAGGGGTAGATGGTGCCTACTGTCTCTCCTCGATGCTTGGTGGAGCCCATAGCGTTTTTACTGATGTTTTTGGTTTTCTTCAGGAGGCGGGCCTCCTTCCACTTTTATAAGAAATTGTTTTCTCTTTTAACTATTCTTTTATTATTTTCAGTGTATTATTTCTAGAAAAAGTTATTAACTAAGCTCAATTTATTTGCCATGTGTTTTAGCTTGTTGTCCGGCGGCATATGACCTTAGCAGTTGCGCCGCCAATTCCTACTACAATCAATCAATCAATCAATCGCAGATAATACCAGGTAGGATCCATATGAGATGTGCAAATATGTGTTGATTCCGTTGTTCCTCTATCAGCTGGGGGTAGGCTGACATAGTAAATTTTCTCGAGTATGCTAATGTTGCGTTGTCTCCCTCAAATTTCCCATCATTTAACTGTAAGAGTGCGACGACTGAACCGAGGGAAAGTTGGACAGCGTTGATCACTATTTTTCTGAATTGTGCCCGTGTTAGGGTCACACTGATTTTCCCTGCTGTCAGGGCAACCGACTTGCCTAGATGAGGCAGCATAACCACAATTTTCTGTGTATCCTCTCCTTAAGCCAAATCCAACACCAGTTTGACCATTTCCATTTAAGTTCAAATGCCATAGAGTTCTGGGTCAACTTGGGTATGGGGATGTGGGACCTTAGGACAGCCATCATGATGTATGTGCTATCATGTACTTAGAGTGATCAAAGCCCTCCTCCGCCTTTACTCCGTATTTGAAACACCGCCTGCCACCAGTGTTGTGCTGGCATAAAATTGGTTTCTTTGGGTTCCTCTAAACAGGAAGGAACACACAAAACGCACCTATGATACACTCTAATGGTACAAGGTGAGTACAGAAACTCATAGTGGCAATACTTATAGCTCTATTGTTGTCCCCATACCTTAATTACAACTTTGGTATATTCAGCCTGAGATACAAGGTGGTAAGGGGGAAAAAGGTCAGTCTTGAAAATGGGGTCTTAATCTGAGGGCCTTAAGGGACCTTTACTTCAAGTGTACTGGGGAGACCACTTCACATTCTGTACGCCAACGAGAGGGAGGAAGATCCGGGAGGTGAGTGTGTCTGTATTGCAGGATGCTGTAACAGTATGTGTGGCAAGTAGGAAGCCAAAAGGGGGAGATGACTATCCTGGTTCCGAAAAAGGGGAACCAGACATCTAATTCTTCCTAAAGACCTGGGGGACAGACATTAATGTATATTCTTCCCAAAATGGATATACAGTACAGGGAGGCTAGAAGGGACCTGGAAAAATTGGAACAGCAAGGTTACACAGTTGCGCCTCCTGGATCTCTTTTCCTGGTGTAGGGGGGAGGGGACTGAGGAGAGGCATAGGGGGGCATTGCACAGGGAGAATGGTCACTCCGGGGATCGTAGTGTCTTGCAGCTGCCCGTCCTGGCTAGGGAGATGTTGTGGCTGCTCTAGAGTTGAAATGCATCAAGCCAGTTCAGTTATCAAGATGTCTGGGCTTCTCTGGCACTGAACCGTGTCGAGCCAGTTGAGTTGTCGAGGAGGGATGTAGGGGGCTTCTCTGGTGCTGAACTGCATCTAGCCAGTTCAGTAGGGGTGTCATGTTGAGGAAACCCCAGTGGTTTGCCTCAAGCCAAACCAGAGTCGGAGAAGCAGCTAGCCTTCTCTTCCATACCGTGTCGAACCAGTACATGTGGCCGTTTGTAGTACTTGGGGCTCAGGCTGCGGCTGAAACCGAGAGGGGTGGCTGTGGGTGGTGTGGGCATACTTTCTGCGTCCTTCTTGCATGGGAGCTTGTGTGGTCGCTATCCTGGTGGTGGGGCAGGACTGCCTCTCATCTGTTTGATGAGGGTTTTCTGTGGTAGTAGCTGAGGCGGGGACAATGGTAGGTGGCCTCATCCTGGGCATTTCAGTGTCATATGCTTTAATCATCAATACCTTGTTGCTATTTAGGACTGAATCTTTTGCATGCACAAACATTTGTGTATCTGCCTCTTCATAAGTACAGGGATATACTGTACATTGTTTAGACACATTGCTTGACTGGACTGTGCATTTTCCTCTTTGGTCACAATGAACATATTTGTTGTTTGTATCCCAGCAATTTTGTCTGCTAGAGAATGAAAGAGCTCCTTTTTGTTGGTACTGTCTCACAGAATGTTGAACCAATTATTGGATGTTTGGGTGAAGTCTGTCACCTTCCTTCCATTTCTTGCCCTCACTTTGTTCTTGCTTTATCCGTCAGACAAGATGGAATGTAAACATCAAAAACTATACCTGAGCACTTGTTCTTTTTGACATAAGCCTTGACTGCACGAATAACATCTTGCATGGTATACTGACCAAAAGTTTTTGATGCTTGGGGTGCCAAGGCATTCGCTAACGCTGAACCATGGATGACAATAGCATTTGTCGCTCATTCAAGACCTGGCATCTTGACTCTGGATTCAAGGATCTCAACCAGTTGAGATTTCTTGGCACTTGAAACTGTCCATTGTCACTCAGAGAGGCAAGGAAAGGATTGTTGTAATGCTGAAAGAATTCTGTTAAGTCATACTCCCTTCTTTGACAAAAGGTGAAAAGTTGAGAGAAAAGATGGAAGTCCTCCTTCATTGTCTTTTGATTGCAGCTGCTTGAATGTGCCTCCCTTTTGAAGAATTCAACTTTGTTCTTAACCCGCCACGTGCCGGCAGACTTTGGACCCTCATTGAGCCATGGTGCTGGCCAATTTTTGACCTTTTTTTTTTTTTTTTGCTAGATACGTTAGAAATGATAGAAAACATGGAGAACATCCATAAAATTACTCACAGAAGCCATTTTAGGTCGCTTTAGAGGTCAATTTTCCATGAGCAGGCGGTGAAAACTTCACAGTAACTTCCGTAGACTATATCGGTCGCTGCTGACACCGAGCAAGATGAGGTAGGAGATCTTCGTTTTCTTCATCAGTAACTATGCTATTCGAGCCAGGGACACTCTTGTTGGGAATATAGATGATATAGTAAGGCCTACAGAGGCCTAGAGAGGCATGGGAATATCCCAGCTAATTTTTTGAAGCCGAATTTGAATTTTCAAATTTTGGCAAATATATCAAATTGCCAACGTACATATACGTCACTGGCACTGTCTCCGCATATAGGGGCCAATGTACATGTACGTCGCCAGCACGGGGTGGGTTAATTGGCTAACAAAATGTGCATTGAACCTTGAGTTCAAGTGCTTTCATGACTGCATGACACTGACATGCACCTGTCTCACAGAATGTGGCTGCTATCACAGCACTGTCAGGATTGGCAATTTCCTTTGTGTAAAGGATATGGAGGTCATCTGACTCTTCCTGAAAAGATTACCAAACTCCTGTATAACAGTGGTTAGCTTTTTAACTCTCTCAGAAAATACCTTCTCAGCCTTTTGTGTCTGATCATGATGTTCACTATGTTGAGCTTCATTCCTGACATGTGATGATTTTTCTTACTCCTGAACAAGCCAGCTCAATTCAGGCCCAGCAACCATCCATCTTTTGAGTGCTGATGGATCTTCAGTGAGGCCAATGGCTCCTCCATCGCCCTTTATAACAGTATTTCCTCTAACTTTCCTTTAAATATCTTTCTGTTGGGCACCACCTCTCCGCGTCTAAACCTCACCTTCTCTTCCTAACTGAGACTCAGTTGTCTGAGGCAACTGATAGCAAACCCTACTCTGTATCCTCCTGCTTTCTCGATACTCTTTTCAAAATCAAAGGTGGGTGTTGTGTATATGTACCGAATAACTTATCTTGCTCTCGTGTTCCTGAACTTGTTTCTTCTGAATTCTCGAATCTTTGGCTTCGGCTTTCCTGTTATTCTCAGACTAAATATATTTGTGCTGCTTTTTATCCCCTAATTCTACTGACTATGAAAATTTTTTCGACTACCTTACTTCTACAATGGAACACATCCTATCCATTTCTCCTTTCTCTGAAATCTCCATTCTAGGAGATTTCAATGTTTACCACCACTTTGGCTCTCCTTTCTTCTCGCTGATCCAACTGGTGAACGTGTCTACATCTTTTCTATCCATAATGACCTAGAGCAGCCTGTACAGGACCCTACCCATATCCCTGACTACCTTGGAGAGAGTTCCAACATACTTGACCTCTTCCTTATAACTTATCATTCTGCTTACACTGTTCATCTTTCCTCTCTGTTGGGCTCCTCAACTGCAACCTTATCACCTTAACCTGTCCTACTGCTCCAGTACGGCCTGTGGACCCTTCAAAGAAGCGTAAGTTGTGGCACTTTGGAGCTGCTGATTGGAGACCCTTAGGCAGTACATCTTTGATTTTCCCTGGAATGATTATTGCTTCCATGGCCGAGAGCCATCTGAGTGTGACATGGGCATTACAGAAAATATTCAGTTAGGCTTATCCTCTCAAGCATATTCTCTCTCATATCCTTTGAATAATATAAAGACACCTCGGTTGAATCACAATTGTTGTAATGCTGTCCACAACAAGGAGAAGGCTTACAAAAGGTACCAGAACCAACTCACCACTGAATCTCATCTTTGTTACGTTTATGCCCGAAATCGTGCTAAATCTGTTCCTTACTCTGCTAAGAATAATTTCATCTTTGCTAAATGCTCTGATCACTCCAACTCTGATTCTTCCTGCTCCTTCTGGCACCTTGTCATAAACCTTTCTAGCTACTTTATCTCATCATCCATCCCACCTCTTTTCCACTCTGATGGCTCTGTAGCTATTTCTCCTACTGATATAACAGAACTCTTCACTCAGACTTTCTCCTGCAATTCCATCTAAGATTATTCCAGTGCTGTTCCTCCGTCACTTCCCCCCCTCTGACTTCCTCATGGCTGACATAAAAATTTCTTCAACCGATGTATTTTCCGCCATCACTGGCTTCAGTACCTACAAGGCATATGGGTTTGAAGGGGTCCTTCCTGTTGTCCCCAAGAACTGTGCTTATGTGCTTACACCCTGCCTACGTAAACTCTTTCGCCTTTCCCTATCAACTTATACCTTTCCCCTCTTGCTGGAAGTTTCCTCTCATTCATCCTGTCCTGATGAAGGGTGACCATTTCCATCCCTCTAACTATTGCCCAATCGCTTGAACATCTTGTTTCTCAAAAGTTCTCAAGGCTATTCTTAACCTCTTTGCACCCTGTTTCCCCAATACGGGACGGAACTGGGCGTATTCAAAATTTAATAAAAAAGGGAACCCCTACGTAGGGACCTATGAGCCTCGCGACTATGAGCCGACAGGCGGAGGTCGGTATGCCTAGCACCCTTCCAGCAAAATCATTCATACAGCAACTCTGAGAACTAAAGGGTTAGCTAAATAATTTTAAAGCATCTCTCCATATTTCTGATTGTCAGTATGGATTCCTTCAGGGATGCTCCGCTAGTGATCTTCTCATCTACTTTTCAGTCTCCTGGTCATCCTTCTTTCGGGTCTTTGGCGAAAGCTTTGCCATTTTACTTGACATTTCAAAGGCTTTCGATTGAGTCTTGCATAAATGTTTAATTTCCAAGCTGCCCTCTTACGGATACTGTCCTTCTATCTGTGCCTTCATCTCTAGCTTCCTTTCTGGTCGTTCTATAGTTGCTGTTGTACATGCTCACTGTTATTCTCCTAGATCTATCAATAATGGTGTTCCATAGTGCTCTTTCCTGTCACCAACTCTCTTCCTTTTATACATCAGTGACATTCTAGGCTGTACACTCATGATTACTAATCTCTGACCAGAGACGCGTGGCAGGGACTGTTATGACCGCAAACGAGCCACACATTCAAACACAGCCTCTACACTAGTGGGTGGGGCAAATTACTGAAACCAGGTGATTCGAAGCGTTCTGCTCCTCATATCTCTGATATTACCATATTTTTATGATTTTTCTTCCATAATAGTGTACTTTGCGTTCATTGACAGGGGCTGTCATTTCTTCAGTCATGCTTTAATTGAGCAATTTCCAAGAAGTAAATAAACATGTGCCACTAAATGTGGGTATTGGCATCATATATACCGTAATAATAATTTATGAATAAACGACATTAATCGGCACACATTTTGACCAGAGGGGGCATGCAGCTAAGACGTCGCGTAAGAATAGCGCAGTCATTCCCACTGGACGATAATGGAGCCTGTTATAACTAGGAAAAAAAAATAATATTCAGTTCAAAGGAGTAAGTAATGTTTGAACTGGTAGAAAGGCAGCCTGCAGTCTTAATGGACCCAGGATCGAATCCCCGTTGGGGTAGGGAAAAGTCTAAGGATTTGAATTTCATAAAAGCAGACTTCATTGATCTACCAGATGACCCGTCGAAATAACGTAAAAATAACCCCGCTAATACCAGTACATTAGTCCTTTATAAGACAGCCCTAGCATGTGTATGGACAGTGGGTGTTAGCACCAAAGTGGTGACATGTGGACTCGTGGAGATGTGTAGGAGGACCAGTGGGCCTTGGGATAGGCCCTGAAGCCTTTGCCCAGAGTCGGACATAAAAAAGAAATAAATATACTGCATATATATATATATATATATATATATATATATATATATATACCCCTGGGGGTAGGGTTTTTTTTCAAGAATACTCCCCCAGTATCCCTGCTTCTCATAAAAGGCGACTAAAAGGGTTGGCGGAGGGTTAGTGCCCCTCCCCGGAAAACAACTAACTAAAAAAACAAACAAGAAGCCTCGGACAAGGACTGACCAAACGATGACGACCCAGGACTGGACAAAGGACTTGGTAATGGGTACATGGAATGCAAGAGGAGCGAATGATGAGGTGAAAGAGAGAGAGACTGTTCAGGTGCTTGAGGGTGCGAAAGTGGATGTATGTGGAATAATTGAAACAAAATGGTGAGGAGAAAGTGTGAGAGAATGGGAGTATGGATGGGGTATATGTGCAGGAGTAGGTGAGAATGAGAGGGCAAAGGAAGGAGTATGTATAGTTGTGAGTAAAAGATGGAAGAAGAACATAAGACAGTATGGATCAGTAGGGTCAAGGATTGTGTGGGTAAAGTTATAAGTTGGAATACAAACGTGGGCGATTGTGTGTGTGTATGCGCCAATGCAAGATCGTGCTAGAAGAGTGAGAGAAGAGTTCTGGACAAATGTAGAAGTGTGCATGGAAAAGTTTGGAAGGAATGAGAGAGTGTTTTTGATCGGTGATATGAATGGTAAAGTTGGGAATGTGAAGGTGGATGGAATAGTTGGTGAGTGGGGTGTGCCTGCTGAGATAGATGAGAATGGGAGTGCGTTAGTGGACATTTGTGCTGGGAGGGGGTTGGTGATAGCCAATACCCTCTTCAGGCATAAAATGATCCACAGGTATACATGGCGAGTGATGAGAAGGGTGGGTGGTGAACTGAATGAAAGGAAGGTGATGATTGATTATGTGTGTGTGGATGAAAGGACGCAAAGATGTGTAATGGATGCAAGAGCTTATAGAGGTTGGGGGAGTGGACTTTCTGACCACTACTTGGTGGTGGCCAGAATTAGGATTCAAGCAAGATGGAGGAATAGAAGAAGGGAAAGACGAGAGGAAGGAGTAGTTGCAAGGAGAGTGGAAAGGTTACAAGAGGATGAGAAAAAGACAGAGCATAAGAGAGAAGTGGAGGAACGATTGGGCAAATATGAATTGGAGCAGATGGAAGACGTGGAAGGTGTGTGTAGGATATTTACAGAAGAAATATGTGCAGCATGTGATGTGGTGTGTAGAAGGAAGAGAAGACGGAGGGGGGGTGCAAGGAACAGCGTGGTGGACTGAAGAGGTCAGACAGGCTGTGGCACAAAAGAAGAAAGCATACAATGAATTGATAAGAAATAGGGGCGTGGAAGAAGTTGAGAGGCGGAAGAGAGAGTTATATGTAGAAAGAAAGAGAGAGGTGAAAAGATTAGTAAGAGAGAGTAACAAAAGAGTGGATCAGGAATTTGGAAGGAATTTGAGTGTAAAGTGGAGGGACTGTAAGAAAATGTTCTGGAAAGAGGTGAAAAGAGTAAGACAGGGTGGAAGTGAAGTTAGCAGGGGAGAGAAAGATAAAAATGGTAGATTACTAGTGGAGAAGGGAGAAAAAGTGAGCAGACGAAGAGAACACTTCAAGGAATTGTTGAACATAGAGGATGGAAGTAATGCGAGTATAAGTGGCTGGGGAATGGCTGGGAGAAGGAGGGAGGTGAGAAGACAGGAGGAAATCAGCAGGATAAAAGTTGTGGAAGCAATGAAGAAAGTTAAATCGGGGAAAGCCCCAAGAATTGATGGAGTGTGTGGTGAAATGCTGAAGCATGGGGGAGAGATAGTAGTAGAATGGATGTGGAAGATGTGCAGATTGGCCTGGGAGGAAGGTAGAGTCTGGAGGATTGGAAGTCAGGTATAATTATTCCCTTGTACAAAGGAAAAGGGGAAAAAGAAGTGTGTGGTAATCATAGGGGCATTTGTCTTCTTAGTATAATAGGAAAAGTGTATGGTAGGATACTTATTGACAGAGTTAGAGAAAAAGCAGAGAAATTAGTTGGAGAAGAACAGGGAGGCTTTAGGAAGGGAAGAGGTTGTGTAGATCAGATATTCATTCTTAGATCTTTTGTGGAAAAGTTTCTAGAGAAGGGAAAGAAGTTGTATGCGGCTTTCATGGCTTTGGAGAAAGCATATGACAGGGTGGATAGACAAGGATTGTGGAAAGTGTTATGAATATATGAAGTAGATGGGAAGTTGTTGCATGCTGTGAAGAGTATGTACGGTGGTACGAAGGCTGCAGTGCGTGTGGATGGTGAACTAAGTGAATTTTTCTCTTTGAAAGTTGGGTTGAAACAGGGATGTGTCATGTCTCCATGGTTGTTCAATCTGTACATGGATGGGGTAATAAAAGAGGTACAAGGTAGGGTAGTGGATGTTGGAGTGGCCCTGATGAGAGAGGATAGTGTTTGGAAACTCCCTGAACTGTTGTTTGCAGATGATACTGTGTTGTTGAGTGAAGACGAAGGGGAGCTGCAAGGCTTGGTGGATGAGTTTGGGAGAGTGTGTAAGAAACGGAATCTAAAGGTGAATGTAGGGAAAAGTAAAGTGATGGTCTTTGAGAGAGGTGAAGTCAGTGAATGTACAGCGAGGTTGGATGGTGAGGAATTGGAAAATGTGAGTACGTTTAAGTACTTGGGTAGTGTGATGAATAAGGATGGAGGTTTGGAGGGTGAAGTGCTTGAAAGGGTACAGCAGGGAAGAAAGGTTGCTGGTTCTTTGAAAGCAGTGATAAGAAACAGGGAAGTGAGCATGGAAGTGAAAAAGTTACTACATGACAGTATTGTGATACCAACTCTAACGTATGGAAGTGAAGCTTGGACGTTGTTGGAAGGACACAAGTCAAGAGTCAGAGCAGTGGAAATGAGTTATCTAAGAGGAGCCTGTGGAGTCACATGGAGAGACAGGCTGACGAATGAGGATATAAAGGAGCGTTGTGGTGTGGATGTGGATGTGATAGGAAGCGTTATGAGGAACACACTGAGGTGGTTTGGGTATGTGGAGAGGATGGAGAGTGAAAGACTGACGAAAAGAGTGTGAGTGAGGTGGAGGGGGGAAGAGGGAGGGAGAGGCCGAGGATGAGATAGAAAGATGGGGTGGAGAGGTATATGAGAGAGGGGGGTGTGAGTTGGGAGCAGTGCAGTGAACCGGCGGGGGACAGGGCGACTTGGAGGCGATTTGTTTGTGGCCACCCCAAATGGGATTGAGGCGTCTGGCAATATATATATATATATATATATATATATATATATATATATATATATATATATATATATATATATAATGAGTAAGGATGGAAGTTTAAAGGGTAAAGTTGGTAGTAGGATGAGTGAAAACGGAGTGAGGTTTGGAAGCTTCTGTCTAGCAAATGACTTAGTCATCGGGGGCACACTCTTTCAGCATTGCAATATACACAAGACAACTTGGGTGTCGCCGTGTGGAAAATATAAAAATCAGATTGATCACATCGCTATCAGTAGGAGGCATAGAAGTTCTCTGCTAGATGTTCATGTTAAACGGGGAGCGGATATTGGTAGTGACCATCAACTCAGCATTGCAAAAATAAGGTTTAAACTTAAAAATCAGAAGAAGGAAAAATCTGGTGTTGGTAGATACGATATTGTTAAGCTTAGAAGGGAAGGAGAAGAAAAGGAGGAATTCAGATTGGAATGCAGAAATAGGTTTTTGGTGTTGGAAACGTTGGAAGAGGGGGAGAGAAGTGTAGATGAGATGTGGGAGGATGTGAACAAAGTTTTGCATGAGACTGCTGAATGTACGATTGGAAGGAGACATAGCTTCAGGAGAAAGAAATGGATATCAGAGGAAACGTGGGATATGATAAAAAAGAGAGGTGAGGCTAAATTGAGGAGTGAGATGCAATGCGTTGATGAACAAGAGATTGAAGTAGCAAGAGCTGCGTACTGGAGTTTGAATTCAGAAGTAAGAAGGTTAGCTAGGAGAGATAAAAGAAGATGTGTGGATGAAAAGGTTGCAGAGACTGAAATCTTAATAAACAAAAATGATGGACAAAGTCAAAGAATAGCATATGAATCGATTAGAGAACTGAGTGGTAATGCAGGTAAACGCAAGGAAATACCAGTTAGAGACAGGGAAGGAAATTTGTTGACCAAAGATGGAGATATTAAAAATAGATGGAAAGAGCATTTTGAGACAGTTCTTAATAGACCAATACCACCAGAAGAGGATATACCGTCTGCTCAGGAAGATTTAAATATAGAAACAGGAGAGTTGAGGCTTGCAGAAGTGGAGAAAGCAGTAAAACAGTTAAAGAATAATAAGGCACCAGGGGAGGATGGTTTATTTCCGGAAATGTTTAAAGTGGAGGGGGATAGATTAATAATGATCTTGACCAAGCTATTCAATAAGATATGGGTGACGGGGTTACTACCATCAGTTTGGAAGAATGGTGTAATTGTTAAAGTTCCGAAGAAGGGAGACCTGAGTGAATGTGGTAATTGGAGGGGAATCTCTTTGTCACCGATAGCTTTGAAAGGTTTCAGTAGAGTGTTGTTAAATAGGTTGAAGCCAGTGGTTGAGGGTATTCTGAGATATGAACAGGCTGGTTTTAGAAAGGGACGTGGTTGCAATGATCAGATCTTTATAGTTAGGCATTTGATGCAGCAAGTTAATGAAATGAGAGTACCGTTAAGTCTTTGTTTTGTTGATTTTGAAAAGGCTTTTGATAGTGTTTCGAGAGAGACTATGGGGAAGATCATGAGACATTATGGAATACCAGAGGAGTTTGTGAGGGTCATTATGAACATGCATGAGGACACATTTTGTAAAGTGATGGTTGATGGTTGTCTGAGTGATTCGTTTGAAGTCAAGTCCGGAGTAATTCAAGGTGGTGTTCTATCGCCTTTACTATTTATATTGGTCATTGATTACATTATGAAACGCGTTGGAACAGAAACCGGTGCAGGTATACTTTGGGGAGAGAACAGGAAACTTTGGGATTTAGATTATGCAGATGATATAGTTTTGATTTGTGATGGGCCAGAAGAGATGCAGAGAGTGTTGGACTGTTTGGTGAGTGAAGGTCGCAAGGTGGGTTTTGTTATTAATTGTGGAAAAACTGAAATAATCAATATGAATATGGAAAATGCGCAGGAATGTGTAATTGGAGGTATGGTTGTAAAGCAAGTTGATAGGTTTAAATATTTAGGTACTTATTTAGCCAAGGATGGTTCTTTGAACTTTGAATTCGAGGAAAGGTTAAAGAAGGCTAATCAGGCAATGGGAATGCTTAAAAATATTTGGAATAATAAAAATTTCTCTGTGCATACAAAAATCAAACTTTATAAGGTAATGGTTAGGAGTATCTTAATTTATGGACACGAGTCTTGGTACAGCACAGTGACTATGGAAAATAAATTCTTGGTGTTTGAAAATAAAGCACTTAGAAGAATATTAGGAGTTAAGTGGTGGGAAAGGATACCAAATAGTAGAATTAGAGAAATAACGGGAGTGCAGCCGATCGATGAATATGTTAGATTCTCACGATGGAAGTGGCTAGGACATGTGTATAGGAGACAGGGAATAGTACGAGGTACACCAGGGTGGGTGGCACTTGGTAGGAGAGGTAGAGGAAGGCCAAAAGAGACGTGGGTGAGGACAATGAGACGGGAAGCTGGAGATGAGTGTTGGGGAGATCTTGAGGAGTTAGCACAAGATAGGATGTGGTGGTGTGAGTTCATCGAGGCCCTATGCATCCCCGAGGGTGCCACAGGAAATGATTGATTGATATATATATATATATATATATATATATATATATATATATATATATATATATATATATATATATATATATATATATATATATACAGTATATATATATATATATATATATATATATATATATATATATATATATATATATATATATACAGTATATATATATATATATATATATATATATATATATATATATATATATATATATATAATGAGTAAGGATGGAAGTTTAAAGGGTAAAGTGCTTGAAACGGTGCAACAGGGAAGAAAGGTTGCTGATTCCTTGAATGCAGTGATAACAGGGAAGTGAGCATGGAAGTTAAAATGCAACTACATGACAGTTTTGTGATACCAGCTCTAACGTATGGACGCGAAGCTTGGACCTTGTTGGAGGGACAGATGTCAAGAGTGAGAGCAGTGGAAATGAGTTATTTGAGAGGAGCATGTGGAGTCACACAGAGAGACAGACTGACAAATGAGGAAGTGATGGAGCATTGTGATGTGGATATGATAGGAAGCGTTAGGAGAAACACACTGAGGTGGTTTGGCCATGTGGAGAGAATGGAGAGTGAGAGATTAACGAGGAGAGTGTATGTGAGTGACGTGGAAGGGGGAGAGGGACGGGGGGGCCAAGGATGAGATAGAGGGATAGAGTGGAGAGGTATATGAGAGATAGGGGTGTGAGCTGGGAGCAGGGCAATGAAATGGCGGGGGACTGGGCGACATGGAGGCGATTGTTTGTGGCCACCCCTTAAGGGATTAAGGCGTCTGGGAATATATATATATATATATATATATATATATATATATATATATATATAACTCAGTATCAAATGGCCACCCTTTACGGGATTATGGTGTCTGGCAATGTATATATATTTATATATATATATATACGGTCTGTATAAATATATATAGATATATATATATATATATATATATATATATATATATATATATATATATATATGGTCTGTAGGTGGTAAATATATATATATATATATATATATATATATATATATATATATATATATATATATATATATATATACGGTCTGTATAAATATATATATATGGTGGTAGGTGGTGGTGACATCATCCACTCACTTGATGCAGTGTTGCCTACTTCTTCCTTCACCTTTATCACTGTTTTTTTTGTCTGTCCCCTCTCTTCGTATATCTCACCATCATCCACTCACTTGATGTGCTGCTTACTTCTGCCTTCATCATTATCACTCTTTTTGTGTCTGCCCTCTTCTCTTCCTATATCTCCCATCATTTCTGTCACATTTTATTACTCCTCTTTCCATTTCAGGTGGCTTTACATGAAATGACAAGCCTAATGATTTCCTGCAAGCCAGGAAATCATTAACAGCGCTGGGTGGTAACCATATAACCAACCCATACGTGTTCCCTACGCTTCAGCAAGTGGGTTGGCAGAGAGTTATTGTCCCTCCCCTTGAAACAACTAACTCAACGATTAACGGCCACCCCTTAACAGGATTATGGCGTCTGGCAATATATATATATATATATATATATATATATATATATATATATATATATATATATATATATATATATATATATATATATACACACACTATACAGTATACATATCTATCTATCTATATCTATCTATCTATATATCTCTCATCTCATCAGCCATTTGAGTGTCCAATGCAGGATCGGCCTATCCCTACTGAAGTCGGGACGATACTGCCATGTATCTCTACCAAGTGGCTTAGGCTGTCGGTAGGGATTGTATGTAGGGTGAGAAGTGCTTGTAAGTGTAATTATAGTGTTGTAGTGGCTTTGGATGTGTGTGTAGTCTGTGAACCAAGTGTAATTGGCCCGCGCAAGCCGACTGGGTGCAAGCATATTTTATAGTATGGGACACTGGTTCAACCACAGCACCCCTGATGTCCGCCAAGCAGTGCGTGGCCAGAAGAACGCTCCCAAAGTTTATTGCCCTGGCGGGGCGCGAACCCTTGTCCTTCAGTGTACGAAAACGCACACTTTACCACTGTACCACAAAGGCTCCATACAGAGAGAGAGAGAGACTTAGAATATGTCGTGTGGATGGGGGTTGCTGTGGTAGTCGTGGATATTTCTCCGCTATCACCTATCAACAGTTCGGTTAAAGGCTCGCCCCAAGATAGGTCAGTGAAATAATAGACAGATTAATAAAACACAGTATGAATGTCAAATATCACGGACTCATTACACACTAAAAAATAACAGCTATGACCAAATTTCATGTCTATTTCTTAAGATGCATATATATTACTTGAAAAAGTAATAAAATATGTGAAGCGAAAGTGTTTCAGTGATGCTTAGAAAATTGTTCATTGAAGCACTAAACCTTTGTGGAACGATGGCTGAGAGTGTCTGATTGTGTAGCCAACGCCTGGCCACGACTTTAGCTAACTCTCTGGCCAGAGATTAGTAATCATGAGTGTACATCTAACCCTATTGGCTCATATGCTGATGATTCCACCCTTCACCTTTCCATTCACTTCCTGCAGGGTCCACTTCAGCAGTTACTTCATCAAAGAAGGGATGAGGGTGTGGCACACCCTAATGTCTGACTTGGCTCGTATCTCTGATTGGGATAAAAATAAACTGGTTTTTTTAATGTATCAAAAACTCAGTTCTTACACCTATCAACTCCTCAAAATCTTCCACAGGAGTATCCACTAATGTTTAATAATATCCAGCTCAATCATGCAGCATCTTTAATCATACTTGAGGTTTCATTCTCTCAGGATTTATCTTGGAAAGATCATATTACATCACTTGTATAAAATGCCTCCAAGAGATTAGGAGTGCTAAGCCAACTCCATACCTTCTTTACCCCTGCACAGTTGTTGACTTTATGCACGGTGTTATTCATCCATGTGTAGAGTACAACTCTCGTGTGTGGGGAGGCTCCCCACATACGGCTATTCTCAGCAAGGTGGAGTCAAAGGCTTTTCATCTCATTAACTCTCCTTTTCGTACTGGCTCCCTTCAACCTCTGTCTCTTCGCTGCATTGTTGCATCATTATCTCTTTTCTGTTGCTAATTTAATGGTCACTGCTTCCCTGAGCTACTTACTTGTGCCCCTCCACCACTTTGACGGACACGTAGCACCTGTCTAGCAATAAACTCTCATCCCTTTTCTGTCCAACTCTCTAATGCAGGAAATAACCGTTACTCCCAGTCCTTCATTTATGCAACAGGTCAAGTCTGGAACTTTCTTCTTCTGTCAGTATTTCCTACTTCCTATGACCTCCGGTCTTTCAAACACAGTGTGTCCAGGCATCTCGAAATGAGAAGATCTTGAATTTGGTTCTCTGTTGTTGTTGTTTTTTTTCTTGGAAGGAACGGTTTGCAGGCTCTTAGCCTTTGAGTCCTTCTTCCTTGCATTAGCCAAAAAAAAAATGCACTTTCATGGCTTGATCTATTGCCATGGCTGAGAACAGTCAGTTTGATTTGTGGACAACAAAGTTTCCATCAGAGAGCTCTCTCACCACATCTGGGTGTTACTTTTCAAGTGATAAAGTGTCTCTGAGGTGTATAGAAAGCCAACGAGCATAATTCACATTGTTGTTGGCAAAGAAATACTGTATCAGTTCTTTGAGGGCTTCACAAGATACCAAAAGCTTTTCTGAAAGACCAAATTAGTGTAAGGATGGACATTTCGGTTCTCCACACCAGGTACCAAAATTGAAGCTAGGGACCCTGTTGTTGCGCATTCCACACGAGTCTTCAATTTTCAAAAAATCAGTTGACTTCTCAACAGCCCCTTTAGTGTATTCCTCATAAGCTGCTGCCAAGAGCTTGTAGAGACTGCAGGCTGTTGTCTGGTGTGCCTGACGTGCCTTTGTGACACTAGAGGCTGACAAGAACTAATCTGCTGTACCTTGAGATGCAACAACAGACTCAGCAAGAACACCTGTCCACCCACTTCCCTTAAGTAGTGTTCCCATGAACCTCAGGACAGCCATCTCTATATGCAGATCACCAAACATGAGAACAAACTTCTAAACACCATAGAACTCAGGCCACTGCCACTGAATCTGCTTAGCTACTGCTAAATTCGTTAGTCTGAAGTTATGACAGACACCTGAACTGGATTAAGCAAATCCACTGTTTCCTTAATTTTTGCCATCACATGTTTTGTTGTAGCCACAGAATGAGCATCTCTAGGTAGATGCATGTAGACTGTGATGCATACTTCAAATTGCGAATTTCTCATTTTTGATGCATGGTAGGAGGACCATGTCATATGTACAGAGTCATTTCATTTCTTTAGTGAATCTCGCCTTTTCAAGCCATTGATATTCATGTGACAAGACTGCTCTAAATGAAGTAAATGTTTAAGAGACATCTGAAGACATAGTCACAGAAGGTCTAGGATTCGTTTCAGTGACGTGAGCTGGAGGAATATTAATGAATGACTCGGGAAGCTCTAAGATTGTTTTTATCTTACCCCCTTGAATTTGCAGTGGTGAGCGTAACTGACCTTTGTTATCTGAGCTGGGATATTTAAAAACGGAAATGCTTGTCCCATGGCACGATGTCTGTGCTGTCGTGGAAGTTGGATTATGGTCAGTGTTGTCCATGGCAGCAGTTGTGAATACCCCTTTCCCTAAGAAAAGAGGGCATACTACATCATCTTCAACACACTTGTTGATCACAGCATCCCCTAGTTGTGCTGATATTTCTAGCACCCTGTCATATGAAATACTAGGGTCATTGTCATGCAGTGGTTCAATGAGATGTTTCTTTCTGGTCTTTGCAAAGACAGACAAACCAACATAAACAGGAAATGGTGCTTCTCGGTCTTTGAATGTCTGTGACATGCTGCTGCTTCTTTGATCCTAGCATGGCAGTTGTACTGGAATAATTTTGTCATAGCAATGACTGTTTCGGATGCACCAAATTGCAGCTGTAACTTAATGTCTGCTCCATGCTCAATCATGCAGATATATTGGAAAAGTGTTGTAGGAACTGATTCAAGACATCCTGTTTGTAAACATCCATCAAATTTTGACTTGCGGCCGAGCATGCACTTGCGTATGTTCTTTGCAGCTTTAGCATGAGCTATCTCTTCAGTGTAGTCGCCAGCATTACCTAAAACAAAACCAGCATTATTCTGAAAGGCAAGGAGTACATCTTGCCCATAGTGATGAGCTTGTGGTTCAGGCATTTGTGTCATGAATTTGTCTATCAGCCTCGAATAGTTGACATTTTGCCCCTTCAATCCGTTGCTCAAGTCGCGGTTTATACAGTGTAGTCAACTCTGCGAGCTTAAATATTATTGGATCAGTACTCACACCAACAGATTTTGTCTCATTTATATATGTAGTTCACAAAATGCTTTAACTGTGATTTCGTGGTCATACGTGTTTCATTTTCGTTTTCCTGAGCATGTTTCCTGAAATGAGCCCTTTAGCTGTTTTACAAATCACCAGACAAGCAGGATGATACTTTAATTCCAGGACCACAACATCCTTCGCCAGCGGTCTTCCATCAACCAGGTTCCGAGCACAATCATTCAGTCTATCATCCATTTGCATTGCCATGACTTGTCTAAGCGATGAAACAGGTTCCTGTTTCTCGGAAAGAAAGTATACTGATACATATGAATTAGTTCTCGGCACTTTTGTTTCTCATTCTCCGCTTGTTTCAGTTGTTGCTGTTCTCTTTCTCACCCTTTCCAGCTTTGTATTGTTAAACATGAGCCTAATGCTTTGATGATATTTTGCCTTGCACCTCGTCAAAGTTGCTTAAGTATCGCCACCTTTGTCTAATCGGACAGGATCAAGCATGATTGGTAAAGCATTCATTGCTCTGAACTGAAGGACAGTTTCTGCAATCATACTGCAGCCATCCTATTACACTTGTTCCAATCTGTACGTTCCTTGGACGATGATTCTCCAATGTCAGCGATATTCAAGAATATATGGCAATAAACATTTAAAGGCCGAGGGTTTATCCTTTTACCATTTTCACTGTAAGCACTTTCTTGTATGGAATACAACTAGATTTATGCATTAAATTTCCCTATAACTAGTCCAATCGATCATCCAGTGTCAATCCAGATAACTAAAGCCCGATCATCCTTGGTTCGGTTCCCCCGCGCTGGCACTTCAGGTGCGGATATGTAACTGTCATGGGGACTTATAAGGTATCATTTGGGACACTGTACTACTTTACAGAAGCTGACACTAAACTTCATGCTGAGTTTCACGGAAGCTATGTCACCAGTATGCCCTGGTAGTGCATGACATTCACTCAGATACACACCATTACAGGTTGATTTTCGATTGGCTAACGTTATTTTTGTAACAACTGGCCCTTGATGAGTCCCTGTGTGAAGTTTGGTGCTTGTATCACAAAGTGAACGATTCCGCCAAATTTTGCACTTAGCTGCCCCACTTTAGATGGAATAGCTTCATATCACACAGAAACATAGAGTCGTCGTAGTTGATGTCCCTATATGTACAATTGCCATATTGTCTGTACTTTACGAGTTATGACCATATGAGGAAAAATCTATCTTGTGTTATGCGTCTGTCCTTCCGGGCCTGTATCTCGGAAACGACCTGGTGGATTGGCTTCATATCACACAGAAAGACAGAGTTGGTGTCATACGTGATGCCCTTATATGTAAAATTGCTATACTGTCTGTTCTTTACGAGCCATGACCATACAAGGACAAATCTGTCTTGTTATTTTTAGGAAACTTCTTGCTGAATTTTCTTCGTATCTTACAGAAAGATGGAGTATGAGTCGTGGTTTATGTACTTATATATAATATTGTCACATTGTAACACTTTTACGGGCTATTTCCATATAAGGAAACTAACCTATAGATAGTTGTATCTTGAAAACTACTTGCTGGATCATCTTCACTTCTTAAATATTGTGTGCGCGTCCTAGTTTATGCCCCTAATATGAAATTGCCACATTTAATAGTGCATATCTATATATTCTTTACCTGATGATGGGGCTGCATCTTTGCTAAAAGTTTATTCTTCGTGAGATAGACTTTTGGGGCAGGTTTTTATTCAGCGTCCTGTAATAAATTTACTGTAAGAGGTCTTGCCCAAGTTTAATAATCATCTAGATGCACAGGGAATTACTATGTTTTTTTCTAATCCAGTCACTACGTTGTATTTTCATGATGTTTCCAGTGTTTAAAACCTCAATTTTGTAAAAAGTGTCTGCGTAAATAAATGCCAGACTAATAGCGACAAGTAGATAAATGTGATAAGTTTTCATTTTTGTGCCAACACCAGCAGACTGATAATTCAGTGGTGCTTACAAAAATGCAAACTTAACTCAGCATACCGGTACCAGATAAACATCTCTGAAGCTTAGGAACGACCTGTGACATTTATAGTCTGTAGTAATATTTTATAGACCACTTCCTGCAAGATTTTTTTTTCCTGTACCTAGAATAAACTGTCCGGCAGTGTAGTATACTAAATCATGAATTTTACTGGGGAATTTCCGCTAAAAATGAATGAATTACAGTCATATTCTATGCCGTTGTACCTATCTATCTATCTGTTTCCAGATGCCTTAATCCCGCAAAAGGTTGACCACAAACAAATCGCCTCTCTGTCGGCCGGTCCCCCGCCATTTCACTGCCCTGCTCCCAGCTCACACACCCCTCTCTCATATACCTCTCCACTCCATCCCTTCACCACATCCTTAGCCTCTGCCCTCCCTCTCCCGCCCTCCGCATCACTCACATACACTCTCCTTGTCAGTCTCTCGCTCTTCATCCTCTCCACAAGGCCAAACCACTTCAGTGTATTTCTTCTAACGTTTTCTATGACATCCACATCCACACCACAATGCTCCTTCACTTCCTTATTCGTCAGTCTGTCTCACCACGTAACTCCACATGCACCTCTCAAATAACTCATTTCTGCCGCTCTTACTCTTGACTTGTGTCCTTCTACCAAGGTCCAAGCTTCACTTCCATACGTTTGAGCTGGTATCAAAATACTGTCATGCAGAGACTTTTTTACTTCCATGCTTACCTCCCTGTTTCGTATCACTGCTTTCAAAGAACCAGCAACCTTTCCTCCTTGTTGTACCCTTTCAAGCACTTCACCCTTCAAAGTTGCATCCTTACTCATCACACTAACCAGGTACTTAAAAGCACTTACATTTTCCATTTCCTTATCATCCAACATCACTGTTCATCCAGTGACTTCATTTCTTTTGAAGACAATAACTTTATTCTTCCTTACATTCAACTTCAGATTCCGTTTCTTAAACACACACTTCCAAACTATTTCACCAATCCTTGCAGTTACCCTTCGTCTTCACTTAACAATACAGTACCATCTGCAAACAACAGAACAGGGGAGTTTCCAAACGTTGCCCACTCTCATTAAAGCTGCTCCAACGTCCACTGCCCTACCTTGTACTTTTTTTTTATAGCCCCAACCATACACAGATTGAACAACCAAGGAGACATTAAACATCCCTTCTTCAATCCAACATTCAGATAGAAAAATTAACTCGATTCACTATCCACAGGGACTGCAGCCTTAGCCCCCTCACACATACTCTTCACGGCATTCAACACGTTCCCATTTTCCCCATAATTATATTCGTAAAATTTTTCACATTCCTTGTCTATCCACTTTGTCATATGCTTTCTCCAAATCCATGAAGGCCTCATACAACTTCTTTCCCTTCTCTTGAAAATTTTCCACTAAAAACCTATCTGTCTATCGATTGCCAGACGCCTCAATCCCCTAAGGGGTGACCGCAAACAAACCTCCTCCATGTCTCCCTGTTCAACACCATTTCATTGTCCTACTCCCAGCTCTCATCCCCTCTCTCTCATATACTCCTGTACCTCTTCGCTCCATTCCTCCATCTCATTCTCGGCCTCCTCCTCCTCTCCCCCTCTCTACCACACTCACATACACTCTCCTCATGTCTCTCGCTCTCCACATGGCCCAACCACCTCAATGTATTTCTCCTAACGCTTTCTATCACATCCACACCCACACCACAATTCTCTTTCACTTCTTCATTTGTTAGTATGCCTCTCCACGTAACTCCACATGCTCCTCTCAAATGACTCATTTCCACTGCTCTTACTCTTGACTTGTGTCCTTCCATCAAGGTCCCTTATCATCCATATGTTAGGGTTGGTATCACAATATTGTCGTGCAGCGACTTTTTTACTTCTATGCTCACTTCCCTGTTCCTTATCACCGCTTTCAAAGAAACAGAAATCTTTCATCCCTTTTGTACCCTGTCAAGCACTTCGCCTTCTAAACTTTCATCCTTACTCATCACACTACCCAAGTACTTAAACGCACGCACATTTCCCATTTCCTCCTCATCCAGCCTCACTGTACATTCAGTAGATTCATTTATCTCGACGACCATAACTTTACTCTTCCCTACATTCACATTTAGATTCCGTTTCTTACACACTCTCCCAAACTCATTCACCACCTTGCAGTTCCCCTTCGTCCTCGGTTAACAGTGCAGTATCATCTGCAAACAACATTAGAGGAGTTTCCAAACACTGCCCTCTCTTATTAGGGTAGCTCCAACATCCACTGCCCTACCTTGTACCTCTTTTATAACCTCATTCATATACAGACTGAACAGCCTTGGGTACATGACATCCCCGTTTCAATCCAACATTCAAATAAAAAAATTCACTCAGTTCACTATGTACAGTACACGCACTGCAGCCTTGGCTTCCTCACACATACTCTTCACGGCATTCAAGAACTTCCTATTTACTCCATATATTCTTAATATTTTCCACATTCCTTGTCTATCCACCCTGTCAGATGCTTTCTCCATATCCATGAAGGTCGCATACAACTTTTTTCTGTTCTCTAGAAACTTTTCCACTAAAGATTTATAAATGAATATCTGATCTATGCATCCTTTCCTCTTCCTAAAACCTCCCTGTTCTTCACCACCTAATTCCTCTGTTATTTCCCTAACTTTGTCAGTAAGTATCCTACCATACACTTTTTCTATTACCCTGAGAAGACAAATGCCCCTATGATTACCACACACTTCTTTCCCCCCTTTCGCTTGTACAGGGGAATAGTTGTACCTGACTTCCAATCCTCCGGGACTCTATCTTCCTCCCAGGCCAATCTGCACATCTTCCATATCCATTCTACTACTATCTATCCCGTATGCTTCATCATTTCACAACATACTCCGTCAGTTCCTGGGGTTTTCCCCATTTTGACTTTCTTCATTGCATTCACTTCTTCCATCCTACTGATTTCTTTCTCTTTTCTCACATCCCTCCTTCTCCCAGCCATTCCGTAACTACTCATCCTCATATCACTCTCATTCTCTGTTTAAAAGTTCCTGGGAGTGTCCTCTCCATCTGCCGTCATACCATGTGGGTATAATTCTTGTATCTGAACAGTTCACAGATTGTAATATCATTGGAAATTGCAGTACATAAGATAAAAAATTATGCCGCCAATTTTAAGTCTTTTGGGCAGTTACAGTGAAATATAATCCAGTAGTCAGATAGTTTCGGAACATCTGTTTAGTATGGTATAAAATATATCTCAGGATAACATTAAATACGTCTTTGCATCGCGCACTAAACTTCAGAAATTCCAGCAAATGCTGAATATCTTGGTATCTTTTGAGAAAGTGTACCACTTGATGCTATATTACCTTTTTGTTCTATAGCAAAACGTAAATCAGTTCTACTAACTGTTTAATAACTTTGTACCTTACATAAACTGTAAATAAATATTCCACTAAATGATTAAAATAATATGAAAATAATGATTATAGTAACTCAGTAGTTTACTAAATAATGATTCTCTGTAGGCTACGGTAATGTGTAACTCAGTAGCCTGAGAAGTACCGATTCTCTTCATAATTATCCATAAAATGTAACTTAGTACTATGTAATGTGTTGCATTTCTTTATAAACTTTGACAAAATGTAATTCCACACTTCGGTAAATGCCGAATATCTTTGATTACAACAGATGTTCCTAATGATATTTATTTTTTACTACTTGATTTTTTTTTCAGACAACTGCATATCACAATGAGAGTTAACTAATTATTGTAACTGTTAACTAAATGAGTGTGACAATTTATAATTATATTCATGATCCAACTGCCAGCAAACACCAGTTTAACATAAACCAGAAAACATTATGTCTTGACTTTTCTCATTTATCCTTGAAATCTCATATCAGTAGAATGTACAGCTCAAGAAGTGAAAAAACACCTGCTCCAGCCCACAAGTTGATATTGTACACTGTTGATCATATGCATTTACAGTAGCTTACGAAAAACGAATAATATTTTATCTCACTGTGCATCACTGACAACGTCCAGATGTACCATTATCGTTACTGGTATAGTCGCGGACATAAATATCGATACACTTCGTTACAATAACCAATGAGATAGTGAACAATCGCTCTCGCAACCTACTATTGTGTTCTCAGGAGCCCAACAAGCGGTGAAGACAATTCTTAAACGGTCTTACAATTAAACTGCATCGACGTTACTGCCCGTAACTTTACCATAGGTCGAGAACCCTGGGGTAGAATATTATACCGGAAAATGCTGAATCTTTTAATATAACGCGACTTTTAACATTTCTTTGTAAAGCACAGAAACAAGGAGTGGAAGCTTGGGTAATTACTCGTCCCGAAGGTTCCAGACAAAACTGAAGCTCTGAATGGAATGTGAAGCGGGGCGAGAGACAATGGACTGGCGACAACCCGCAAGGGAAATTGGAGAGAGAGAGAGAGAGAGAGAGAGAGAGAGAGAGAGAGAGAGAATTTTCAAGAAAAGGTAAAGGAGAAAATTCGGTGTCCCCTTGTATGACTGCTCGTGGAGAAGAAAAGGCACAGTATGAGACCGTCCTGGAAACCTAATAGCTGGGGATACACTCAGACCGTCCTAAGTTGAGCTTTTTCTCATGATTAACCGCGTTCGAACTCTATTTGTTGAAGGGTTGCTTAGCCGTGGGGTGGGAGTAACTGATCAGCGACTGGAAGAGCAGGAATTTTATAAAATTTGGTGCGGGAAGCCCACTATTCACTGAACGGATGTCCTGCTACCTTCATTTGACTCTGCATTGAGTGACAAGCCAAATATTTACCTGTAACCCTGGAAACCAATTACTTCGTTCAGTGGTAATCATATATGCTATTGACGCTTAGTGGTCTGGTGGCTCAAGGAACCCCAACCGGATGGAACCCGTAATGGTTTAAATCTGAGGACTGATCAGGATTTCTTGGTCACATAATGTAATCCAGACGAAAAACGAGATTCATCAACCTTGTGTTAAATTTCTGGAACTGAGTAGCCTAGCACTAGCCCTCTACACTCCTCATGGGGGAATGTATTTTATGATGCTGGATAGAAGGAGGAAAATCAAGTAGGAAATAAAGATTTCCGGTATTAAATAGAGCAGGGATGAGACAATTTTGGAAGCAAGCAGAGAAATAAATACGTAGACAGTATAGAAGGAATGAACTAACGCTGGAAATGAATATTGTAAGGAGTATATAGACAGGAAAGGAATAAAGCAGGGCTTACATAACGTAGAAAAAAAAAGAACTGGGATTAATTAAAGTAAAAACTAAAGTCAAAATTAAATAAAGTAGGGATTAAATATAGTGGGAATAAAACAGTCCTAGAGGTAAATCTATCTATCTACTGCCAGACGCCTTAATCTCGTACGAGGTGGCCACAAACAAATCGCCTCCATGTCGTCCTGTCCCCAGCCATTTCGCTGCCCTACCCGCAGCTCACACACCTCTCTCTCATATGCCTATCCACTCCATCCCTCCCTCTCATCCTCGGCCTCCTCCTCCTCCCTCTTCCCCCCTTCACCTCACTCACATAACCATCCTCGTTAGTCTCTCAGTCTCCATCTCTCCACATGGCCGATTCACCTTAATGTATTTCTCCTAACGCTTTCTATCACACTAGCATCAACACCACAACACTTTTTCACTTTCTCATTTGTCAGAGTCTTTCCATGTAACTCCATACGCACCTCTCAAATAACTCATTTCCACTGCTCTCACTCTTGTGTCTTTGCAACAAGATCCAAATTCGCATCCATACGATAGAGTTGGTATCACAGTACCATCATGCAGCGAGTGTTTAACTCCCATGCTCACTTCCCTATTTCTTATCACTGATTTCAAAGAACCAGCGGTTCTTCTTCCCTGTTGTGCCCTTTCACGCACTTCATCCTCCCAAATTCCATCCTTACTCATCACACTACCCATGTACGGTACTTAAATGCACTTACATTTCCCATTTCCTCATCATAAAAGTAAATTAGGTAGCAGTTTAAAAATATGCGTTTCATTAGAATGGCAATTGTTATATTCATCATCATCATCATCATCATTATTATTATCGCTATAATCATCATCATCATCAGTCTGAGTTAGCAAACTACAGAAATTAATACCTGTCCCCTTTGCATTTTTTTTTTTTTTGCAAGGAAGAAGGAACCAAAGGCTACAAGCTCACAACTAGTTCTATCCATGAAAAAATAAGAATATGACAGTAGACAGCCAAATTCAAGCATAACCATTTGATTGCTGGCCTGTTAGATCCCACCTCAGCGAATCTGAATCTTGTCTCGCCATCTTGTTCTCTGGGTTGCCGCTCTGTCTCCTGGCTGTTCACTAGTTATCAGTTCTACAAGGATGAGACCTGCCCACATCCACTTCGGCTTACTGATATTAGGAATTAAATGTAGTTGTTCCCTCAGCTACGATGATGCCCTTTTGTTTCTACCCAACGCCAGATGACTATTCACCTTAAAAATTAAATATGGTCCTGCCTCAACTACAGTTACGCCGTTGTTAGTTCTTTCTGCTGCCAATAAAAGGTTTTATTAAACTCAGGTCTGGTTCGTCAAGTAAGGAGTAAAAAAAGTAGCTCCTTCAAAAAGATTGTTTTTTAAATTGAATAGTTGGAAATGAATACAAATTCCGTTTTCTCTACGATGATGGCTTTTGTATCATAACTTTTGCTACGGTCGGATATTAAATTTGATTCAGCTAAGAAGAGGAGGTGAAATCTGAAATCTAGACTATCGCTGTAGTTGATCTGATAGGGTGTTATATTCTGGTTAATACCAGACGAGTTTCTTCAGTTAAGAAAACGAAAGCTTCAAAAACCATATCGTATATCACTGCTTATGTTAGAATTAACACAAAAAATTAACATAGGCCAACACCAGAGGATATTAATTTTTTCATCGAGATATAACCTTGAGACGTTGAGAAGTTCCCAGTTGCACATAAAATTTCCCAACAATTCCCAAAATTAATCAGATAAGCCATCCCCACAGATTTAACCCGAGGCGTCCCGTCAACGTATGGGTACGTCGCAACGTTTTGTCACAGCTAGACCCTACGACGCACCGGTACGTCGTGCAATTGTAAGGTTCATAATTTGCACAATTTTCAAATCTCGCGCTTGATTTTTGGTACGTAGGGTCGGGAGACCTTCCCCTACCTGCCACCAGGCAGGAACACTCAGTGACCCCACACAACCCGCGCTCACCCTCGCCTTGGTCACCCACCTGTTAGCAGTGACCCAGGTCATACATGGCGCACAGAGGTCTCTCAGAAGAGCAAATTCAAGCCACCCTGGATGACTTCACAGGCAACAGTGATTCGCCCCTCGATGATGAGATGGCAGACAAGGATTATGTACAACCAGAGGAAGAGGAAAGTAGCAGCAGTGATGAGGAGGTGCTGTCCCTGTGGAAGCGGCGCTACATCACATATCGTGCCACTAGAGAGGGCCAGCTTGCACCAAAACATCGTGCAATCACCTCTCTGCAGCCCCTACGTGATGCGGAGCCCGAAACCGAGGACGAGGACGAGGACATGGACAAGGATGAGGATGGAGCTGTGGGACGTGCTGCCACATGGTACGGCTGCGAGATCATCACTCATCGCGGCCCCGAGCAGACAGCATGTCGTTCTATCAGGTATGTGCCTAGTGTTTTATTTGGGGAGGGCGGAAGTGGCATGAAGGGATTGGGGAGTGAAATTGAAAGTGTAGGGACAGTAGTTGAAAGGGAGAGTGGCGGGAGTGAGTCATCGCTCTCACGTGGTGGTGCAAGGGAGCGAAGCATATCATGTGGGGTGGTGAGGGTGCGTGGTGAATCACGTGGTGTGGTGATGGAACGGGGAGGTGAGGAGGAGCCCCTCCCCAGCACGTCTTATGCTCCCCAGTAATCCAGGACTTCCTCCCCACAGCCCCCTGATGCTCCCCAAGGCCGTAAGGGTAAGAGAAAGGAGAAGGGTAAAGGCTGAGGGAAGAGAAGTGCGAGTGGGGAAGCCCTCCGCACTCCTTCCCAACCACCCCCACCAGCATCACCTCCCCACCCTGACGCTCAGTGTAATTATAAGGCCCGTAAATATGTAAATAGTAGTATAAAGTGGAAACGGGTGTAATGCAAGTGGAAAATTATTATATAAGTGCATAAATATATTCTAAGTCAAAACATTCCCAGCGAGTGTATAAAGATGCGATATTCTGACGCTCAGTGTAATAAATAAGGCCCGTAAATATGTAAATAGTAGTATAAAGTGGAAACAGGTGTAATGTAAATGGGGAAGTATATTGGAAGTGAAGAAATAAAATATAAGTTGAAACACGAGTGGTAGCGAGTGTGCTTGCTACTTGAATGTGCGCTAGCATTTCACAAAATATCCTCGTAAGGAATGTAAATAAGTGAAAACATTTACATTGGTTGAAAAATGGTATAATGTCATGGAAACAATAATATGAAAGTAAAAAAAATGTAATGTATGTTGAGAGAAGAATCACAGCGAGTGCGCTGAGTAGGCAAATATGCGCAAGCATTATGCTAAATATCATCCTAATGAATGTAAACAGCTGAAAACATTTACATAAAGTCAAAAATGGTCAAATGTCATTGAAACAGTATTATGTAAGTAGAAAAAATTATTTGTTTCCTGAAACAAGAACCTTAGCAACTACCTTGTAACCAATGTGACCAAACTCGCTATGCTCGCGCAATGGAACAACGCTTATTTTTCTTTTATATCTCATTGAAAACCATTATATTATTGTGACTGTTTATTAGTTCCAAATCACTGATGTAGACGTGTTCTTTGTTGTTTCTTCCAAAATTACCTACCATAGAAAAAGTGAGAGCCTGACACGTCAGTGACAGAATACGATACCTGACGTGGGGAGGCTCACCTGTTCTGACCACTTATGGACCCCAGTAGGCCCTTTCTTGGTGATTTTCCTTTGTTTCTCAACAAAAGTGGATGCTTTAGCAAAAAATTTTTTTTTCCAAAACAGCTTGGGATTGGGGGGTACTGGAGGGAGGAAATCGGTCGGGACATGACGGGTTAAGGATTAATCATCTTCTTGAAGGTCTACCGTTTTACACACACACACACACACACACACACACACACACATATATATATATATATATATATATATATATATGAACCCTCTGTGGTACAGTGGTAAAGTGTACGTTTTCGCACACTGGAGAGCGAGGGTTCGCGCCCCGCCAGGCGAAAAATCTTTGGGAGCATTCTCCTGGCCACGTACTGCTTGATGGACATAAGGGGTGCAGTGGTTGAACAAGTGTCGCTTACTATAAAAGTGTGCTTGCACCCAGTTGGCTTGCGTGGGCCGATTACACGCGGTTCATAGACTACACACACATCCAAAGCCACTCCAACACAACAATTACACTTACAAGCACTTCACACCTTACATACAGTCTATACCAGACAGCCAAAGCCACTTGGTAGACATACATTGGCTGAATCGTCCCCACTTCGGTTGGGATAGGCCGGTCCTGCAGTGGATACTCAAACGGATGATATATATATATATATATATATATATATATATATATATGTTTATATCTTTATATACATGTGGAGCGGGGGGTGTACACAATCTGGCCGCACTGTGGGGTGGTAATACTATTTTGCAGCATGGTGGTGTTAGGAAGAATTCTGCCACTGTATTCCCTGTGTGTCGTAAAAGGCGACTAAAAGGAGAGGCGTGAGGGGACTAGGAACCCCCTCCTCTGTTATTTTGAGTTCCTACAATGGGACAAGGAATAGAAATGGATGGGGGATTGAGTTATCCCCGTACCCTGAAGATTGGGTCTATGAATGTGTGTGGATGCAATACGACTGAGGCTAAAAGGGAGGAGACTGGGAGAATGTGAGAAGAAAGTTGGATGTGTTAGCTTTGAGTGAAACAAAGTTGAAAGGGAAAGGTGAGTCTAAGTTTTGAATTGTGAATGGAAAATTGTCAGGTGGTGACAAAGGAAGGGCGAGAGAAGGTGTGGCCTTGTTATTGAGCCCGGAAGTGCAGCAGTATGTGACTGAATGGAAGGAGGTGTCATCAAGACTGATGTGGGTGAAAGCGAAATTTGAACGTGAGTTGTGGGTATTTTTTAGTGCATATGGGCATGGTAGTGAAAGGGATGAAGAAGAGAGGGAGTCTTTGTGGAATGATATTGATGAGTGTTTGCAAAGTTTTGGAGCGAATGTGGTAATGATGGGAGATCTGAATGCTAGAGTGGGAAATGTAGCAGTTGAAGGTGTAGTTTGTGCGCGTGGTGGGTCTGGAAGAAGTGAAAATAGGGAACGAATGATAGGGATGTGTGTTGAGCGAGAGATGGTGATTGGAAATACCTTGTCTGAGAAGAAATAAATTTATAAGTATACATGGGTGAGACAGGAGGATGGAAGTGCTGTTGATAGAGCATTGATGGACTATGCGGTTGTCTCCAGGAAAGTAATAGGAAGATTGTTGGATGTGAGACTTCTCAGAAGGAAGGGTGGAGGTATGTCTGACAACTACCTGGTGGAGGGAAAGTTGAGAGTAGGTATGAGATGGGTGAGAGCTAAGAGAGTTCTGGGAGGTTTTGAAAGTGTGTTGGGTAAAGGAGAGAAAATGACAGAGTATCAGGAGAAATTGAAAGATGAGTGGAACGTAGTGAAAGATCACGAGAATGGCAGTGTGGAGGAGGAATGTCAGTTGTTTAAGAGTGCTGTGGAGGGGCATGCGAAAGAGGTGTGTGGTGTGAGACGAGTGGGTGATGGTGTAAGAAGGGGAAGTGAATGGTGGTGCGAGGGAGTAAGTATGGCTGTGGATGAGAAGAGACGTGCATATTAAGTGTGGCTGGAGAGGTGCGAAGGAGAACTGAGTTGTGAGGGAGATGGCTGATCGAGTTGAGCAGAGGATGGTGTGATGATCTGGACATATGGAGAAAACAGATGAAGAGAGATTGGTGAAAAAAATAACGAAATCAGACATAAGAGGTATTAGGCTGAGCGGAAGACCATGAATAGGATGGATGGACAATGATAAAGAGCACTGGATGCAAGAGGGATGTCTGTTGAGCAAGGAAGAGTAGCTGCGTTTGATAGGAATAATTGGAGATAAATTGTGAATTAACAAATGTTGACGCAGCCCTGAGGGGATATTCTCTCATATTAGGTCTGATCAGCTGATCAGGTCAGGTGCGGGTAAGGAGATGGGTCCACTGTGATGTAGCAACAGTGATAATTAGGTGTGTTTTGTGATATTTTTTTACTTTAATGTGTGTGTGTGTGTGTGTGTGTGTGTGTGTGTGTGTGTGTGTGTGTGTGTGTGTGTGTGTGTGCGTGTGTGTGCGTGTGTGTTCATTTTAAGATTTCGTATATGGCGAAAGGGTAAGTGACTATGAACTTCCAGTTCGTTCTTGCATAAAACTTAAGGGAATTTCAGACATTCATCAAGTAATCAGTAACCAAATGAAATTGAATTAGATTACTACAAAAGCATGTTCAAAACTGGGGAGGAACGAGGAAAAAGGAAAAAAGGAAAACAAAATCAGCGTTTCTTTTGTGCTATGAAAATCTCTGTCATGATTCTTCATGTGTATATTGTGTGTATTTATTATCAGGCTGATATTCAAATATAATATACTATAGCACTAGCCGCATGTGTGTGTGTGTGTGTGTGTGTGTGTGTGTGTGTGTGTGTGTGTGTGTGTGTGTGTGTGTGTGTGTGTGTGTATTATGGCCAGCCGAAACTACACATTCAAATCGAACCAAAATTGGCAAAAAAAATCGCAAAAAAGTCTCTGATGTGAAAAAACTTGGTCCCATCACAATTGAAAAATTTTTGCTATATTTAATTAGCGATCACATTTTGACCCAAAAACGCTGCTCCAGGCGCCCGGCATAGGATATCCGTAGAATTTTTTGCCCATAAGTACAACTATAATAAACGATAGCAGCGCGAGAGCCCTCCGCAGGAGCAAGTGAGAGGGGCCGGAAGGGCCCACGAGCACTTGTATATCTCTGTGGAAAGTCTTCAGTCATACTGTACAAGGGACCAGCACAATACCCGTCCATCATATTATACCCTCCCCCCCCCCCTCTCAGTTTCTTTTATGCTTTGTATCATATTCTCTCTCTCTCTCTCTCCCCGACCGTGCTTATTCACCATGCCAACACACTCAGGTTTATCGATATTCAATGATGATAGTGCATTTTCAGACATAGGGAGTGTACGTAATTGTGTGTAGAAGGTTCAGATGTGCTGAACTAGCCAGTATTTAGTGCGAAAGCCTGTCTCATCAGCTTTCTTTGTGTGCCAGCTGTGTGGCGTCCACTGGGTAAGTGTGATTGTTTAGTTATGCTATTGTGATTGTTTATTGGAGAATATCAATTTTATCCAGCCCTAGTTTTGGGCGTTATAAAGAATTATCTGAATAACATGTTTAATCAGCTGTTTCCGGGATGTTGGTTTGTTACCTCCATCAGCCAAGTTAGACGGAGGTTAAATATATTCACCCATGTTTGTCTGCTTATGTAAACGATATCTGAAATAGTTGTTATCAGATATCAATTAAATGCTGTGGATTGGTGGACAGAGTCAAGAAGAGTTTATTTGATACTATGGTCTATTCATATCCCGATGCAGGATTAAATCGTAGTGAGTGTGTGTGTGTGTGTGTGTGTGTGTGTGTGTGTGTGTTGACAATGGTATACGCTCTTTGATTCTGTGTACCAGGGCAAACTAATGCCGTAAAACTGACACCCTGAGAATGTAGAATTTCATTGGGTGGAAAAGAGGAATTACAGAAGTAAATCATAATTGATCTGACTTTACGGAAGGTACGCCTATGCACTCTTTGAATGATTTACTGTATTTTTTATTGTGTTATGTTTGTTTGTTTGCGCCACCGGGTTGTAGTTGTTTGGTTACCATTTTTTTTTTTCAGTATCTCCTGGTCTTGAGTAGATTACCGTTTGTTTCATTGGTAAAAACAATTTATATCCACCATTAGAAAGCGTTCATAGAGCGCATACCTCCGCCAATGCCATTGTCATTAAAAGAGATCCGGTTCCGGAACCGTGGATACAGGCTCCAGATCCTGATGGGCCCCCAAATTTAATCACTTCTTTCTTGGTCCATGGTCCACCACTCCACAATATTTCATTGAAATTCATTGACAACTTTTGGAGATATTGTGCGAGATATTCCGGATCCGGATCCAGATTCGCCCCAGAATTTAATAATTTCTTCCTTGTCCCATGACCCATTCTTCTACAAAATTTCATTTTTTTTTTCATAACTTTTAAGTAATCCCGGATCCTGATCCCTGGATATAGGATCCGGATCCTAATTACGATCCATCCCCCAAATTAATCAATTCTTTCTTGGTCCATTGCCCACCCTTGCTCAAAACTTCACCAAAATCCGTTTTTGAGTAACCCTGCTAACAGACAGGCAAACAGACAAACAAACCAATGCTGGTTTAAACATAACCTCCTTGGTGGAGTTAATAATACCTACTGTATGTTGTGGGGTTTTGTGTATGTTTGTTCATTAGTTACTGTTACCCTTTGTGAAATAATTCTCACCACCAGTCTGAAGATAGCTGTGCCTTTTCAAAGTGTTTGCCCTGCGAGTTCATAATATTACTACTCTCGTACTGACTCGTTACGCTAACTGAATCCTTTAGACAAGTTCTTCCGGGTGCCGTTTAGTGTCGTCTATGTATCCATTATCGAGATAATAACTCGTCTGTGTTAACGTCATCTTCACATTTTTTTTTTTCACATCCGTACATAAGTCTTGCATTTCAGCTGTAAACACACTCAGCCTGCTCTGCGTCATCTTTACAGGAGTAAGTGCAGTAATCTCTCTTTTTATTCTCAGGTACGGTGTGATTTTGAATTATTTCTCCCATAAACTACTTTCTTTTTCGACATGGAGGTAAGCTCTCTGTGAAAAAAGACAAACTTTTTAAACATACTCTATTACCAGTAACAATATGCTGTATTCTCTGGTAACTAGTGACTGCTTTCACACGAGAAATATTATTGTTTTCGTGTTTTGCTATTTTCAGCTTGAGTTTGGACATATTTCCCTATAGGTAATGGTCAGGTTGTGATTCTGTGCACAGAAACAGGAAGGGTTACTTATCTAATTATTCTTTTGCCCAGGATAAAACAAATAAGTCTGCCATCCCCCAACAAGAATTTTATATTTCAAAGTAGCAGAGATGAGATTATGTATCTAAGCACTTGCAGATAGTTAGGCCTAGCAAATTATCTCCTTTCAGGTACCATACTATGTTTTCATTAAAGTTACAAATGTCTAGTCATAATGCAGACTCCCCCTTGTACCACTTGTTATGGACGGTTCGCACTAGGCTTAATTGCTAACCCCATTTTTCTCTTTTTACAGAATGCATAAACAGAGATGTCAGCTTGAGGAAACATTAACTGATTCAATGACCATCCACAGAATTGATTGATTAGAGGTATTTGAGACTAGCAACAACAGCCAAAGTACTGAGAAGATACCATTCCCAAGATGAATCCGCTTTCCTGCACCCTGTAAAACCACTCTGAGCAATTGTTTTGTGACTCTACTCCACCCGCTTCTAATGGTATTTCTTCTTAGGGATCCTAACTAGTAGCAGAAAGAAGCATAGTCATTTAAGAGGTCGACAGTTATACCAGTGAACAATGAATAACAAATTTCAGATTCTTGCGAACTAGGGGGAGTGAACGATTGAAGATTCCCATATCTGAGCCCAGCTGGTAGAGTTTTGCAGTATGGCATCTAGTAACAGGCAGTAAGTTCTGTATACCAGGGGCTAGCACTGACACTGCGAGCAAGGCCCTGGATGAAGTTACCAACAGTTAAACTGATGATACACTTGTCATGCATGCAGGTACAAATGACAAGATCAAAGGAATTGTTGAAGTGATTTAAGACATTGATTCGTCTGAACATGGTGGTGGGATGAGGGTGTAGAATCCACACTTATCGAGAAAAGAAGAGTTTCCCGAGAATGGAAAAGGGTGGAAACAGAGAAGAAAACTTGACTCCCAAGCGTATAGCTAGGAAGGAGGTATATAGGGCAAAATCTTTTTTTTCAAAGACTTTTACTAGATAACCTAAATATTGCTGAAAAGAAGAATATGGTATTTAAGGCGACAAATCAGATGAGGACGGAAAACAAGGATGCCATTGTTGAGAAGTGAGTGAAGAATGATGAAGGAAATGCAGTGGTGACCAGTGAGGATATTAAAGTCATCTCGAGAGGGCATTATGACCGGTTGCCAAATATGGAGTTTGGCTGGAACAGGGAAGGTTTGGAGTCAGCGGATCCAGTATTTGGCCTTGACCTCTAATTGAAGCTGCTACAGTGGGCAGGGAAATAGGCAGGATGCAGTTCAGGAAGGCGGTGGGTGTGACTGAGGTGACTGCTGAAATGTTGAAGGCCTCTGACGATATAGGAGTGAATTTAGCAACTGATTGGAAAAATGCAGTTATATATGACTGTGTTTTCCTGGTTGACTGGCTGAGGAATGTGACTGTATATATGTATAAGGTGAAGGTTAATGCCCTGGAAAGAGGAAATTATATACGCATAAAATTTTTGGACCAGGTATGATAATGGAGAGATTGAATACTGAACAGATGCAGCTTGGGATTATGCTAGGCAAAGGGACAACTGATGCCACAGTCATTCTCCAAAAGTTTCAGGAAAAAAATATATAGGAAAGAAAAGGAAGATATGCTTTGTTCTTCCTGATTTTTTCTCCTTTGATAGAGTTGCTGGGGAGGTGGTCAATGGGAAAACTCTGGATCGAGGAGTGGTGGTAGGAGTGGTTATAGCTATGTATGTGAGTGCTCGCACCCAGGAGAGAATGAACGGAGATTTGAGTGATGAGTTTCAGTGAATGCTGGTGTGCATCAGGGGTAAATTTTTAGGCCCTGGTTGTTTGGCATGGTGCTTGAAGTTCTCTCACATGACTTCAAAAATTACTTAAATATATATATATATATATATATATATATATATATATATATATGTATATATATATGTATATATATATGTATATATATAAGGTTTATATCCAAGGGATGATTGGGGTTTATTGCTCATGTAATGCCACTCAGGGATGAGTGAGGCTGGTCACTCTCATCTTAGATGTCAGGACCAACTGCCTAGCCCCGGGCTTCTACGCTCCTCATGGGGCAACGTAGGATTGGATGATATATATATATATATATATATATATATATATATATATATATATATATATATATATATATATATAGATAGATAGATAGATAGATAGATAGATAGATAGATAGATTATATAAATATATATATATAGATAGATAGATAGATAGGTTAATATATATATAGATAGATAGATAGATAGATAGATTATAAATATATATATATATATATATATATATATATAAATAAATATATATAAATATATATATATACAGGTATATATGTACAGTATTGGTGGTATACAGTATACGATGGTAAGTGGGATGCCCAGCATCCACCCACTTTGTGTCGCGGTACTCTGCTTTAGGGTAGCTCCACATCAAGTGGCAAGCCAAATGATTGTGTGAATACTAAGAAATCATTTACAACACTGGGAGGTAACTTTATAACCATCCACCACATGTTCCCTACGTGACAACAGGTGGGTTGGCGGAGGGTTAATGCCCCTCCCCAGAAAACAACTAACTAAATATACAAACAAGAAGCCTTAGACCAGGACTGACCATCAGGTGACGACGAAATGCTGAATAAAGGACATGGTACGGAGTGCGACATGGAATGTAAGGGATGCAAATGACGAGATGAAAAAGAGAAATTGTTCAGGTGCTTGAGGGTGCAACAGTGGACATATGTGGATTAACTGAGACTAGATGATAAGGTGGGAGTGTAAGAGAGTAGGAGTATGGATGGGGTACATGCGTGGAATAGGTGAGAATAAGATGGCAAAAGGAGTATGTATTTTTGTTTGCAAGAGATGGCAGGAGAATATGAGAGAGTATGGATCAGCTGGCTCAAGGATTGTGTGGGTAAGATTGAAAGTAGGAATATAAATGGGTACGATTTTATGTGTGTGTATGCGCTAATGCAAGATCGTGCAAATACGAGTATAGTGAAAGAGGAGTTCTGGGTAAATGTGGGTCCGTACATGGAAAAGTTTGAAAGGAATGAGAGAATGCTTTTGGTTGGATATATATAAGGAAAATTATGGAATTTGGGAGTAGATGAAGTAATTTGTGAGTGGGGTGTGCCTGCACAAATGGATGAGAATGGCAGTGCTGTAGTCGACATTTGTTGTGGGATGAGGTTGGTGATAGCCAACACCCTATTTAGACACAAAATGATCCACAGGTACACATGGTAAGTGATGAGAAGGATGGGTGGTTAACTGAATGAACAGAAAGCATTGATTGATTATGTGTGTGTGGATGACAGAGTGAGAGTGTGTAATGGATGCAAGAGCATGCAGAGGTGGGGGAGTGGACTTTCTGACCATCAAGTGATGGTGGCGAAAGTCAAGGTTCAATTGCAATGGATAAATAGGAGGGAAGGACAGGAAGAAGTAGTCCATACAAGGAGGGTAGAAAGGTTGCAAGAGAATGGAAAAGAGGCAGTATATAAGAGAGAAGTGGAGGAGGGATTGGGTAAATATGATCTGCAGCAGAGGGGTTATGTGGAAAGTGTGTGGAAGATAATCAAAGAAGAAATCTGTGCAACATGAGAGGTGTGTGGGATGAAGAGAAAACGAAATGGGGTGCAAGGAACAGCACTGTGGAATGAGGAGTTGAGACAAGCTGTGGTGAAAAAGAAGAAAGCATATAGTGAGTTGATGGAAAGCAGGGACTTAGAGAAAATTGGGAGATGGAAGAAAGAGGAATACGGTATGTAATGAGGAAGAGCGATGTAAAAATATTAGTAAAAGAGAGTAGGAATGAATGAATGAGGAATTTGGAAGGATTTTGAGTGTAGTGGAGGAATGTAAGAAAATGTTCCTGAAAGAGGTAAAGAGAGTAAGACAAGGTGTAAAGAAATCAGTTGGAAAGTGAAAGGTAAAAATGGTAGATTGCTAGTGGAGGAGGGAGAAAAGTGAACAGATGGAGAGAACAAGTTCAGGAATTGTTAAACATAGAGAATGAAAGTATTGTAAGGATGTGTGGTTGATAAATGGCTGGGAGAAGGAGGGAGATGAGAAAAGAGTGACAAATCGATAGGATGGAAGGAGTGAAGGCAATGAAGAAAGTCAAAACTTGGAAACTTTCAGGACTTGATAGAGTGTGTTGTGAAATGCTGAAGCATGAGGGAGAGATAATAGTAGAATGGATATGGGAGATGTGCAGGTTGGCCTGGGAGGAAGGTAGAGTCCCAGAGGACTGGAAGTTAGGTAAAATTATCCGCCTGTACAAAGGAGAAAGGGAAAAAAGAAGTCTGTGGTAATCATAGGGACATTTGTTTTCTTAGTGTAATAGGCAAAGTGTATGGCACGATACTCACTGACCGAAATACGGAAATAACAGATGAATTAGTTGGAGAAGAACAGGGAGGTTTTAGGAAAGGAAGAGGTTGCATAGATATTCATTCGTAAGTCTATAGGGGAAAAGTTTCTAGAGAAGGGAAAGAAGTTGTATGTGGCCTTCATGGATTTTGAGAAAGCATCTGACAGGGTAGATAGACAAGGAATATAGAAAACATTAAGAATATATGGAGTAAATGAGATGTTGAATGCCGTGAAGAATATGAATCAGGAGACTACAGCTGCAGTGCATGTGGATAGTGAATTGAGTGATTATTTTTGTTTGGATGTTTTATTGACACTGGGATGTGTCATGTCTCGATGGTTGTTCAATCTGTATATGGATGGGGTTATAAAAGAGATACAAGGTAGGGCAGAGGATGCTGAAGGAGCGTTAGTAAGAGAGGGCAACGTTTGGAAACTCCCTGTACTGTTGCTTGCAGATGATACTGTATTGTTATGTGAATAAAGAAGGGGAACTGCAAAGCTCGGTGAATAAGTTTGGAAGAGTGTGTAAGAAACGGACCCTAAAGGTGAATGTAGGGAATAGTAAAGTTATTCTCTTAAAAATGAAGTCACTGGATGTGATATGATGAGGACATGGAATACGTATGTGTATTAAAGTATCTGGGTAGTGTGATGAGCATGGATGGAAGTTTGGAGATTGAAGTGAGGGAATGGGAAATGTAAGTGTATTTAAGTACCTGGGTAATGTGATGAGCATGGATGGAAGTTTGCAGATTGAAGTGAGGGAATGGAAAATGTAAGTGTATTTAAGTACCTGGGTAGTGTGATAAGTATAGATGGAAGTTTGAAGGGCGAAGTGCTTGAAAAAATACATGGAAGAAAAAAAATATCTGTTTATCTGTATCTACGAGTATCTCTTCTCTCTCTCTCTCTCTTTCTCTCTCTCCCTCTGTATACATATACATATATATATATATATATATATATATATATATATATATATATATATATATATATATAAAGAGGTGGGCACCGCAAACGAAAATTCATTTCTGCATCGCAAATCGGCAAACTAAAAAATTCCCTTCTGCAACCGCAAATCTAAAAAATTCCTGCAAAAACGAAAACGCAAACAATTTTTATCCCTTTCAGTAACATGGCATCGGCTTCATTGTATGCTGGATACCCTTTGATGATTATTTTAAGTTTAGAATGATATTTTTCATAATCAAAGGGTTAAAAATCATCTCTAGTTGCTCATGCACTACAATTATGTCATAATTTACTCTATTCTGACTAACAATAGAGGACTTTATGAAGATTGGAAATTGTCTAAAGTAATGAATGAGATGTATATAATTATAGTTATAGTTAAACTGAAATATATATTTCAAATAGTATTATTCATTTATTAGTCTGTTTTTACTACAAAAGAAGGGTAAATCCTTAACTACTGTACATAAATGAATTATTGACCGTGCGAGAACAAGGACAACTTCAGCCGAATTTCACTTAGGAGTGCTAAGAAATGTTCATCTTGGGCTACAAAAAAGTTTACCTCACCTAGGCTACAATGATATAGGTTGGGGTGTGAAAATAATATCCCTCACCATTTGAGGAGATCTCTGTATGCCACAACAGTACAGGCTGGGGTGTAAAAAATTATCCCTCACCATTTGAGATCACTGTGGGCTACTATTGCCATTTGGGGAGATCTCTAACAGCATTAAGGTGTGAAATATTACTAGTATGTGTCAAAATTCGCAATGGGCGAGCTCGGACACGTTCCACATCTTCAGTGTGGACGTCAATTTCCTAGTTACACTTCACAGCTCACACTTGACAAGTTGACAAACCAGTCCACCTCTATTCCTCGGCTCTAATCTCCTCAGTCTTAACTCTTTAGACACAGTAAGGCTCCTCCAACAACTGAAACAACTCCATTATATAGTACATCTATCTAGCTGCCTGTCTATCTATCTACATTGATACCGTATGGGAAAAGGTTGTTGCCTGGTAAGGAAAGTGGTAAAATTGTGTTCGGTTTCATGTCGTATGTTTCTTATTTACTCTGTTTTTTTTATCTTCCTAACTATTTTTTGTTAAGACTGAAGAATGGCACTGTCAATGCTATGTCTGACAAATCTGAAGTTTAGACTAACCCTGGACAGGCATACCTGGGTGAAATTCACCTGGTGATATTGCAGCACTGTATTATGTACATGGTTCCTTTATCTCCAGAACATTCTTTCAGTAGCTGCATTGTGTGATGAGATTCGGTGTTTGGTGGGTAGGTGACGCTCTACACCTCGGTCTTCATAATTATATTACAGTGGTCGGGTGTTTTTCACCCAACTGTTCCTATTGTGTCAGCAGCATTTTTCACTTATGGTTTTCTAGTAAAAGAGGAGCTAGCAGCCTGTGTTTGGGAAGTTTTGAGGATGCAGGCAAGGCGTATAAAAGAAGGGCAAAAAAAATGTTTTTACTCATGTATATATTTACCTATCAACTCTCGAACTTGATTTTTTTTTTTCAAAAATTATCTCAGGATTTTTCTTACATTGCTACCACTCATTTACTTCTTTTAATACTTTTATCAGTGTGAACAAGAGAGGTTCTTCCACACTCATGCCAAGTTTCATGAATAAATATTGATTAGAACATCTTTTTTTATTTTCTTCCAGGGCCAGGCGAATAATAACCAGGTATACCTGTCGTGTTACTAAAAAAGACCTATGACTATCTAGGGCTGAAGGTCATATTCTAGGTGGACTGGGAGGCTTCGTAGCACATCTTAGGAATTTTGATCTTGTTACTGGCATGTATGCTAAACAAGTCTTTCTAGTATCGATGTAATTTACATCAGTGGCATACATTATAATGTCTAAGAAGCTGGAAAATAAATTGATCTTGAATTAGGCTTTATATTTTCTTTATTTACTGTGCGAACAATACCTCTGCTGGCTTTGATCCTTAGATTCTTATTTCTTACCCTACTCCAAGAAGCATATACAGTATATCATTAAGTTAATTACATATAATAGGTGTCCACACTGAAAGTGTGGAGTGTGTTTGAGCGAGCAAACGGGTTCGAGTGAGCAATTGATATTTGATTTCAATACTTGACGAAATGTAATGATTGCTTAATTTGCTTACCTGATATTATACAGTAGTTATCTTCTGAAAGACAGCAACTTGCTAAGCTGTACACTGTAGTAAAAGTATACAAATGCTGACTTTGCTTTTTGCTCATTCACAAAAATTACTTTCACCAGATCTCTCGGTGTGCTCCGATTCAAAAAAGAAAACAGAAATTCTGAGTTTCTTTCTTTGATCAGGGTACTGTATTAGTTTGACTCAGGTTCAGGCCAAAATTTCCCCCCAAAAAAGCCAAACAGAAGGTATTATTTGTTTTGAAAAGGCAAAACCTGGTTGCTCTCAGCAACTGTCGGGAAATACAATCTTAAACCGTTACTTCTCTCGCAGCCGGTTGTTATGCTAATCTGCCTTACAAATAATCATTTCCTCGATTTACGGAAAAACTATTAGGAATTACGGGTTGTCTATGAAATGAAAATAACTGAGGATTATTATACGATTTCCAAATTGGTATCTATCTTTCTTGTAACTTCAGAATTGGCTGAGATATCCAAAAAAGTTTGCTACTGTACTACAGAGTTTTCCTCCCGACCCCTGCCCCCATTTATTAATGATGCGATAAATCTTTTGCTCGGCTACATATGCTGGGGGTCCAAACTGTCGATAAATTTGGTGTTCTTGCTTGCTTCACTCGCTCAAACAATAATGGGGAGCCCTACAGTGTAAAGTAGAAAATGACTTGCTATGATGATGTTATGGTTTATTATATAATCATGGGTACGATTGTTGCCCCCTCTTAGCTTATACACATTTTCATTCCTCTCCTGAGAGCTTGGTATGAAGCCAGTGAATGTCGAAAATAGATGAATCTAAGACACCCGTTCAATCTCTCTCTCTCTCTCTCTCTCTCTCTCTCTATCTATCTATCTATCTACCTATCTATCTATCTATCTATATATATATATATATATATATATATATATATATATATATTGTACAGGTTGAAAAATAAATGCCAATATTTTTGCACCTTGCCCTGTAATATCCCATGTTTTTATACATTTTTACGATTATGTGTAGTCTCTACATCGACTCAGTATTTATTTTACTCAGTTGAACTATGACACTTGAGGCTTATATGTTACCAGTGAGTTCCTTTATATTCTGATATTTATCCACACTTCTAAAACGAAATATTATTGGCAGTTTAAAAGTTCTTTTTATTTAAGGATCCCTAAGGGGAGATTTGGCAACACTGGAGGGGAAAATGAGATGCATGGTCTTTCTGTTTTGAAATCTGAGGGGCAGCATCGCAGCCTCCTGCCTGGAGCTTTTCTTTCTCCTAGCCCCATTATGAGTTAGTGCACCGACTTCCTTTCCCCTAAAAGGTAATTTGATTGTATTGTGCCCATGTTAGTAATGTTTTGAGAGTTAAATCTGCCCTGGAAATTGTTAGATATGAGAAGAGTACAGAGCAGCTGTGTGTGTGTGTGGGGGGGGGGAGAGGCAGAAACAGCTGATGTCAGCAGTTTGACGCCCTGGGATAAGATTAGCCGGTCACAGACACCACCGTGATACTAAAACTGTTTTATAATTATAAAGAAAGTGACTAATTTTTATCATGCAGTATCATCCTAACACCTAGAGGTTAGGGTGGTCAAAGGGCAGCTGCATTATCTAATTCCTTGAAGTATTCCTATGAAAAGTTGTATTTCTTCACATTAAAGTATAATACTTTCATCTTATTACTTTACTTGAAACTACCTGAAAGTTCTAACGCTCAGGGGAACAAGTCTTGCAGCAATTCTTGGTGCAAGTCTTGGAACAAGTCTTGGTGCAAGTCTGAATACAAGTCTGGGAGTGGACTATGGCCAAGTACTGCCAGTATATTTTACTTCTGACACTGGGTCCAGTATGGCCATTGTCTGGTTTTTAAGCAGTTTTCAAGTCTTGCCTAGACCTGGAACAAATCCAAACTCCCTGTAGTCATCCAGCATGTATGGAGAAGCAGGATATAAGTAAAGGACCAGTTTCTATAGTCAGTGTGTTTTGTCAACCTCTTGCATCACCCTATTCTCCTTCCCAGAAAAACTGAAGGGTCAGTGCTACCATGTATCTCTAATACCCTTCTTTAAGTCCTAGTGTGAACACCCCTTTATGTTCGGTCCAATTATTATTCTATTATAAAATGTATTATTAATAACAGCCCCTCAAATATATCATATTCTTTAAACATCTTTAATTTAAATATACTGGTCACTTAATATTATTTGTAAGTGGTTTTTGGTGGTTATTTTTCCATCAGTACAGAATGGTGGTCAGTACATAATGGCTGCAGCTTAATGGGATGTTTTAAGCCTATTTTCATATATGTTTTGTGAATTTTTCCTCTGTTTTAAGGCTTAAAGATTCCTGCCGAACCCATGTGTTAACTTGACAATATGGTACATGCCTGCTGAAGTGCCAGCTACCCTTTAAACTTCTGTTTCTCATATATTTCATCCATGCCATTATTTTTAGTTTTTAAGTCAAAATGGTAAAAGGAGTTGAAGACAGTTAGTTTAGGGGAGCCGAAGATGACCATCGGGACATCAAGGCTGATGCAGAACTTGCTTTCATGACAAATGTGTGGCAGATTTTAAACCAGCAGCAAACCTTAATTGAAACACAGGGATGAAATGTTAGAGTTAAAAAGTGCATCACAGAACCCCGCACCTTCAGCCCCTGGCCATAACCAAACTAACCCTAATCCATTCCTTCCATCAGTTACATTAACTCCCTCTGTTCCACATCAATCCCCACACCCAGGTACTTTCATGCCCAAACAATCTGCTATTAGGCCTAGTGACATTCCGATAGTAAACTTAACTGATTTAGATGGGATCAAAACCGATAGTATCCTGGCAGTGCTGTATGGCCTAGTTGAATCATGTGTGACATCTGATGAGGAAAGGTTTCAAGTTGCCCAGACTCGAGTTGACAAGCCATTACATGCAACGATTTATAGTCTTATTAAGAAGGATAAATATTCTACATGGCGTCATTTCAAGGCACTGTTGAGTGCTAAGTTTTGTGGTACTCCTAATATCACAGAAGCTTGGCAAAATATTGAGGAAATCACCTATGATATAGAGGTAAGCCCCAGAACTTTTGTGAATAGATTAAATTGTAAAGTGGTAGTTCTAGAGACCAAATTCCCCAATGATTCCATCCTTGATGCAGAGAAATTAACAAAGAGGAAATTACTCCAGGGACTTCCTGAAGTTGCCCAGCATAAGCTTGGTGATTTCTTTGACATGGTCTCCCTAACTGAGTATATTAAATGGGTTGAGGATGAGAGGAGGCATGCTAATAATCTAACAGAAACATTAAACAGGTGAGTGCAAAAGAGATATGGCTCTGGTGATCCCATCAAAGCCACCCGAGACAAGGCCTCCAAGGACTGATCGGTATGAAATATCAAGCGAGCACTTAAAAACCTAACTCAACAAATGAAACCTTAAAACCTCCTCCTAAGAAAACATACTGTGGATACTGTGCAAAGGGTGATCATACGCCTGCAACTTGTCTTCTTACACCTGAAAGGAATGCTTGTTTTGACTGCTTAAGAGCAAGTTGTAGAAAGAGTAATGTTGATTGCCCTGGCAGACAGTCCAGACAGTCGAAATGACTAGGTAAAGGTCGAACAATTCGATATCTCACCATTTCATTGATTGTGAACCAAAGATCGAGTTCCACATTGGTAGATACGGGAAGCAAAGTAACCCTTTGTGTCAAAGAAATTTTGTAAGCCAACTTGGATTAGAATTGTCCCAGAAAAAGAACCTTTTTCCAGTGACAGGGATATCAAAACCCCACTTCCTGTACTTGGCACAGTGTACCTGGATATTCTAATTGGTAGTACAAAGACTGTTCAACACCTACCGTTGGTAGAGCCTGATCACTTTCTTGAAACCAATCTGCTCCTTTAGAATGGGATCATCATCAGCAAACATATAAGTGGGATGAATTCATTTACCCAGTTAGGCACCTTTACCATTCATCCTACAAGTGAAGAACACATAGGGTGAGATTGACCTGCCCAGATAAGCAGCCTTTTGAGTATCTTCGCTTATGGGAAGAGCTTGCCGTTAGACGTTTGCAAGCATGTATGTTGCATGTTCAAGTTAGTGAAGAGCCCAATAGTATTGGAAATCTTTCCTCAAACATCATTGAGTTTAGCTGATTCACTGTTGTGTACAACAGTCTCCACTAAGGGAAAAGTTCACTTGCCTTTTATCAACCAGAGCCAGGCAGACATTGTACTTAAACCTGGGACCATTGTAGCAACTTATAGGATCCTTGGTGAGAATGAAATTAAAAAATTTGAGCAGTTTTGTCTGGTAGCTAAAGTTTCAAATGATTTGATCCCTCATACTGATAATATTTCTACTACGGCCAGTAGAGAGAAGAAATTTGAGGAGTTGCTTAAAACGAAGAAATGGGACAGTCTGACATTAGAACAGCAATTGCAATTTAAGACACTGTCAAAACAACACCATGAATTGTTTATGGTTGACAAGTCAGAATTAGGAAAAATCAAGGGACCTCCAGCCAAGATAGCAGTTAGGAACAATTCCCCAATCAAAGCCCTAGTGTATCGCTACCCAGAGAAAGCTAAGGAAATTATCAGCAATATGCTTGATGAGATGGTGGATAGAGAAATAATACAGCCATCCACAGCAGCTTGGTTAAGCCCAATTGTACTAGTAAACCGGACGAATCAAAGAGGATGTGCTTGGATTAAAGACAACACAAAATTGAAAGTGGACCTGTACCCACTTCCCAGACTGGAAGAGATGGTAGAAAGTGCTGCTGGCCAGAAATATTATGCATCATTAGCCCTTAAGGACGCCTGTTACCAGGCTGTCTTACATGAAGCCAGTAGAGACTTTTACAGATGGCATCACACTGTAAAGATTTAAGTGCCCACCTTTTGGACTGAGTTGCAGTTCTGCAATTTTTTCAAGAGTGGTGAGAAAGTTGCTAACCCCATTGTTGAGGGAAGGCTGGGTGAAGAACTATCTAGACGATGTCATTTTGTGGGCCCCTTCTTTTGAAGAATTAGTACAGCGCCTAGATAAGCTCAAACCATATACACTAAGCAGGAGTGGAACTCAATGTAACACAGTGCCATCTTGGTCAAAGACGCGTAAAGTTTCTGGGCCACATACTGTTTGAGGAAGGGTGCATCCCCTATCCAGAAAATGTTGAGGCAGTTCATCATATGAAACCCCCAAAGAATGTAGAGGAGGTGAGAAGATTTTTGGGTATGTGTGGATTTTACAGGAAACATTCAATTTTGCAATGATCGCACACCCCTTGCACAGGTGTTGCAGAAGGAAGTTTTCATGGATCCCAGAGTGTCAGAGAGCTTTCGAACACTTGAAACAAGCTTTAGTCCAGTCACCTGCACTGGTGAAGGCTGATTTGAGTAAACCTTTTGTTTTGCACACTGATGCGAGTGCTACAGATGTTGGTGCAGCCTTAATGCAACAGCAAATGATGTTAGCCTTAGTGCCTTTGCATATTTCTCCAGAAGCTTCAACCAGCTGCAACTAGATACAGTACCACAGACAAGGAGGCATTAGCCATTGTGCTATCATATTGGAAGTTTCACTATTATTTGTGGGGACTTTACAGTAATGACAGACCACCAGCCTCTAGTTTCCGTCTTCTGTAGGACAGGTGGATAAGTGACATAAGAGACTACAGCTCTGATTAAAAAAAAAAAAAAAAAAAAAAAAAAAAAAAAAAAAAGTGCTTTAACCCGAGGTGTCCCGTCGACGTATGGGCACGTCGCAATGTTTTGTCAGAGCTAGTCTCATCGACATAGCAGTACGTCGCGCAATTACAAGGTTCATAATTTGCACAAGTTTCAATTTTCACGCATGATTTTTGGTACGTATACACAGGACACCTTCCTCTACAAGATGCCAGGCAGGGACAATGCCTTACCCCGCATGACCTCCCCTCCCACACGCCATTGTCTCAGCAATTCAAATGTTATCAGTGTCCTGGCCAATAAAGACATTCAGGGCCAGAGTGATTCCCCAATCGATGACAATGTGGAGGACAAAGTTTACATAGCATTAGAGGAAGAAACAGTCAGAAATGATGATCAGGTAATGTCGCCAAAAAAGGTCAGGTATGTTGATGTGTTAGTGAGTGAAACAATGCTCATATTGCCTATATTACTGTGTGAAAACCAATATACTCTCGTACTACATATAAATTTGTACCAAATAAATAAATAAATACCGTTTATGAATGGTGTGGAATAGTTACCATCCCATAGAACTCGTTTTCTTTTGAGCGAGCCTGATAGAAACACAGTAAGGTAAGGAGTACTGCTATCTGTATCGAGTATTTTAAGCCTCAGGTGAACGATTTCTCTGAATTTTTGATGTTTCTCACAAAAAGCTGAGGTTTGAGTCAAAATTTTTTTTTCCAAAATTGGTCGGGATTGGGGGGAGTCAGTGGTGGAAAATTGGTCGGGACGTGCTGGGTTAAATGTAGTTGCTGATCAGCTTAGTAGACCAGTTCGGCCTATAGTTCACAGTCACTCCGGGACATGGCTTGGTTTGATCAAGGAAGAGTTTAAGGAAGTACAAAGAAGTGGAATGATCTTATCACTTACTTAGAGGGTGGAGCAGTTCCCAAGAAGCGTTATCCTAGAGCCAATTAAATAAATTTGCATTGCATGAGGATCTGCTTTATCTCTCTCTCTGCCAAAGAAAGACAATAATCTTCACTTTTAGTTGTGCCAAACTGTTTGGGAAAAGCAGCCTTAAATTTCGCATGTGATGAACAGTCTGGTCACTTGGGAGTTAAGAAGACTATTGACAAATTGGAGACTTACTTCTATTGGCCAACTCATAGAACTGATGCCATGTTTTATGTGAAAGAATATATTGAATGTCAAGTCCGTAAGGGTACCCAAGGTTTGCAACAGAAGTGGCAAGAACTACCTTTGGTCACTAATCCTCTTGAGCGTGTTAGTGTGATCACCTCTTTGTTAGGTCCAATTTTTATTCTTTTAAAATGTATTAGTAATAACAGTCCCTCAGGTATTTCATATATTCTTTAAACTTCTTTAATTTAAATATATTGGTCACTTATTATTATTTGTAAGTAGTTTTTGGTGGTTATTTTTCCATCAGTACAGATTTGTGGCCAGTACAATATATATATATATATATATATATATATATATATATATATATATATATATATATATATATATATATATTTATGAATTGTAAAATTTGTACGGTAACGAAAAATGTTATTATACATCATACTGAAGATGACATTATCATATACAGTATATAGTTCCTGGGCCAAACCAGATGTCGGTACCATACAAGGTGCCAAAACTTGAATGGTGCCATTTTACTTGCTACATCAACAGAAGGAAAAATATATATAATAACCTTTCCATACCAGTAGCTTTTCATATAAAATGGGGGCCTAAAGGGGCGTGCGGTCGATAATTGAGAATGGTCGAGTTATCTTTTGTTACTAGGGTGTAGTGTTTCTCTAAAATGTTTACAAATAACCCAACATGAAGAAAATGCATATTATATATATATATATATATATATATATATATATATATATATATATATATATATATATATATATATATATATATATATATGCCACAAATATGGAATATGGAACGTGATTGTATGACTTATTATCCTACTAATTATAATTTAAAGGCATATGTATTATACAATATTGTGGTTAATAGAGCCTTTTCTTATGTTTCAGATGAAAACTGACTGAAGATGGCCACCGGAGAAGAAGCAAGTAACAGTCCACCACAACCAAAGAATGCACGGGTGGAATGCTTCATCCACAGTTCTGATGACACCAATAAGCTGGTTTCACCACAGACTGTTGAATCCTGGGGAACTCTGCTCAGAGCAGCTCAGATAAGAAACCATGCACCAGTTCTGGAGCTGGCAAAAGACATTCCTGAGGGAAAGATTCCACCAATTTACTATCACAGAAAGTGTCGCAGTATATTCACGATGAAAAAACTTCTTGATGGCATCCTTTCAAAAGAACAGGTAAGTGCCAGAAGGTCCACTGAAGAGAAAGTATGTAAAAGAGCAGCTCGGCCGGCCCCAAGTACATCTAGGATTTATGTTGCTAAGTACATATTTTGTGAGAAAACTGACAAAGACGCCAAGGGACAGAAAACGAGAGACATTCTAGCACAGTGTCGAGAACTGCGAGTTGACGCAAAGATCAGAAGTGCAGCCACAAGGAAAACGTACAGCAGAATCCTTGCTTTTGTTAGTAGAGACCTTGTAGCACCCGAAGGACGCTACCACAGATCCTCCTATAGACTCTACACCAAGGATGAAGTAGTCCAGAAAGAAGTTTCCGTCAATGAAAATGATGAAGCTGAGGTCAGGTATGAAGCTGCTGTGAACCAGTCATACAATGAGCTATTCCTTTTCATCAAAATTACTTAACAACCCTAATGACAATAGAATATTCTGGTCAACTCTTAATTCTTTCAATGATAACTTCAACAAGTCATCTTCCATTCCCCCACTAAAATCTTCAGATGGCAACATCACAAATGACCCACGTGGGAAAGCAGATATCTTTGCCAGTACCTTTGCCAGAAACTCTACCATAGACGATACCAGCCAGAATGTCCCAGTACTGGAACTTGATTCTCCTGAAATTGCCCCACTTAAAATACAGACAAGATACGTAAAATCCATCCTAGACAATTTACCTACCAACAAGGCTCCAGGCCCAGATGGAATTCCGCCAATTGTTTTGAAAAAGTGTTCCCCTGAACTTGCCTCTGTCCTAGCTAAATTATTCTGACTATGTATACGGACATCTTTATTCCCAAATTCACGGAAAGAAGCCAATATCCACCCAGTTCCAAAGAAAGGAAGTTCGTCTGATCCCTCCAATTACAGACCAGTAGCTGTCACATCTTCTCTTGGTAAAGTATTTGAAACTTTAATTAATAAGCACATTGTTAAACATCTTGAATCCAACAACTTAATTAGTGATAGACAATACGGTTTTCGCCACGAAAGATCCACCATTGACATAATCAATCTCATAACTCATACCATCCATCAATCAATTGATCTTTTTGGAGAAACTCATGCAGTATCTCTTGATATCTCTAAAGCTTTCACCAGAGTATGGCACCGTTCCCTGCTGTCCAAACTCCCTTGCTATGGACTAACATCTTTTGTTCCTTTGATTTCTTCATATCTTACTGACAGGAAATAAGAGTAAAAGTAGATGATGTATATTCCAATTTCCACTCAATTAACGCCGGCGTGCCACAGAGATCAGTTCTGGCACCAACCCTATTTCTGGTTCATATTAACGATCTCTTATCTGTCACCCACAATCCCATTCACTCATATGCAGATGACTCAACATTACATAGTTCATTCACACTCAGACATCCATTTACAAACTAATATCTCTACCTCTCAACTCAGTGCAGCCATCTCCATAAATCAAGATCTATCTACAATCAGTGAATGGGGACAAAACAACCTTGCGTCTTTTAATGCTAGTAAAACTAAATATATACAGTTTACTAATAGACAGATATTGCTAGATTTGTACATTACCTTCAGTGCTACTAATATTCCCATCTCCAAAAGTATTGAAATTCTTGGTGTCTCACTTAACAGTGCCCTCAGCTGGACCTCTCATGTCAGATCACTTGCTAAAACCGCCTCAAAGAAACTTGGATTATTGTACACAGTCCGTAACTTCTTCGCCGATGAGCATTTAGCTATAATTTAAAAGAGTCATGTGCGCTCTCAGCTTGAATATTGCTCACCCTTGTGGAATGGTTGTGGAGAGGTTGCATTAAGACAACTAGACAAAATTCAGAATAAAGCTGTTAGAATCATTAACAACCCTGCCATTACATATAAAGTACCTCCCCTGCAAGTAAGAAGGAATGTTGCCTCCCTTGCATTATTTTACAGATATTTTTTTTGGCAAATGCTCAGACGAAGTTGCGTCCATGGTGCCACCTCTCCATGCCTTCCCTCGTGCTACACGGGCATCTGGTAGCGCTCATGACTGGAATGTCACTCAGCCATATTGCAGAACTTCTGCCTATCAGAATTCTTTCATTCCCCGAACTGCATCTCTCTGAAATTCACTTCCCCAGAGTTGTTTTCCTCCAAATTTCAACCCACAACTGTTCAAGTCTAACTGTTACAGATATTTTATGAACAGAGGACACCAGTAATCTGGTGTATGGATTATTTTTTTTTACTCATTTGTTTTTCCTTCCTCCATTCTGTTATTCATAAAAAAAAAAAAAATCAGAACAGAGTTGTTTGGTAATCCTCAAGTGATGACAATGGCTGAACTCACTGCTAGACTGGTTGCTTCAATGAACTCCAAAGCCATTGCTCAAGTCAAAGAGTCGACCAAGAAATACCTAAGGCGGAAGCTAGGAAGTGAGTTTGCAGGAACTTTGCACATCTTTCCTGATGGAAATGGAAAACTCCTAATAACTCCAGATAATCTGTCCATCATGGAAGTTGCCAAAGAAAATCAGTCTCTCAACTGGGAACTACAGACCTTGAAAAGTGCTAGTGCTCAAGATGTTATAGCCAAAGCTGCCATCAAATTGAGGTCTGCTATCAAGAGTCAAGATATACCTCAAGCTTGGCCACCAGAGGTCAAACCAGAATCAGAATGCCCAACCATTCCAGAGTCACTCACTGTCTTCCTGCAGTATCTACTTACAGGATCTAACGATCCTGATAAAGCATCACAGAGAGTTCAACGACTTCTGCAGTCATTTGGTCAGGACATTGTATATGCAGTCACATGTGGAAAGATCAAGCCTTCCAAGCACATCATTGTGCCATTCAGTGTTAAGGCACTGACCGGGAATGTGGAGCTGATAAACATCCTGAACCGACTTGGACACAGTGTCTCCCATTCACAGATGGAAGAGATCGATGCAGCCCTGTGTCTTCAGAAACTCTCATCATCAGGGAGTGACATTGCCCTACCAAATAACATCCATCCTGGCGTATTCTCAACACTAGCCTGGGACAATATTGATCGCCTTGAAGAAACTGTCAGTGGTGAGGGAACATCTTATCGAGTCAATGGGGTTGCTGTGCAAGCAAAACCAGCCAACCCAGTTCCTGTCCAGTCCATGCCCACTGTTGCGAAAACAAAGAAGAGAAGCACTGATGCACCTTCACCAGTGTTATCAATTTACAACGCTGGGAAGCAGGTGGGGCCACCACAAAGCAAAAGTGCAGATGCTGATACTACTGCAGAGACTGGATTTGCCAGAAAGAAAAATCTTGTCTGGGTGGTGGCACATATGTCACAACAAGAGGACCAGTCAGTCAGTAGCTGGACAGGCTTCAACATCCTGACTTGAGGTGAGATGACAGTCATCCCTGACAATGTAGGTTATCTGCCTAACATCAGTGCTCCAGCGACACAGATGTCTACTGTGAATGAGGTGCTTAACCAGTCACTGAGGATCATGCAGTCCTTGGGACTGACAAAGATTGCCTGCGTCTTTGACCAAGCCTTGTATGCACAAGCTGTAGAGATCACATGGAAACACCAGGAGAAGTTTAATGATATCATAATCAGGCTTGGTGTGTTCCACACCATCTGCACCATGCTGGCAATACCGTAATAGGAAAGCGCTTCCAAGATGCTGGATTCCGGGACCTTTGTACTGATTCCGGTGTAATTGCAGAGGGCTCCATTGCTGGTGTTATGGATGGCCACAAGTACAACAGGGCAGTGCAGCTACATAAGCTCATGTATGAGGCTCTCATGAGATTGGCTTGGAAGGGTTTCCTGTCGTGGATGGACGCAACCCACATGAATGACATGATTCATTTGGATGAGGCCCTGATGACCATTGATGATCTTGGTAAGGAAGTCTCACAGACCAATTTGAACGAGGTCCTGGAGAACAACTCATGCACAAGCATCCTGGAACTGTTTGAAGCGTACTGTGAGATCCTCAGAGGTGGAAATGGTAGCCTCTCCACTTTCTGGATGTCCTACTTGGACATGGTGGAAACCTTGTTAGGGCTTATCCGAGCTTCCAGGGAGGGAGACTGGATGCTACACATGGCAAGCATCAGAGCAATGATCCCATGGTGCTTTGCTTATGACAGGATGAATTATGCACGATACCTCCCCTACTACTATGCCCAGATGTCTCAGCTGCCAATCACACACCCAGATGTGTACAGAAGATTCATGGAAGGAGGCTTCTAAGTTCAACTGGGTTCTGCCAATCCCTTTGGCCGAATCCCGGTTGACCAGGCTATAGAAGAAACGGCTAACAAGGACACCCAGACAGCTGGAGGAACAAAAGGATTCACCTTGAAACCAGGAGCAGTGAGCAAATACTACCTGAGAGCTGAATACAGAAGTATGTACCTCAGACAAGTGAGAGACCTGATAGGTCAAGGCAGGTCCAAACTGTCCCACGCAGATCTACAGGGTCCAAGGATCAAGAAAAATGAAGCAGATGTCCAGACTTTCATTGATCTACTGGAGAATAACTGGTTCAATCCTATGTCCCCTGATGAAATGGATCTAGTTAGCCTCTCCACTGGCACCGTGGCTCCACCTGATGTGACCAGGGATCTCTTGAGAGGTATTGAAATAGGAGAAGAGGCTTACCGGATTTTCAAGCAAACATGGTTAGATGAGGAGCCACCATCTGTGAAATTCCATGACAAGATGACCAAACAAAATCTGAAGACATTCTCTAATGTCAGCACAAAAACTGCTTGTGGAAAGAAAACACAGGATGTGGTTCTGAAGGCTGACAGGAACCTGTTCAGCCACATGATCGTGGTGTCTGAGAGCAGGAAGGTGAACATGAAGGATGTCCTTGCCCATCCTTTGGGCCCACTACCATGGGCATTGGCAAATGTGGATGGTTCTCACAGGAAAACAAACAAGGCTGCACTAGGCAGAGAGCTTGAAAAGAACGTGTCTCCTGCAGATGACATCCCAACCCCATCTACTACTATCATTGATGGTATGAGTCTGGTAAATAAACTGAATGGCAACAACAAAACGTTTGCACAGGTTGCAGAGATGGTATTAACCCAAGTCCATCACGAGGGGGCACAGAATGGCAGCATTGATGTTATTTTTGATATCTACTGACAGATATCAATCAAAGATACTGAATGACTGAACCGGGGTGCAGGCATTACTCTCCAGTACAAGAACTTTGCGGGTGGGCACCATGTTCAGCAGCGGAGAAAGTTTCTGTGCAGTCCCCTTGAAAAAATTTTTCAAGGGGACCAAGTGTAATCTTGTCCCCCATGCTTTGCGCATGCACCGTCGGCTGCCAGATACTTGCCAGACGTACGAATCATTCAAGCTCTGAAGGCGTGATTCCACCGGGGCAACACAGGCAACATGTAGCATGCAACTTGCCTGGCTTTCAACATGTATGTTGAATGTGGCATTCAACCAGGAGACATGTTGACTGCGCCAAGTCAACATTGTTGTTTCATGTAGCATGCTACATGCCAGCGTTTATGTTGAATGCCACAAAACCATTTCCACCGATTCAACAAAAACTGAGCCAGTTGTCAACACGATGTAACAGACAGACAGACAGATATGTAGATAGAGCTTAATAAAATATCATACAAGTAGATACAGTGTAAAACACACACACACACACACACACACACACACACACACACACACACACACACACCAATCATGTTTTTAGTGTATATAAATGATATAAACAGTAACACTGGAAATGAGAGCTATCTGAATATGTTTGCAGATGATGCAAAAATACAAAGGAGAATTACTAACACAGACTCTTGTAAAGAGCTACAAGAAGAATTAAATAAATTTCATGAATGGAGTAGTACATGGCAAATGGAATTCAATGTGGACAAGTGTCATGTAATCAAGTTTGGTAAAAGTGGAAAAAGACCTGATTGAGATTATAAGTTAGGAAATAAAACCCTATACACATCAGAAAGAGAGAAAGACCTAGGTGTGAATATCAATAACAGACTATCTCCGGCAGACCACATCAGTGAGAAGGTACGGAACATGTATACATTGCTTGCAAATATGAGAATAGCATTCACATACATAAATGAAGACATGCTAAGAAGGATAATAACATCATTCATTAGACCAACCCTGGAATATGCATCAGTAGTCTGGAGTCCTCATCTCAAAAAGCATTTAGACAAGATTGAAAAAGTTCAAAGGGCCGCTACAAGATGGATACCAAGCTTAAGGGACCTAAGCTACGAAGAAAGACTAAAGAAACTGAATCTACCAACACTACAGGAGAGAAGGAAAAGAGGTGACATGATAATGCTATATAAGTGCATATCAGGGAAGGAGAAAATAGACATAAATGATTACTTAACATGGAGAAGCATCAGCAAGAGAACACGGCAAAAAACTGCATAAGAAGAGAGGTGATAAAGACGTAAGGAAATTCAGTTTCCCAAACACAGCATTTGATCAATGGAATGCACTACCGAATGAAATAGTGTGTGCCAAAACAATTCACAAATTTAAGGATATGTACGATAATATGGTTTAAGACACGGGACAGTACGAGCTTGACTCATTCCTGTAAAGATACAATTAGGTAAGAACAATTAGGTAAGAACACACACACACACACACACACACACACACACACGCACGCACGCACACACACACACACACACTACGGAATAACTTATAAAATGGTGTGAATGTATAGAAAGACGGGTGCTACGTGTCCGCCGTCAAGAGGAAGGCACGTATGCAAAAATTTTCTGAAGTACCGTATCTTAGCTTAACAAGAGATAAGATACAGTAGAGAGAATAATGTAACAGAAGAAAGATTTGCTAATGTTGGCACAGTATTAGGACTGGCGGGGGGGGGGGGAGAGAGAGAGAGAGTGTGTGTGTGTGTGTGTGTGTGTGTGTGTGTGTGAGAGAGAGAGAGAGAGTGTGTGTGTGTGTGTGTGTGTGTGTGAGAGAGAGAGAGAGTGTGTGTGTTCTTGGCTAATCCCCGCAGTGCATCTAGTTTAGCCTGGTTAGTCTTGTATTGTTCCAAGCGTATATCCTCACAGAAACACAAGTTTTTTTATATTCTTCTATAAATTCTACGGTTTTATTCTTGAGACCAGTTCATCTTGTTGCTTTCAACATGGAATCCTTCCCGCGACTGGTGGGAAGGCGGGCAACACTAGGCAACAGGCTAAATCTTGTCGCATGCATCACGTTCTACGGGCAACTTGTTGCCACCTGTTGCATGCCACATAGTCGCATGCTACATGCTGCCTTGTGTTGAACTGGTTGGAACACACTTGGCCTATGCGACAGTGTAGCATGCCACATGTTGCCAAAATGTTGCCTCGGTGGAATCGCGCCTTAACTCTGGGGAGAGATCTTGTAGCTGGTAATTTCGTCTCTCGGTGAATTCGGACTAGGGAATATCACCCACGAAAACCTCGACTAATTTATATTGCTAAACCCATCACTTTTATCATTTTATATTCTTGATCTCATATTTAATGTGTGTTTTTTTTTCTCTCTCTCGCAATGTATGATGGGTCTAATTCGTTGAGCCAAACAAAATAAGGGACGAATCCACTGTTAACAAGGAAGCTGCAGACATGGGCTAAAGGGGACCGATTATCACGCTGATCATAGAGCCTACATTATTACTATAGTTATTTTAAACGAACTAGTATCTTACAAGCGGTTACTCTATGATTCGGTTATAATCTGTTATAATTTGGTGTGAATACAAGCGGTTAAGCTGTGGTACATGGTTAATTAAGCAGTTAACTCGATAATTGGCTATCAGCGATGACTGGACTGCATGGACCTTCGTCATGGTCTATCTTAGCAGAAAATGACATATTACTGAAAACAGTTGATAGAGTAGACCATATACATCAGAATCATGGAAGTGTTAGCAGGAAACTTCTACAATCGATTCCGTGAATGGTCATAACAGGGAAATGATGAGGCAGAATTCTTGTTATTTATTATTAATAAAAGGACTACAGTATTTCCAGTGTTTTTCTGTGGGAATGGGTTACATATATTTACATGTTTGGAAAATACACATCCATGTTAGGGGCTATTTTAACATATGCCCAACTTTAAGTATAACGCAAAATGAAAAGGTTAGGTTTCCACGAGTGTCATATTTTGCTGATGTTTGTAGTGTAGCTTTGGTGGTAACAGGAATACGAATGAAAGTGTGTGTGTGTGTGTGTGTGTGTGTGTGTGTGTGTGTGTGTGTTTATGCAGGTTTTAAATAATAAAATTAGGAGTTTTATTGAATTAGTTGTGTAATTATGGTGCAAGGTACGTTACATTGTTTTTGCCAGGAACCTAACAAGGTAAACTATTTTTCCAAACTTTGGATTTTTTTCTCTTCTCCCTCTTCACCTGTCACAATGTTGACTTACATGTAAGACCAACTATACTGAGAAAACCTTAAGTTCACTACAAACATCTTGCCCTCTGAGAATCTCTGTTGATGATACGGTGACCAACTTCAGGAATGAGTATAGCGAATTATACAAAGCATGTTTCAGAGTAGAGTAATGGCAAATGGCTTCAAGTATCCATTATGTTGGAAGAAAGTTTTTTTTTTATGCAAAATGAAATTCAAAGGTAGTAAATGTTCTAGCAAAGAAGTATTTAAACAGATTTCTACTTCATAAACTTACGTCGATTATGAATCACCACAAGATTCCCTGGACTTGCTAAAGAAAAAGGTTGAATTTATGCAAATCATTCTGGTTCAGCCTAAAATATCATGCAAACTCGTGGATAATGTATATCCTTATCTAGCAACCTCACTTAAGGTAATATATATCTACCTATCCATAGCCTGATGCCTCATTCCCATTAGGTGTGACGACAAACAAATGGCCTCGATGTCACCCTGTCACCTGCCATCTGGCTGCCCTGACTCATATACACCTCACCACTACATCACTCAACCTCATCCGTTCTCTCCCCCTCTACCTCATTGACATACACCCTCTTGGTCAGTCTTTCATTCTTCATTCGCTCCACATGACCAAACCACCTCAGCGTAATTCTCTTAACTTTCTCGATTACATCCACATCGATACCGCAGTGCTCTTTCCTCATCTGTCAGTCTGTCTCTCCATGTAACTCCATATGCTTAATGTAATATAACAGTAAAATTCTGGTTGTGCTCGGTAAAAATATCAAATATTTTTAAAATTAAGCGTAAAGATGCAGTACTGGCTAACCCTCCATTATACCCCAAGTAACTTGCCTTAGCAGGTGATTAACCTGTGATGTATGTCTTGACAAGTATTTGTAACCAAACACCGAGAGCTAATGACTGTACCTACAACTCCATAAGCCAGATGTTTCGGATATAATTAATTACAGTCATCTCGGCATCATCCACATTTCATACAGTTGTTGTTTTTGAACAACCCACTCTGACTGGTCAAGCAGGCCCATCTACAGCAGACAAACACTTGGTCATGCAGGGGCCATCCCATGCAGGTAACTGAAGTTTCTGGACATCAGACAGTGCCTTGCCACTGTAAGGCAATGGGAAAGATTGGGGAGGTTTTCATCCTGGGTGGATACTGCAGTTATTGCAACTCTCCGCTCAGTTAGTGGGGGCACCTTTGCAGACTCCACATCATCCCACTGATTGGTTACAGGTATATGGGTACCACCTATCACAATAAATGATTTTTGGATTACAGGAAACACTTACGACTGTAATGTAGTGTAGAGTCACCTCAAGTGAAAAGGAGATTAGTTAAAGGTGACAGGAAGGATGAGAGTAAACAGAATGAGAGGAGGGCCGACACAGAAAAGAATGATAGGTGAAGAAGAAAGTAGGTAGCTCTACATTAACTAAGGTTGATGATGGGTGCCACAACAGTACAGAGGCTTTAACCAGAAAAACTTTATCTTCCTGGGCTTAGTTTCATTTCTTTTTAAAGGTTACATACATTCTTGCATGTATCAATCTTGTATACCTATTGGCGGCTCTCCGTACTGCTCAATCTATAGTAGCCTCCCTATTAAGGCCCATAACCCTGAGATCAGTCTATATGACCTCATCTCTTTTTCTTGTTCGGTATGCCTCTGACACCTCTATCCTTGACCTGCACAGCCTTTACATTCTTCGCCCACTTAAAATCCTCCATCCGTTCCACATGGTCAAACCACCTCAAGCTGCATCTTCTGATCACATTACTAATGCATTCAAGACCCATCATGCCTCTCAAATTCTCATTCCCAACTCTGACATCCCCAGGTCTGTCATTCAAAAATACTCTTGAGCCTATGGATATCTTCTTCCTTCATCCACCAAGTTTTGTTTCCATAAAGCTCCACACGCATGCTGCATACAAGTGACCCTTAACTTTAAGGGACAACCTCCTCTGTGCCAGAAGGGGTAACAAATCTCTGAACTTCTTCTAACCATTCCTAATGTTTGTGGCTGAGCTGGCCCCAACTCTACCACCTGCATATATCATATTGCCCAGGTAGCAAAACTCTATCCACTCAAGGAATTCACCAGTCAAATTAATCCGCTCCCATCCCTATCTCATCGCATGCTCTCCTCTGCACACAACACAGTCAAGCTCAACATAGTTCTGTAACCTACCTCTTCGACCACTACACCTCTTATGCACCCACATGAAACCATAATTGGTACCTGCACAATACTACTGCCAGATACCCTCAGCCATCATGCACTGGGTTTGAATAAACTGCCTCTATGCTATCCTCTCCAAGTCAACGAAAGTTACCCTTTCTATTTCACACTATTCTCACATACCCCTCCACTTTATTCCACCACCTCATCCTCAGTCTTCCCATTACCATAATTCTCTTCAACTTTATTTGTACACTTCCCTAGTCATACACTCACCCTCTATTCACCGCACAAGGCAGAACTACCCCAAAGCATTCCTCCTGGTACATTCCAATGCATCCACATGGACACAACACTGTCTATGATTTTCATCTTCAGCCTACATCCAGGCTATTCCAAAAGCTCCATTCAGATAACTCATTTCAGTGACTCTCACATGAGACGTGACTGTCCGACAGTGGCCATGCTCTTCTTCCATACTTCAGTGTTGGAACTACAATACTGTTCTGACATGCAATGGTTTCTGTGTTGTACTTCCATACTTAACTCTATTCCATACTAATACCTCCGGTATAACTACAACTCTTTTTCCTTTTTGAACTTTCTCTTGTACTTTATCACCCATTTCCACATCTTTAATTACCTCAGCTACCTAGGAAGAATTTTGAAAGAATAAATATTCCATTAAATGGCCAGTCAAATTCACTGTACATTGTGTGATGTCATTCACCTAAAAAAGGGTTCTCAAACATTTTCTTCTTGGGCAATGGCCCCCGCAACCTTGCACACAGCACAGGACACACTAAAATGCATACACAACATCAACAGCACACAGAACCTGTGGGAAAATCCCATAGGAGCACCTGTTTGCCTGCCGCCGATGGGTGTGCTGGCCAGATATGACTGGGGTTCAGCAGCAACAACAACAGCAATATACTCCCTGACTTTTCAGATCATTGTCCTGTACCTCCATATTTGAGGCACAGAACATTGCACGGTACTCTTTATCTAGAATCATAGCTGAAAAATGCCACAATACAGGTGGTACTAGAAATAGCACACCACATACATCTAAATCAGTGTGATTATAGCGGGACAATTTTCCACTATGACTAATCGATTCAGTAAGTCGTCATAGTGGAAAACTATCAAGCACAGTTCTTCATATTTGTCATTCTTCATAAAGGATCGTATCCAATAAGTGTTTTTCTTTGGATGTGATTTGCAAGTACTGTATTTCACAAATACATACCCTTGTTAAGGGCTAACTTAGCTTAGGTGCAACTCATGAAATTGATGGTTAAGGCATCACAAAAAATGTCTTTTGTAGCTGTCCTTTCTGGCTTCATAATGTATCTTTGGTGATGGCAGTACAGATGATTAAGAAAAAGACTTTAAATTTGTGTGTTTTATGCTAATAAGTGAAACTGAGGGTCTTAGTGAATTAGTTGTTTAACTATCGTAGCCTACCAAGTATACTGAATTATTTTTTCCAGCAGCCTAACAACCTAAAATAATATTGCCAACAAACATACCTAACCTACCCAAATCCGATGCAATATAAGCTAAGCTTGTATACATTTAGGTTTAGCAGTGTTTACTTATTTCATCAAGGCCTGGGTGGGTAAGGATGTTGAAAATTAATCCAGGCCTGGGTGGATAAGGATGTTGAAAATTAATCAGTGGTAGACTGTGCCAAAAACATACCCTGAAAATATTATAAGTATATGCACCGATTTCTCAAAGCTCAGATGAAGAAGTAGAAATATTCTATGACGACATTTCCCAGATTATGAAAGAAAAGACCACTTATACTATACTCACGGGAGACTTCAGTGCAAAGGTTGGGAATTCGAAGAATGGAGAAGCATTTATGGGAAAATTCGGAGTCAGGGAATAGAATGACTGAGGAGAAATGGTGGTAAATTTTGCTAAAATATATAACACGAGAATATTGAAGACATTCTTTCACAAAAGAATAGGGAGGAAATGGACCTGGAGAAGTACTAATACAGAAACAAGGAATGCAATCGACTTTTATTACAGCAGGTATGATTAACACGGTCATATATGGCACGGTTATCAACAAAGAAAAATATACGAAGGGATCACTGAATGGTTGGTTTCACAGGCAGATTCAATTTCAAAAGAGAAAGAAAGATGATTAAAAATATAAAGATATGCCCTCAAAAAGTAAACGAAAACAATGGACCCATTCAAATCGAACAAATTACTGACTTTAATATATATTGAGTGTGACGCTAATGAGTTGAATGATACACTAACAAAAATGCTAAGTGAATCAGCAGAGGTAATAGAAACAGCTAATAAAAACAAAACCAACAAGTGTTCAAAAAGACACTCGACCTCAGAAAAAGAAGAAAGAAGATGAAAGTAACAACAAAGAAAGATGAAATAGAATGTGAGGAATTAAATAAGTTTATCAAGAGGAGACAAGGGGTAGAAAAAAAGAACTGGAAACATGGATTAGGTCAAAAAAACATCGAAAAAGGAAAAACTCTGAAACAGACCCTAAGCACACTGGCACTAGGAAGGGGACAAATATCAATGAAAGACAAAAATGGTTGTCAGTAAATACAGAAATCGGACAGAGTTGAAGTATGGTATAAAGAACTATATGCAACAAAGACAATATTACCAATAGCTAACTTTTCAGTGGACACGAGTTAAATACCTGAGGTACAACAAGACGAAATAAACATTTCTGTTAAAAGTATGAAAAAGAGGGAAGGGCTCAGGAGAAGATGGAACTGAAGCAGATTCACAGTTGGATGCAGGAGTAAAAGTACGAAACAGGCTTGCCCACTTGTTTACTCAGTATATAAAGTAGAAGAAAATTCCCAAAACATGGTGTAATACAAGTTATTATGTTTTACAAAACATTTGACTCAAAAGACCTTAATAACTACCGACCCATTAGTTTATTATCAGTTATTTAGAAATTCTTCACTAAAATCCTTAAGAACAGAATAACAACAAATTTCGAAGAAAACCATCTTCGTGAACAGGCAGGATTCCGAAGCGGATATTCGACTACTGATCATCTACATACAACGAATCAGCTAACTGAGAAAACTATAGAATACTGTGTACTAAACGCCTGTGCTTAGGTTTTGTTAGCGCCAGTGTTTACAAGGCGGAGCGATAATGTTTTTGCCCGCCTCTGTGTGTGTGTGTGTGTGTGTGTGTGTGTGTGTGTGTGTGTGTGTGTGTTCCCATAATATCTCATGAACGGCTTGAGCTATCAAATTGAAAACTTCAGGGTATCAAGATATGGCCAGAATCTTGGACGAGTTCGAAAATGGGCACTCAGGGTCAAGGTCAAGGTCATCAAAATGGCTATCAAAGGTCAACTAGTTTTTATCGCCCGCATGTAGCACCATTATATCTCATGAAACTATCAACATGAAACCTTTTAACTATCAACTTGAAACCTTCAGGGTATCAAGATATGGCCAAAATCTTGGACTTAACCAACAGTATATTCTGGCGGGCGATTAGCATTCGTCTCCCGACTGATTTTCTTTCATTGAATATAAAGGCTTTCGGCTCAATGGAGCACATTGCAATTACAAATTCATTGCGAGAGCAAGGAATAAATGAGAGCATTGTACAACTGCTCCAAAACACATATAAAGAGAGAATTGCTACAGTTAAATAACATAAGGGCTCTGAAAAAATTAAGACTGAGAAGGGCGTCCGTCAGGGAGATATTTCACCAAAATTATTTACAGAATGAGTAGAGTGTATTGTCAGAAAGTTTGGCTGGGAAAACAAAGGAGTAAACATAAATAGTGAAAAGCTAAACAATTTAAGACGTGCAGATGACTCTGTACTACTCTCAGAAACAGCAGTAACTTTGCATGAAACTGAAAATAACCTGAACAGAGAAAGTCTGAAAGTAGGGCTAAAGATGAACAGGAGTAACTGTAAAGTAATGTTTAACCAAAATACGTCAAATAGCGTCATGAGAATAAGCGAAGAAATTCTTGAAGTCGAGGCGTACAACTGCTTTGAGCAAATACTAAAACTAACGAAAGACCATGATAGCGAAATAAAAAGACGCATTACAATTGGATGGAAAGCTTTCGGTAAACGTAGAGACATCATGAAAAGTAACTTGCCACTATGTATGAAACGAAAAATATATAATGAATGTACAGTTCCTCTTATGACATACGGTTGTGAGACCTGGAAACTGGCAAAATCGATGGAAAATTAACTAATCCATTCTCAAAGAGCAATAGAAAGGTCACTGCTGGGAATAACTTTAAGAGACAGGAAAAGATCAATTTAGGTGAGAGAGCAGATTAAAGTCAAAGACATTATAGAAGTAATGAAAGAAAAAAAATGGAGTTGGGCAGATCATGCAGCAAGAATAAGGTATATATAACCGATGGAGCAAGAGGCTGGCTGACTGGACTCCAAGAGATTGTAAATGTAGCAGAAAAGGGCCAGACAGAAGGTGGAGAGATGAGATAGAGTAGCTGGTATCCAAACGTGGCAGAGATTGGCTCAGTCACGGAATTCGTGGAAAAGGTTAGGGGAGGCATTCGTTCAGCAATGGAATTGCAGTGGCTGACGATGATGATGTCTTCAAGCACTAACCGCTAACATCAGTACATCATTTTTTTTTAGTAATATCAGAAATAAAATTATACTAATACCAATAAATGACCCACTGCTCTCAATAACTGGAGAGCATCCAAACGGTGAAAGGAAGACTATGAAATTCTTTCTGCTTACTTTGTGTCAGTATTCACAGTAGAAAATTCTTTTTTTGATTCCTCTGTCTCCCTCTTTATTTGTAAATGAATATCGAGTAATTAGTGGTTATTGTGAGAGCGAGAAATGTATGATCCGCGATCGCTGAACTTATGAACTATAAAATTCTCGAACCAGTTAAATTATCACCAAGAGCTTAAAAAAAAAAAAAGTGACTAATTAAATATCAGTACCTTTAGTTCATGGATTAACTACATCACTAAAGAGTGGCATTGTTCCACAGGCCTGGAAACTACAAAACGTAACCCAAATATTTAAAAAGGGCAATATATCAAAGCCTGAAAATTATCGTCCTTTAAACTCGGCATCAGTATTAACCCCTTCACTCCTAGAGTCCCTGCGCAACGATTTTGCTGGAAGGGTGCTAAGCGTACCGCCCTACACCTGTCGGCTCATAGTCGTGAAGCTCATAGGTTCCTACCCCGGGGTTCCTTTCTCTATTAAATTTTGAAAATGCCCGATTCCATCCCATACTGGGGACGCGGGGCACAAAGGAGTTAAATAAACTGGTAGATTTGTCAGTATTTAACTCCTTAGCTCCCAGGGTCCCTGTGCAAGGGATTTTGCTGGAAGGGTACTAGGCGTACCTCCCTCCGGCCGTCGGCCCATAGTCGCGAAGCTCATAGGTCCCTACCCCGGGGTTCTCTTCTTTATTAAATTTTGAAAATGCCCGGTTCCACCCCTTACTGGGAACGTGGGACACAAAGGAGTTAAGCAAGTTGTGAGAAACCATAGAGATATTTATAGTTATAATCAAAATTTCATAAATAATCTCATTAAAGAATCACATCAGAGGTCCCAGAGCAATCGATCATATCTTTCTAATTTCCTTGACTTTTTTTATTACATTTCTGATATGTACAACGAAAACAAAATCTGTTGACGTATTCCATTTCCAGTGAGCAATGGGTTAAGCTCCTATTAAACAACCTCTTGGGAAACTTAGGCTTGATATCAGAAGCACTGTACAATGTTGAATGAAAAATAATATACAGAATATGGAAACAGGGTTATAATTAATGGGAATGGGGTAAGAATGAATGAAAATTACCAGTGGATTACCACAGGATTTTGTCATGGGTCCCGTAATGTTTCTGATTTAATCTGACGATATTGATAAAGATTTCTGTTTAAAACTGAGAATTACTGATGATACAAAAATTAGTTACAGAACAGATACACTTGACATTAGGCTGATTAAGTGAGATCGTGATAAATTATTGAACTAAACCCAAATTTGCCAATCAATTTTGTTTTTCACAAAATGCAAAGCTTTAAATACTCTGAATGAAAATGAATAATTTAGGTACATTTCAAATAATCCACATTTTGAGAATATGAACCAAGGAAAAAATGTGAATAACAATAATAAACGTTATGAAACCAAAACATTGCATCGGGGTAATAAAGAAAGCTAATAAAGTACTTTGATTTACAGGCAGAGCATCTGAATTTATTTTGGAGTATATTATTCTCACCTTGACAGATTTTTACTACGCCCACTTCTGGAAACTTATATTCAGTTTTGGTCACCCTATTACCAGAATGTTATGGAGAAATTATAAAGGACGGAATGAAGAGTAACAAAAACAGTACACAAATTTCACAACGAACTATATGAGGATGGCTCAGAAGAGCTAATCCTGCTTAACTTATAAGTGTAGACTAAGGAGTGGATATGATTTAAGAATGCAAATTTGTTAAGGGACATGAGAATATGGTAGCAGTTAAATACCTTTCAGCAAACCGGTCAGATTATACTAGCGATAATGGTTGTAAACTTATTGACAGATGTTTTTAGCCTAGTGGAGAAAAACATTTTTTCTTCAGTGGAATTGTCGACATACGTAAAAAAAACCTTTGTGTTAGGTGGGGGTGCTCACCATCCACTCACGCCATGTAGTGCTGTTTGGGTGTTGGCCCTTTACTCTCTTCCATCCTTCCACTTCTGTCGTTCTATCCTTCATTCTTTCCTCTTTCATCTGCCTATGGGTGACTTTGCACTCCCTCTTCTGTCTTTCTTTCTTTCATTCTTTTCTCTTCCTTCTGCCCATGGGTGACTACGCTGAGTGACAAGCCAAATGGTTTCCTGTACACTAGAGAACCATTTAGTACGTTGGGTGGTAACCGTATGGCAAAATTATGGCCCCTGGTAGTTTAGTGGGTAATTAAGGTGCCCCAATCGGATTGAGCCTGTTTAGGTTTATATCCACGGGATGGTTGGGGTTTATTGCTCACGTAATGGCATTCTGGGATGAGTGAGGCTGGTCACTCTCATCTTAAATGTCAGGACCAACTGACCTAGCCTCGGGTTCCTACGCTTCTCTATGGGGCAACATAGGATTGGATGATGGATGGATGTAAAAAAAAACTGCCTTGGCATGAGGTAGACTGCAGTCCAGTAATAACATAAAATAACCTTTCGAATAAGTACTAAGCTTTGAATCCATAATTAGAAAGATTCATGGCTGAATAATGCAAAATTCTGACTAACTGATTTTTTTCCCCTTCTTATATAAAGTATACAGCAGGAGTGCAATATTCTTAGCAGATAATGACACATTTATAGATTAAATGTAGAATAAACTTTCCTTTTATTTTTCTTATAAGATTTTAATGCCTTTTTTTTTTTTTTGGCACATGGTGGTCCTTCTAACTATTCCCGGCGGCTTCGGCTGAATAGTTAGGTGCGCGGGGGAGGGAATGGGTCGAGCTTCTTGCTTTGCTGACCTAGTAGCGGTTCATGAAATTTGATAGCATAGGCATAGCCATCTCTAATAAACCTCACTAAAAAGACAAATAGGTCTGTTGCTGTTTGCTTTCCTTTGTGCTGATTGCGTGCACGCACACACACACACACACACACACACACACACACACACACACACACACACACACACACACAGTACAGTAAAAAGTATCACACAACACACCAGCTTAAAACTGCTGTTCCAAAATAAATCAAACACTTATCTCTCTTGAAGTCTGTCTTCCCGTAATTCTTTCGCTCTTATCCCCAAGATTTTTCTTTCTGTTGGACTCTTACTTATCTTCCCTCTCTTCCTAACCGCATCCTGTACAAGTCTATGTATAGTTTCCCTCCTATTCTTGCCTGTCTTACATCCCTTATGTTCTAAATAAAACATTTCGATAGCACCCCAGATATTTTCCATCCACCTTCCTCTTTTTCTTGCCTCCTCTTTTCCTAATCCTTTTCCTGTCACATATACTTCCCCAAGCATCCCTTCCTTACTCCTCTCTTTTCTTCCATCTTACACACACACACACACACACACACACACACACACATTCCCCTTGCTTCCTTTCTTTTTTTCATCCTTCTCTTGCATCCCGCACTGTATTTCAGCTCTGCTCTGTAACTTGCTCGTCCTTGCATGTCTGCCTCATCTCTCGGCATATTTCAAATTGTCAGGTAAGGCAATCTTCTAGTCCCTTTCCTCTCACACACCTAACACTCATTCTCTTCAAATATTCCATCAATATTCCTCTTCCTCTTCCCTCCATTCTCCATTGTCTTTCCTCTTCCCCCCCCCCCCTCCCGTTCCGTCTTTCCCTCACTCATGCCTCCATTCTTCCTTTTACCTTTTCTTTCCTGAATTATCTTACCACCAAATCCCTCTCTCTTACATCTATATCTCTTTCCTCTCAAACATTTTTTCCACATTGTTTAATCTCCCCTTTCCCCTTTGTCCTAAGCAAATATTTCCATCAGCCTTCATCTTTCTCCTTCCTTTATCTTTCCCTCTCCCCTCTCTTCAGTCACACATCTCTCCCGGCCTATATCTTTTCCTTCATAGACTGGGCAGCTCTCTAAGCTTTCTTACAACTCTTTCTATTTTCTTATTGCCCCCTCTTTCCACCTGATCCCTTTCTTTCTTCCTTCTATCTTTATATTTCTTTCTTCTCCCCTGCCTGCCTCCCTGACCCCCTTAACTTTCTGGATCTCTCTCGTTGTCAGATCAGGCAATCCACTAAGTCCCCTCCCACAGTCTCTAAATCACCCTCTATACAGATCCATCCCTCAGCATTCTTTTTCCTCTTCCCCTTGTATTTCCGCTTCTCTTTCCTCTTGTTTCCTTTCCCTCTCCCCAACACTCTATTTGTCTATCCCTCATTCTTTCTTTATCACTCGTTTTCTTTGATTTCCTACTCTTAACTCTCCTGTATACTTCCATACCCTCCTTTTTTTTTTTTTTTTTTTTTTTTTACTAGACATCTTACCCTTTGGATCTCATTGTCTTACTCCAATATTCCTCCCTCGTACACATACAGTATTTTCCCCCTTTTCTTACATGTCTTCTTTCCAGTCTCAATATACATTTCCATCCTTCAGCATTCACCTTTCTCTTACCGTCATCCCTCCCAACCCCCCTCCTCCCTCACATATATTCCCACCCTGTAGTATTCCCATTATCAGTGTAGGCAGTCTTCTAACCGCTCTTCCCTTTCCTTTTTCTTCCATCCTCTCTCTCTCTCTCTCTCTCTCTCTCTCTCTCTCTCTCTCTCTCTCTCTCCCCATTCTTTCTACCGTCTGTCTTTCTCACTCATTTCTTTCCCTTGCCTAACTTCCTGACTCACACAGCTTGCTTCATCTCTCTAAATATCTCTCGCGTTGTCAGATCCTCCAGCCCATTAACAGCTCTTCGTTCTCTTTCGCCTTCCATCCTGCCTCATTCTTTCCCATCTCTTCCTTCTACTCTCCGTTTTCTCCTCTTCTCTCTCGTTTTCCTTCGTGCCTCACTGTACGTCTTCTTCGTTTTTCTCTCACTGCCTGCCTCAAATATCTGCATTTGTCATATATATATATATATATATATATATATATATATATATATATATATATATATATATATATATATATATATATATATATATATATATATATTGTTACGGAACAGAGAAAGATAATGTACACTTTAAGTGAGAATACTAAAAATCACTACTGTCCCGTAAAGTTCCAGGTTCAAAACAAAAGAGTTAGGTAAAATTACAAGTTAAAGTTTAATGCTCAAACTAACAACAAAACATTCAGGACTCATAAGGATAATGTAATAGCAAAAAACAGGTAAAATATATGGTTAACTGCAATAGCCTCTATTAACACGAAATTAGCAAGAGTAAATTTACCTGTCAGCCCTGATAAAATGAAAATACACTGGGTAATGCTCAGTTAATGCAAGATAAATTATTACAGATACAAACTATTATGAACAATGGCTAACAATAAGAACACTACATAAATCACAAAAACCTCACTAGGCCTACAAATTAACAACCTACGCTACACAGTACAAGAACAAAATGCAATAACACTTACACTCAAATTATACAGCTGCTAGATGGTTGGAGACTTCCTGAGCACTCACAATAATAACTGTACAGGGGAGGACAGAGATGTGAACAAAATGAGGAGTAGATCTAAGTGGCAATAATGCAGAGACTGAGCTCATTATATAGGTGCCAGCAGAGCTTGATACAACTTGTAAGAAGGACGCGCAAATGAAGCCATAGGGGACAAAGAGCTGACAATCCTGCTCTGAACAACAGAAAGGACGACTTACTCTACTATAACGGTAGAAGGGGGGACTGAGGCAGAACACGCTCGTGATCAAACATGCAGCATACTGTACGTTAAAATTACACAAATGATGATGAAATCATAGGCTATGTAACACCTTCCCACAAAGAAAAAGAAATTTACAAAGGAAATTTCTTATTACTCTAAAATAATCTGTCTAAAGTCTAGATAAGCAATCTGCAATAACATTTTCTTTCTCCTTGACATGTTGTATGTCTAATGAATACTCCTGAAGAAGTAGACTCCATCTTGTCAATCTCTGATTTTTATCTTTAAACTTACTAAGGAATTTCAGTGGGTTATGATCGGTATAAATGACTATGTGGTCAAAACCAGAACACAAATAAAATGAAAAATGCTGTAAACCCAAAATCAAGGCCAAAAGCTCTTTCTCAATAGTTGAGTAGTTCTTTTGAGGTGGAGTGAACTTCTTACTGTAATAAGATACAGGGTTTTCAATACCCTGATCATCCTCTTGCAGCAAAACAGCCCCAGCTCCTGTATCACTTGCATCAACAGACATCTTAAAAGGCTTAGCAAAATTTGGAGTAGCGAGCACTGGCTGACTTAATAGGATAGCTTTAAGTTTGTTGAAAGAGGATTCACAGTTATCGGTCCAGACAAATTTAACTCCCTTTTTCAGTAGGTCTGTAAGTGGTGATACAAGAATTGAAAAGTTAAGAACAAATCTCCTGTAATAACCTACCATTCCCAAAAATCTTTGTAGCTCTTTCCTACTTTTAGGTCTGGGAAGATCACTTATAACCTGAACCTTAGCTCCTGGTGGTGCAACATGTCCATCACCAATTACATACCCAAGGTACTGAACTTTAGCTTGACCAAACCCACACTTTGATAAATTAGCTACAAGATTAGCATGAACCAAACGCTCAAGAAATTTACTGACATGGCATAGGTGATCTTTCCAGTTGTCACTGAAGATTAATACATCATCAATATAAACAACACACCCTGCCAAATCCTCTGTTACAACATTCATGAGCTTCTGAAATGTGACTGGTGCATTCTTCATACCATATGGCATTACAGAACATGCAAAAGTCTTTCCTAGTGTTACAAAACATGAGATCTCCCTAGCACGTTCAGCCATAGGTACTTGCCAGTATCCCTTTAACAAATCAAACTTACTTATGTACCTAGCCTTTCCGATCTTGTCTATGCAATCTTCCACACGAGGGAGAGGGTAAGTGTCTGTTTTAGTTATCTAATTAACACGTCTGTAGTCAATGCAAATCCGCTGTGACCCACCTGGCTTAGGGACTAGAGTGACAGGAGAACCCCACTCGCTCTGACAGGGCTCAATCATCTTGTGGTCCAACAGGTAGCCAAGCTCCTTCTGGATGAGAGGAACTTTCACTGGGTTCACACGGTAAGGAGGCAATTTAATTGGCTTTGCGTCTCCAACATCGACATCATGCATCAACACAGTGGTTCTTCCTGGAGTGGCACGGAACACTTGCGGGTACTCCTGTAGTAATGCCGAAAACTCCTGCCTTTCCTCGGGAGGTTGATGAGAAAGCTTAGTCTGGAGGTCATTCATGATATCAGGATTCTTCCCCAAACTATCACTCAGGCTCATACTGCATGGGAGAGCTTCACTTGCAGACTCGGGTGGAACAGCTACAGTGCAGACTGGATTATTTTCGTCCTGCCTGTGATATAACTTTAGCATGTTGATGTGACATAGTTGCTTGTTCTTTCTATGATCTGGTGTGGCGATGACATAGTTGACATCACTGAGTTTCTTCTCCACGAAATAAGGACCACTAAACTTGGCTTGAAGAGGTTGCCCATGAACTGGTAGCAGAATCAAAACCTGATCTCCTGGCTGAAAGTGGCGTAACCTGGACTTCTTATCATACCAAGTCTTCATCTTCTCCTGAGCAGCTCCTAAATTCTCTCTCGCCAGCTGTAAAGCAGTGGACAGCCGTTCTTTGAACTTCATCACATACTCCAGCAGGTTGATGTCATCTTCCTCCGACAGCCAGCATTCCTTGAGTAACTTAAGGGGTCTTCTTACTTCATGGCCAAACAGTAGTTCAAAAGATGAGAAGCCCAGTGATTCATTTGGAGATTCTCTTGCAGCAAACACAACGAATGGAAGACCTTTATCCCAGTCTTTCTGATGTTCCAAACAGTATTTCTTGAGCATCGATTTGAGTGTTTGATGATATCTCTCCAGCGCTCCTTGGGTCTGGGGATGGTAAGCTGAAGACGTGATCTGGGTGATGCCCAACTCCTTCAGAGACTGCTTGAAAACGTTTGACATGAAATTACTTCCCCGGTCTGACTGTACCTCCTTGGGCAGACCAAACTTTGTGAAGAACCCTAGCATTTCCTTAACCACGTTCTTTGCTGAGATATTTCTAAGTGGAATGGCTTCAGGATAACGAGTAGCCATATCAATCAGGGTCAACACATAAGAAAATCCTGAAGAAGTCTTAGGAAGAGGGCCCACAATATCCACCAACACACGGGTGAATGGCGCCTCAAAAGGAGGAATGGGAACTAGAGGTGCAACCTTTTCAGTCTGATTACACTTCCCCACAACTTGACAGGTGTGACAAGACTTACAATACCAGGAAACATCCCTGAAGATACCTGGCCAGTAGAATTGTTTCATAATGCGTGCCACAGTCTTCCTCACTCCAAGGTGTCCTGCCAAACTGGAATCATGAGCCACTCTAATGATATCCTGCCTACAAACACGAGGGATGACAACTTGATGTACAACCTCCCATTCACAGTCGGCTGATGCTGTTGGGGGTCTCCACTTCCTCATAAGTACTCCTGACTTTATATAATAACAAGTAGAAGCACCAGTTGACTCTTCCTCACTGCAAGCAGAGTTAGCAAGACCTTTCAACTCAGGGTCAGCAACCTGCAACTCAACCAACTCTTGACGAGACAAATTATCAACACTACGGGGTACTGCCTCATCTGGTGAGTGGTCCAAATTAGCAAGAAAAGTGTCAGCTAGGATAACATCATCATCATCATTATCCTCTAAGTCACCAGTAACTTTAGACTTAGCCCTAGTGACAGCACATGCAGAGAACACATCAGGGACATCACAATCCTGGGCGCAGCCACTGGCTCACTAGACAACTGAGGAGCTGGACACACTTGACTTCCACCAATATCATTGCCAAGTAATAAAGTTACACCTGACATTGGGAGTGTCTCAACCAACCCAACCATAACGGAACCATTAACAAAACCAGACTCTAAATTCACTCTGCACAGAGGGACAGAGAAGTAATTATTCCCTACACCTTGTAAGATTACAGTTTCATCAGAGGAATTAACATGAGAGCCTAGAACACTGGTCAGCATAAGGGATTGGCAAGCACCTGTATCACGATATATTTTAACTGATTTCCTGTCATTACTGTCCAGAGGACTGACAAAACCATCAGACAGGAAATTAGCACATGAACTCTTGAGAGTGTCACCCACATTACTGCTCAAAAGAGGAGCTCCATCATGAGAATTTAAGTTACCCCTCAAAGCAGGTTCAGTTAACTCGGTTAAAGAATTCTGGGAACTCTCAAGGGTGGACACTAGACCAATTGACTGAATATTTAAAGACTCCTTTTTGTTCACATCACGCTGTCTCCTGAAACATTTCTCCGTAGTATGACCAAGCTTACTGCAATAAGTACATTTACTTTTCTGAAATCTAGAGGTGGAACTGGTATTTACTTCCTGAGAAACATCATCTTTATTCTCTTTCCTGTTACCTGTACTCTGAGTAGAGGCAACGTACTTACTCTCAGCTTTCCCTTTTTCTTTAGAATATCTCTTGTGAGTGAGAACATATTCATCAGCTAAAACTGCAGCATCAGACAAATTATCTATTCTTTTCTCATCAAGATATAGGCTTACATCTTTACTAATACACCTTTTGAAGTCCTCCAGCAAAATCATCTGCTTAAATTTACCAAAATCAGAATCCACATTCTTAGAATTTAACCACTGCTCTAACAGATCTTCTTTGATTTTTGCATACTCAACATGGGATTGCTTATCTTGCTTGTAAGTTATCCTAAATTTTACTCTATAAGCTTCAGGAACAAGCTCATAGGCCTTAAGAATCAAGCTCTTAACTACATCATAATTATCAGATTGATCCTGAGGCAAAGATGCATAAGTTACTTGAGCTTTACCGGTGAGAACAGTTTGAAGGAGTACTGGCCAATACTTTTTGGGCCAATTAAAACCTGTAGCTACCCTCTCAAACAACTGAAAATACTTTGTTAAATCAGATTTATTAAATGGAGGGACAAGTTTAACATTTTTAGCCACATCAAAATCATCAGAGCTAGATGATCCAGTTCCACCTTGTTTCATGCGATACTCATGGTCTGCCTGAATCCTGGCAAGTTCAATTTGTGCCTGTATCTGTGCCTCTTGAATATGAGCCTGAGACTTCGCCTCCTTAGCCTGAGACTCCGCCTCCTTAGCCTGAGACTCAGCCTCCTTAGCACGTGCTTGAAATTCAGCCTCCTTAACACGAGCTTCCTGCAGGGCTAGCTGTAACTTAGCTAATTCAATCTGCGTTTGCTCATTTGGAGGAGTTACATTAAACAAGCTTTTATTAATCATGCCAACAATTTGATCTTTAGAATGATGAGAGTGAACTGCAATTCCCAATTGTTGAGCAACAAGCTTAAGTTCATTCTTTGTTGTTTTCTACATCACAGACTGTTTGCACATTTGACAAAAAATCTTTGGCTTCATCAAGCGTAGTAATAGTAGACATCATAAATAAATCACAGTCACAAAATATCAAGCAATATCCTTATGATAATATCCTGAATATCCTGATATGAGGTCGCCAAAATTATGTTACGGAACAGAGAAAGATAATGTACACTTTAAGTGAGAATACTAAAAAAATCACTACTGTCCCGTAAATTTCCAGGTTCAAAACAAATGAGTTAGGTAAAATTACAAGTTAAAGTTTAATGCTCAAACGAACAACAAAACATTCAGGACTCATAAGGATAATGTAATGGCAAAAAACAGGTTAAATATATGGTTAACTGCAATAGCCTCTATTAACACGAAATTAGCAAGAGTAAATTTACCTAAGTCAGCCCTGATAAAATGAAAATATACTGGGTAATGCTCAGTTAATGCAAGATAAATTATTACAGATACAAACTATTATGAACAATGGCTAACAATAAGAACCCTACATGAATCACAAAAACCTGACTAGGCCTACAAATTAACAACCTACGCTACACAGTACAAGAACAAAATGCAATAACACTTACACTCAAATTATACAGCTGCTAGATGGTTGGAGACTTCCTGAGCACTCGCAATAATAACTGTACAGGGGAGGACAGTGATGTGAACAAAATGAGGAGTAGATCTAAGTGGCAATAATGCAGAGACAGCTCATTATATAGGGGCCAGCAGAGCTTGATACAACTTGTAAGAAGGACGCGCAAATGAAGCCATAGGGGACAAAGAGCTGACAATCCTGCTCTGAACAACAAAAAGGACGACTTACTCTACTATAACGGTAGAAGGGGGGACTGAGGCAGAACACGCTCGTGATCAAACATGCAGCATACTGTACGTTAAAATTACACAAAGGATGATGAAATCATAGGCTATGTAGCAATATATATATATATATATATATATATATATATATATATATATATATATATATATATATATATATATATATATATATATATCCCACTGGAGCCCAGTGCCCACAGTTTTGGACAGAACTGGGAATTTTCACACCTTAATAAAGTAGGGAACCCCTGGGTAGGGACCCATGAGCTTTGCGACTATGAGCCGATAGGCGGATGGCGGTACGCTTAAGACCCTCCCGGAACAGTGCTTTGCCCAGCAACTCTTGGATCCAATGGGATATATAGATAGATAGATAGGTAGGTCGATAGATAGATATAGATAGATAGATACAGATATAGTTATAGATATAGATAGACAGACAGATAGATAGATATGTATATATATATATATCTATATCTATATATATATATATATATATATATATATATATATATATATATACATATATATATATATATATATATATATATATATATATATATATATATAGATATATATATATATATTGATATATATATATAGAAATATATATATATATATATATATATATATATATATATATATATATATATATATATATATATATATATATATATATATGAACCCTCTGTGGTACAGCGGTAGAGTCTGTGTTTCGTACACGGGTTTGCCAGGGTTCGCTCCCTGCCAGGGTAATTAACTTTGGGAGTGTTCACCCGGCCACGTTCTGCATTGGCAGACACAAGGGGTGCTGTGGTTGAACCAGTGTTGCTTACTATAAAGTATGCTTGCACCCAGTCGGCTTGCGGGGGCCGATTGCACTTGGTTCACAGACTACACACACATCCAAAGCCACTCGAACACTACGATTATACTTACAAGCACTCCTCACCCTACATACAATCTCTACCAGACAGCCTAAGCCACTTGGTAGAGATACATTGGCTGTATCGTCCCCACTTCGGTCGGGATAGGCCGGTCCTGCAGCGGATACTCAAACGGCTCATGATGATGATTATATATATATATATATATATATATATATATATATATATATATATATCCCATTGGAGCCCAGTGCCCACAGTACTGGACAGAACTGGGAATTTTCAGACCTTAATAAAGTAGGGAACCCCCGAGTAGGGACCCATGAGCTTTGTGACTATGAGCCGATACGCGGAGGGCAGTACGCTTAGGACCCTCCCGGAACAGTGCCTCGCCCAGCAACTCTGGGATCCAATGGGATATATATAGGTAGATAGATAGATTTAGATAGATGGGTAGATAGGCAGGTTTGTAGACAGATAGATAGATAGAGAAATAGATAGATATAGATACAGTTATAGATAGATAGAAAAATAGACAGATAGGTAGATATGTAAATATATATACATAGATAGATAGATAGATAAATAAATAAATAGGTAGATAGACAGATTGATAGATATACCGTATAATTCTCCGTGGTTGTTCAATCTGTATGTGGATGGGGTTACTAAAGGGATACAAGGTAGGACAGTGGATGTTGCAGCGGCCCTAGTGAGAGAGAGCAATTTCTGAAAACTCTCTATACTGTAGTTTGCAGATGATACTGTGTTGTTAAGTGAAGATGAAGGCGAGCTGCAAGACTTGGTGGATGAGTCTGGGAGAGTGTGCAAGAAACGGAAGCTAAAGGTGAATGTAGGGAAGAGTAATGTTATGGTCTTCGAGAGAAGTGAAGTCAGTGAATGTACAGTGTGGTTGGATGAGGAGGAAATAGAAAAAAGTGAGTGTGTTTAAGTTCTTGGGTTGTTTGATGAGTAAGGATGGAAGTTTAGAGGGTGAAGTGCTTGAAAGGGTGCAACAAGGTAGAAAGGTTGCTGGTTCCTTGAAATAAGTACTAAGAAAAAGGACAGTGAGCATGGAAGTGAAAAACTTACTGCATGATAGTATTGTGATACCAACTCTAACTCTAATGTATGGAAGTGAAGCTTGGACCTTGTTGGAGGGACAGAAGTCAAGAGTGAGAGCAGTGAAAATTAGTTATTTCATAGGAGCATGTGGAGTCACATGGAGAGAAAGACAGACAAATGAGGACGTGAAGGAGCGTTGCGGTGTGGATGTGGATGAGATAGCAAGCGTTAGGAGGAACACATTGAGGTGGTTTGACCATGTGGAGAGGATGGAGAGTGAGAGACTGACGAAGAGAGTGTATGTGAGTGAAGTGGAGCGAGGGAGAGGGAGGGGGTGGCCAAGGATGAGAAGGAGGGATGGAGTGGAGAGGTATATGAGAGAGGGGGTTGTGAACTGGGAGCAGGGCAATGAAATGACAGGGGACAGGGCGACATGGAGGCGATTTATTTGTGGCCACCCATTACAGGACTAAGACGTCTGGCAATATATATATATATATATATATATATATATATATATATATATATATATATATATATATATATATACGAAGCCTCTGTGGTAAAGTGTGCGTTGTTTGCGTACACTGAAGAACGAGGGTTCGCGCCCCGCAAGGGTAATAAACATTGGGAGCGTTCTTCATGCCACATACAGTATTGGCGGACATAAGGGGTGCTGTGGTTGAACCAGTGTCGCATACTGTAAAATATGTTTGCACCCAGTCAGCTTGCGCGGGCCGATTACACTTGGTTCACAGACTACACACACATCCAAAGCCACTGTATCACAAGAATTACACTTGCAAGCACTTCTCACCCTACATAGTCTCTATCAGACAGCTTAAACCACTTGGTAGAGATACATTGGCTGTATCGTTCCCACTTCAGTCGGGATAGACGGTCCTGCAGTGGACACTCAAACGGCTGATGAGATGAGAGATGATATATATATATATATATATATATATATATATATATATATATATATATATATAGCCACGTACTGAATTGGTGGACACCAGGGGTGCTGTGGTTGAACAAGTGTCGCATACTATAAAGTATGCTTGGACCCAGTCGGCTTGCGCGGGCTGATTACACTTGGTTCACAGACTACACACACATCCAAAGCCACTCCAACACTACAGTACACTTACAAGCACTTCTCACCCTACATACAATCTCGACCAGACAGTCTAAGCCACTTGGTAGAGATACATTGTGTGTATCGTCCCCGCTTCGGTTGGGATATGCCTGTCCTGCAGTGGACACTCAAACGGCTGATGAAATTATATATATATATATATATATATATATATATATATATATATATATATATATATATATATATATATATATATATTGTGGTAGGTGGGGGCGCTCACCATCCACTCACTCGATGTAGTGCTGCTGTCCTGTGTCTGCCCTTTCCTCTCCTCCATCCTTCTTTCCTTCCATCATCTTCTCTCTTCCTTTCCTTCATTCTTTCCTTGTCCTTCTGCCTACGGGTAACTTTCCACTCCCTCTTCTGTCTTTCCTTCATTCTTTCCTCTTCCTTCTGCCTGTGGGTGACTCTATACTGACTGACATGCCAAATGGTTTCCTGTACACTCTGCCAACCTCCTTATATATGTTGTACGAATGTATGTATGTATGCATGTATGTATGCATGTATGCATGAATGTAGCATGTGTGCGGTGGCTGAATCGGTAGAGAGGCGGCCTGCAGTCCTGATGGACCCGGGTTCGAATCCCTGCTGGAGCAGGGAACAGTTTAAGGATTTGAATTTCATAAAAGCAGACTTTCCTAATCTACCAGATTACCCGCCGACATGTCATAAAAATACCCCCGCTAATACCAATACACCAGTCCTGTATGAGACAGCCCTAGCATGTATGCAATATGGACGGTGGGTGTTAGTGCCGAAGTGGTGACATGTGGAGGTGTAGGAGGACTACTGGGCCTTGGGATAGGCTACTGCCCCAGAGATATAGGCCCTGAAGCCTTTGCCCAGAGTCGGACACATTAAAAAAAAAAAAAAAATGCATGTATATGTAAATCTACACCTCTTCTTATTTTCACACATATTTATATTTTTAAACTGCCTTCAATACAAGCTGCCAGATTAAATATGGAATAATTTCCGAAGCTGAAGAGGTCAAAATTAGTTTTAAAAGTTTACTGTTATCAGTAGGAGGCATAGAAGTTCTGTGCTAGATGTTCATGTTAAACGGGGAGCGGATATTGGTAGTGACCATCAACTCAGCATTGCAAAAATAAGGTTTAAACTTAAAAATCAGAAGAAGGAAAAATCTGGTGTTGGTAGATACGATATTGTTAAGCTTAGAAGGGAAGGAGAAGAAAAGGAGTTCAGATTAGAATGCAGAAATAGGTTTTTGGTGTTGGAAACGTTGGAAGAGGGGGAGAGAAGTGTAGATGAGATGTGGGAGGATGTGAACAAAGTTTTGCATGAGACTGCTGAATGTACGATTGGAAGGAGACATAGATTCAGGAGAAAGAAATGGATATCGGAGGAAACGTGGGATATGATAAAAAAGAGAGGTGAGGCTAAATTGAGGAGTGAGATGCAATGCGTTGATGAACGAGAGATTGAATTAGCAAGAGCTGCGTACTGGAGTTTGAATTCAGAAGTAAGAAGGTTAGCTAGGAGAGATAAAAGAAGATGTGTGGATGAAAAGGTTGCAGAGACTGAAATCTTAATAAACAAAAATGGTGGACAGAGTCAAAGAATAGCATATGAATCGATTAGAGAACTGAGTGGTCTATCTATCTATATACCTAGGCTGCTTCCCCCAAGGAAAGGGAGGTAGCCGAGACAGGACGACTCACTCTCCATTTACTCATCCATTCAAACACATTCATTCGCATCTTAGCCCCAAAGGGGAGAACGGACAGATCCTCACTGAGTGGTAATGCAGGTAAACGCAAGGAAATACCAGTTAGAGACAGGGAAGGAAATTTATTAACCAAAGATGGAGATATTAAAAACAGATGGAAAGAGCATTTTGAGACAGTTCTTAATAGACCAATACCACCAGAAGAGGATATACCGTCTGCTCAGGAAGGTTTAAATATAGAAACAGGAGAGTTGAGGCTTGCAGAAGTGGAGAAAGCAGTAAAACAGTTAATGAATAATAAGGCGCCAGGGGAGGATGGTTTATTTCCGGAAATGTTTCAAGTGGAGGGGGATAGATTAATAATGATCTTGACCAAGCTATTCAATAAGATATGGGTGACGGGGTTACTACCGTCAGTTTGGAAGAATGGTGTAATTGTTAAAGTTCCGAAGAAGGGAGACCTGAGGGAATGTGGTAATTGGAGGGGAATGTCATTGTCACCGATAGCTTTGAAAGTTTTCAGTAGAGTGTTGTTAAATAGGTTGGAGCCGGTGGTTGAGGGTCTTCTGAGGGATGAACAGGCTGGTTTTAGAAAGGGACGTGGTTGCAATGATCAGATCTTTATAGTTAGGCATTTGATGCAGCAAGTTAATGAAATGAGAGTACCGTTAAGTCTTTGTTTTGTTGATTTTGAAAAGGCTTTTGATAGTGTTTCGAGAGAGACTATGGGGAAGATCATGAGACATTATGGAATACCAGAGGAGTTTGTGAGGGTCATTATGAACATGCATGAGGACACATTTTGTAAAGTGATGGTTGATGGTTGTCTGAGTGATTCGTTTGAAGTCAAGTCCGGAGTAATTCAAGGTGGTGTTCTATCGCCTTTACTATTCATATTGGTCATTGATTACATTATGAAACGCGTTGGAACAGAAACCGGTGCAGGTATACTTTGGGGAGAGAACAGGAAACTTTTGGATTTAGATTATGCAGATGATATAGTTTTGATTTGTGATGGGCCAGAAGAGATGCAGAGAGTGTTGGACTGTTTGGTGAGTGAAGGTCGCAAGGTGGGTTTGGTTATTAATTGTGGAAAAACTGAAATAATCAATATGAATATGGAAAATGCGCAGGAATGTGTAATTGGAGGTATGGTTGTAAAGCAAGTTGATAGGTTTAAATATTTAGGTACTTATTTAGCCAAGGATAGTTCTTTGAACTTTGAATTCGAGGAAAGGTTAAAGAAGGCTAATCAGGCAATGGGAATGCTTAAAAATATTTGGAATAATAACAATTTCTCTGTGCATACAAAAATCAAACTTTATAAGGTAATGGTTAGGAGTATCTTAATTTATGGACACGAGTCTTGGTACAGCACAGTGACTATGGAAAATAAATTTTTGGTGTTTGAAAATAAAGCACTTAGAAGAATATTAGGAGTTAAGTGGTGGGAAAGGATACCAAATAGTAGAATTAGAGAAATAACGGGAGTGCAGCCGATCGATGAATATGTTAGATTCTCATGATGGAAGTGGCTAGGACATGTGTATAGGAGACAGGGAATAGTACGAGGTACACCAGGGTGGGTGGCACTTGGTAGGAGAGGTAGAGGAAGGCCAAAAGAGACGTGGGTGAGGACAATGAGACGGGAAGCTGGAGATGAGTGTTGGGGAGATCTTGAGGAGTTAGCACAAGATAGGATGTGGTGGTGTGAGTTCATCGAGGCCCTATGCATCCCCGAGGGTGCCACAGGAAATGATTGATTGACTGTTCTCAAAGAAAATTAAAGTTGATTATAAAGTTTCATAAAACGATGAGTGACATTTGAAATAAATTATCCACCCACGATGTACAGTACATCCAGGTCCGCATGTTGCACTACATCCACGCACGGTGTACACCTACGTCCGCATGTTGCGCTGTAATGTCCACCCACGGTGTACACCTACGTCCGTATGTTGCACAACAGTAAATACCTGCATTTACCTCAATGACATCATCGACGGCCAATCAGCAGCCGCGTATCAAATACACCCTACTTGCTGCATACATCTCAGCTGCACAGGTCAATCAAATAGACTATAGTACGACTACACCAACCAAAGGCGCCAGTCACACCGAACTGTGAGGGGTGACTTCCCCAATTTTCTTAAGACCCCAGAATGCTTTGGAAAAAGAATCTTGGAATGCACAGCTGCGGTCATTGGTCGTTGTACACTGCCTTGGAACTGTGTCGATATATTGGTAAACTAGCCATTACCAGTTCACGTTGAATAAAATCGCATGGGACTAGCAGGCATATATACAATACCCGACCAGGAAAGGCTAAGTGGGAGTGCATAGAGAATAGAGAACGGGGTGGAATTTGAGACCGGAAGAGAGAGAGAGAGAGAGAGAGAGAGAGAGAGAGAGAGAGAGAGAGACAGACAGACAGACAGACAGACAGACAGAGAACTAGCTCTGGGAAACAATAACTGGTTATAAGATAGGCTACACAAACGATATATATAGATGGACGACAGCAGGAACACAGAATGAAAGAATGCAGAAAATATCAAAGGGTTGAAGAGCAGTGAAAGACAGAAATTAAACAAATCAAGAATACACACATATAACAAAAAAAAAAATCGAAAACAGATATCTATCTACTGTATATCTACCTAGGTTGCTTTTCCCCCAAAAAAGGCGGGTAGCCGAGACAGGACAACACACTCCGAATTTACACACACACACACACACACACACACACACACACACACACACACACACACACACAACCTCTATTCGTATCATGGCCCCAAGGGAGTAAGGGACAGATCCTCACCGCACACGAGAGTCAACTGCACAGAACAAATAGCGACATCCGCGACAAGACTGACAGCAGAGACCCCTGCCACATCGTAATGGACCCATCCCCTTACCCACACCTGACCAGATCAGCTGGTCATACCAAATGTGGGAGAATTTCCCCTCGGGGCAGCGTCACCATATTCACAATATATATAAACATCAGACTATAGTACTAGCCGTGAAGAAGTGCTAAGAAGAGAGTGTACGAGTAGCGTTGCACCATTGTCGCAGCAAACAAAAATATTTACCATGTTAGGGTGAAAAGAAAAAACACGATCGTAGCCGACTCTACAGTATACCCATACAACTATTTAGAACAGAGACTGTAAAATACTAGGGTATACTATACAAATACTAATATAGGCATGCATGCGTGCCTTCGCGACTGTCTTCTGCCCTTTTGTCCACCCTCCTTTGGTGAATTATTCAGTGTCTCAGTCCACCAAGCTGCCCACCCTCCTTTGGTGAATTTTTCAGTGTCTCTGTAACACAGGCAGTAGGCCAGCATACACGCCTTTACACCACGCTTCCTACTCCAAATTTAGAAAAAATGGAGCCTCAACACCCAGCCTAGGAGCATCCGAGATGGGTGGACAATGAAAGCCCAAGACATCCGCCCCTCTTCTGGTAGCAACCATGCAAGATGCTTGGAACCATTGTCTGACTCACCCATTATTCATTTCTGTAACGTTTGTGGCCTTTCCATTAATCTTCTTTCTGTTGAACACCATATTTCTTCCTCTAAACCTCACCTTTCCCTTCTCACTGAAACTCAGTTCTCTGAGATGAATGGCCGCATACCTTTTCAGTATCCTTCTATTTTGTGTTCACTTTAACCCGTACAGTGCAAGCGACGTAGACCTACATCCCCTTAAAAAATGCTCTGATGTAGGTCTACGTCCTGCAGCACTGAGAAGTCATTGCAAGCAACCGAAGTAAATTAGAAGGTAATAATGTATCTCATTAACTTCAGACATTTCTCCACCACGCTTACAACACCGATTTAGGAGCGCGAGAGGCGAGTGAGTCTTTACAGGCTCACAGCTGCTCTGCTATCTCAGTAACCTTGAAGATCCAGAGGTCGAGTGGCACCAACCTGACTTGATTCAACCTACTTCTTGATTTTGATTATTACTTTTATTAGTGCCAGGGATCTCATGTTGAAGTATTAAGCCCATATGCTCCCTCCAAAATGAGAAATTGGTTCACAAGCCCACAGACACTCAGCTCTCAGTAACCTCATAGACTTCACAGGTAGAGTGGCACCAACCTGAGTTGATTCAACCAACTTTCTGGCTTTGGTGATTATTTTTGTTAGTGCCAGGAATCTTATATTGATGTATCAAGCCCAATTAGCTGGAAAAAATCCAAAATTGGTTCACAAGCTCACAGCCTTTCTGCTCTCTCAGTAACCTCGGATTTCTCAGGTAGAGTGGCACCAACCTGACTCGATTCAACCAACTTTCTGGCTTTAGTGATTACTTTTATTAGTGCCAGGGATCTTATCGAGATATAGTAAGCCCATTTAGCCCCCCCCCAAAAAATCGGCCGGCATAGAGGGTTATCAGTTTTCTTTTTTGCTTAGCGTGGTACAGGTCAATATTTTCTTACCTGTTTTGTGTTTTTCCTTCAGTAGCATTGCCTTAGACTCGGGGCTGTTCCATTAAGACTGTGGCCAACTCAGACTACTTCACTATGCATGTTTTTGCCACCTAATTCCACTGCTCTGTTTCACCTAATGGACCAGGGTGATATCGTGGCCACGAAGAAGCTCTACCAACGCAAGTTTCTGGATGAGATGATGGTTGTTCTTGAGGACAGGACGAGCAGAGTCAGGGGCTGGACAGATGAGGGCAGAGGACACTTGGATATCTGCAGTGCTACAACCTCAGGTCAGCTGTGTACAACTGGACGAGTGCATGGAAGGTAGTCTCCATAAAAACCCTCGACAATGGTTGGTCAAATCTAATTCAGAGTCACAGTAGCAGGCACGACTTTCTAGACTTTGACGTGGATGACTTTCACACTCGTCTTTGTACCGCAGGCGAGGGCGCGGATGCCAATGACGAGAGGGAATGGTTAGACAACGATGGGGCAGTGCTGCCAACCCTAGGGCAATTATTCTATGAATAGGGTAATTTAGCCTCATTTCCAGGTGTTGTAGGGCAGTAGGGTAATTTTACAAAATCTGAGCAAACGTAGGATAATTACGAATCTTTGATATGAGTGATATTTATTTTGCAGCTGAAGATAAATTATATAGTATAAGGAGAGGCAATATGCTAAAAAAAAAAAAAAAAGGTACTCATTTTTAAAAATTTCCATTACCCTCTAAACTGCTGTGCCAAAAGAAAAACTGCTTCAATGATAAGTAACAAGTTCCCAATCATTATAGGAAATGCTTCTCGTGAATCTGGCAGGTGACAGCGCATTTAGCTGCAGGGCCACTGACACAGCCTGTGCAGTGTAGCATGATGGCAAAGGAAGAAGATTTGCAGAAATAAGACAATTAAGCCTTAACACTGCAGTCTATACAATGTATCTAAATATGCATTCAAAAATGAAAAAAAACAATAGAATGATTTGTAAATTATGACTGGGTGGCTCCAATATTTCTGTTTTGGGCTGAAAAAGGATATAAAATTACTTCTAATGAAACTTTAAGAATCCTTATTTCTTTTTCAAAGGAAGCTTGATTTTGATTTAGAGAGGTCCAGTATCTACATTATATATGCAAATTATTATTTTTGCTGGAAGTTATTATAATCTGTGATTATATTAAAATATTATTTTTGCAGGAAGACAAGGTGTAGGCCTAGTCTTGCACCGAATATGAGAAACCACATTTTTTTTTTATGTTGCTATATACCAGCATATAAATAAACACAATACTAGCATAGTAATATTTTCATATTGAGCCATAGGGTAACAAAGAGAAATGTAAGGTAATTTCAGTGTTGTGTAGGGCAGAGAGGTCTTTGGGTGTTGGCAACACTGTGATAGTGTCACAAAAGACTTCCTATAAACTTGTAGAGAAGTTTTGTAGATTAGTTATATATATATATATATATATATATATATATATATATATATATATATATATATATATATATATATATATATATATACATATTGAACTTGTGGAAGAACGGTTGTTATACGTGAGTAGCTTTGTAAGTTGATAATCTTGGTTCCCTTTTTGTCATGCAATGACAGGAGAGGTAAAGAATAGTATGGGACTATTTTTATTTGTCTTGGAAATATTAACAAAGTCTCTCACACACCAGTGAAGTGTAGAGTCCCTCGAGCTAACCTCCCTGTCTCGTTCTCTCTTTCTCTTTCTCTCTCTTCCCTCTCGTCCATGTTGCTAAGCTAGGTCTCCCTGCTACCTGCCAGTTCTAATGCTAGCCTCCTTCTCCCCTCTCTCTCCCTCTCGCCCATGTTGCTAGACTCGTTTTCCCTACTACCTGCCGGTTCTATGGCCTGTCTCCTTCTGAGCTCTGCTTTCTAAATTCTGGTGAAGCAGGGGTCGTCACGTGTGTTACACTGTGGTTGGAAAGTTCTAGAAACCTGTGTGTGAGTATGTGTGTATGTCACTAGGCTTTGTTCATATGCTATCTCGCTGACACACTACCTACATCATCCCCTGACTTGCTACTTCCTGTGTATTGTCAACATTTCCTCAGTTAACTTGCAAGATCATTTCCCTTTCCCAGGCTTGCCTGGAGCTGTCTATCTATCTATTTATCTATCTATTTATTATGATTTGTAATTATAATATGGAGTCCTGACATTGCTCGGCCGTGCCGCTGAAGGTCCTCGGACAGCAATTATCATTGACATATGCTAATAAAATTGATTATAATATTGTATACATATAATATTCATAGTAAATTGCAATGATTTAGTAATATTACATTTTAAACAAGTTCTATACATATTTGAATAAATGCAATGGTTGTTGTATGACATTTTGTAAGATGTGTATGTATAACAGACATACGCATATAATTGTACAATGGTAATACTGCTAGGTTATTACATTACATATTGAGTTATCCCTTTAGTAATGTCTAAGATTTCACCTAACTTGAAAGAAGATTCTGGTAATACAGAATTGTGGTATAACTGTATGACTTATAATATTGTAGTAGCATTGTGCTAATACCTAAATGTAACATTGTGAATTGTTACATTGTAGTAACATTGTAGTAATACATAATTGTAACATTTTATGAATTGTTACATAATACTGTGGTAATGCATAATTGTGTTGGCCTTATAATTGTAGTTACATTTTGTTAATGCAACTGTTACATAATTGTGTTGGCCTTATAATTGTAGTTAAAGTTACGTAAAAGTTACATCTTGTTAATGCAACTGTTACATAATTGTTACATATTGTTTGTAGTTACATAATTGTAGCAAGTGTAACATAATGCAATCGTTTGTCGTTACATAATTATTACATATCGTTTGTAGTTACATAATTGTAATAATTGCAGTCCTTGTCACGGGGTTTTTAAAATATCACGGTAATTTTGAAATATATACTTAAATATTATTTAATTGATAATAATATTCAATAATATTAAAGAGCAGGGACAATGATTGTCTTGCTAAATCGAGCAACGATTCTCTAAGAACGAGAATTTAAAAACTTTCTCAACATTACACAGCAGAGACTAATTACTCACAAATGCTGAATTAGTACTGTTAGCCTCTGGAGAAAGTTGCTTCACCCCTGACAATAAATAACTAATACTAATAATAATATCAGGTTCTTGCTGATGCTTTAACTCCTATCTGGCACAACGGATTTTAAGTTAATACAACAAGACTGGTCTAAGTACCAGTTATGAAGGCAAACGTTTATGCAAGCTAGGAGCTATATGGAAAATAAGCTTAATTTGGAGAAATGAAACAAGATTTTACATTACATTAAGCTCAAGAAAAAGAACTCTTAAATTTATTGATTACAAAAAATAAATTTAACGTTACATTTCAAATCAAATCAATGAGACGCACTCACTCACTCACACAAAAGCTAAATACTTACGCCTAGGAAAAAAAACACCTTAATTAAACTCTTAAGACTAGGAAAACAAAAGGAAATACTAAACGATGAATGCTTTATATCACCAAGGGGTGGGAGTTTGGAGAAACTGATACTCTGTGGAGCTTGGGTGCTAGCTGACCTCTCACACTTCTGGAGCACAGGACCTCTCTCCGTCAAAGCCACAACTAGACTGAATTCAAAATACATTGTATGGGCAGGACGCACAAGCCACCGGAAGAAGGCGTGGCTAACGGTTGAGGCAAGCAGAGGCGAACAATAAAAAAAACAATAGTATCGCTCAGTAGCGCACTTAGTGACGTGCATTAAATCGGTCACTTTTAAACAGTGACGAATGTTTTGAAAAGTATACCCCGAAATGGAGAGAGAAACAGTTAACTGAGCAATACACAGTGAGTTTTCCACTAATAGTTCATGGCTTCTCACAAAAGGGAAATGTCGCGAATTTATTCATGACATTACTCCCCTACAAAATTAAATTTTTTCCTTATGGGAAAAAATTTGTGGATATATATATATATATGTACACATCCTAACTCAGTCACACAAGATTCACACTGTGGTGTGTGTGCTATCCTGCTACAGGAGAAAGTCACGGTCGCCAGTGAGCGAAAAAAACCTTGTATTTACGTTAATAGAAGCAAGCTTGAGGGAAAAACTCCGTGACGACGGTGAAAATCCTGTACTCAGGTCAAACTGAGCGAAAATTCGCTACATTTACACTGACAACTAATTGTTGTGTAGCGTGGTGTATGTAATACATGGTGTAGGTGTGACAGTTGTAGTGTGACTATACCTGTGTGTAAAATGACACAGTAAATAATATGGCGACGATGAAGGCAGAGGAGAAGAGGCGGCAGTGTGCGGCAGACGATCAGCTGGCCCGCACAGCAAAACTGCTACACCCATTGCTGAACCTGCAAAACCAATTAAGGTGGAGCATCAAAAGTGTCAATGAGACAAAATTCTTATTACGTTACAATTACTCTCTCTGCCTAGCAATCAGTACATGCTATGAAAAGTACACTCGAGGTCGCCATTAATTTTAGCACACGATTAGTGTCGGCAAGTTGAGAATCCTTGTGCAAACTCGGGTCTTCCATAGCCTTGAACTGCACACGGGTCCTCAACCTGTGCCTTAACCTACAGTTCTTATATTAATATCGGGAAGCTGAGAATCCTTGTGCAAACTCGGGTCTTCCATAGCCTCAAGTCGCCTCTGTGGAGTTCTCACTTTCCCCTTAACCTACAGTACTCATATTAGTATCGGGGAGCTGAGAATCCTTGTGCAAACTTGGGTCTTCCATAGCCTCAAGTCGCCTCTGCGGAATTCTCACTTCCCCTTAACCTACAGTACTTATATTAGTATCGGGGAGCTGAGAATCCTTGTGCAAACTTGGGTCTTCCATAGCCTCAAGTCGCCTCTGCAGAGTTCTCTCTCGAACTTCCCCCTTAACCTACAGTACTTATATTAGTATCGGGGAGCTGAGAATCCTTGTGCAAACTTGGGTCTTCTATAGCCTCAAGTCGCCTCTGCGGAATTCTCTCTCGAACTTCCCCCTTAACCTACAGTACTTATATTAGTATTGGGGAGCTGAGAATCCTTGTGCAAACTCGGGTCTTCCATAGCCTCAAGTCGCCTCTGCGGAGTTCTCTCTCGAACTTCCCCCTTAACCTACAGTACTTGTATTAGTATTGGGGAGCTGAGAATCCTTGTGCAAACTCGGGTCTTCTGTAGCCTCAAGTCGCCTCTGCGGAGTTCTCTCTCGAACTTCCCCCTTAACCTACAGTACTTATATTAGTATCAGGGAGCTGAGAATCCTTGTGCAAACTTGGGTCTTCCATAGCCTCAAGTCACCTGTGCGGAGTTCTCACTTCCCCCTTAACCTACAGTTCTTATATTAGTATCGGGAAGCTGAGAATCCTTGTGCAAACTTGGGTCTTCCATAGCCTCAAGTCGCCTCTACGGAGTTCTCTCTCGAACTTCCCCCTTAACCTACAGTACTTATATTAGTATCGGGGAGCTGAGAATCCTTGTGCAAACTTGGGTCTTCCATAGCCTCAAGTCACCTCTGCGGAGTTCTCTCTTCCCCCTTAACCTACAGTACTTATATTAGTATCGGGGAGCTGAGAATCCTTGTGCAAACTTGGGTCTTCCATAGCCTCAAGTCACCTCTGCAGAGTTCTCACTTCCCCCTTAACCTATAGTACACGTGTATGTACAGGCCCTGGACATACTGTGTCCTGTGGGCCAAGAAGTGAGACGTCAGGTCCACACTTTTGACTGGGAACCAGGCTAGTCCTTGGATTACTCAAATCTCTGAGGATGCCTATCAAGGAACCCAGCATACAACAACTGCCCATGTTAGTCAGCAGTTAGTAAGCGAGACATCAGGTCTGCACCTACGTTATCACTTCCCTTGATGTATCTCACAACAAAGTTAAACTGCTGTAAATACAGTGTCCAGCGTGTCAATCTTGCATTAGCCATCTTGGTCGTGCTAAGACTAGTGAGTGGCATATGGTCAGTTTCCAGAACAAATGATGCCCCAAATAAATAATAATAATATTTTTTAACACCATCAACCACAGCCAAGAGTGCCTTCTCAACAGTACTGTAATTCCTCTTGGCGGGTTTTAGCCTACGGCTGTGATATGCCACTGGGAAGATTCCACCTTCCGATTCCTGCATCAATACGGCACCTACTCCATCTTGTGAAGCATCAGTGCGCAGTATGAAAGGTTTGCTGGAATCAGGCAACTGCAAAATGGGCTCCTTGCACAACATATTCTTGAGGGTGGCAAAAGATCTCTCTTGCGCTTCTCCCCATTCAATGGTGTTTGGAGCATATTTCCGTAGCACTTCGTACAACGGTTGGGCAATGAGAGCAAAGTTGGGGATAAAACTCCTATAATATCCCACTAGGCCAAGAAATGCCCTAACCTGTTTCTTGGTCACGGGTCTCAGGGCTTCTCTAACCTTCCTGATCTTGTCACCCTGACACCTGGAATGGTTGTTGCCAACAATATGTCCGAGGAACTCCACCTCACTGTGAGCAATCTTGCATTTGCTAGGCTTCACAGTCATGTTGAAACTCTGGAGTCTACTGAAGACAATTTCCAAGAGTCTGAGGTGCTCCTCCAATGTGGCGGAATGAACGAGGACATCGTCAACGAACATCTCTACTCCTACAATACCATGGAGCACTTGTCTCATTGCACGATTGAATACTGCTGGGGAATTGGTAAGTCCAAATGGGAGGACTTGATACTGGTACAACCCCCTAGGAGTAGCAAAGGCAGTGAACTGACGACTCTCAGGATGAAGGGGAATCTGGAAGAATCCCTTCGCTAGGTCGAGCTTCGTGAAATATCGTGACCCTGCCAGCTTGGAGAAGATGGCAATATGGTCACCCATTGGCTCAGCATCCACTTTGGTGATTGCATTGAGCCTTCTATAGTCGCCACAAATCCTGACTCCACCATCTTTCTTGCGGACTACTACCATCGGACTACAGTAAGGAGATGAGGACTTTTCGATAATGCCTGCAGTCTCCATGTCAGCAATTTCCTTATCTACTGCACCCTGTAGTCGCATGGGAATCGGATATGGCTTAACCTTTATAGGAGCATTGCTGGTCAACTCAATTTTATGACACGCAACCTTTACAAGGCTAGGTTGGTCTGAGAAGACATCAGCATACTGACAGAGCAGTGACCATAAGGCATTTTGGTCCCCTACTGATAAGTCAGGGTTAAGTAAAACATCTCCGACAGTCTCTTCCTGATGGGACTGAGCGGTTAAGGGCTCGTCATCACGGTCATCAGCTGGGATCACCGCAGCTGCCCCGGTTTCTTCCAGTGGCTGGTCACTATCATCAGCTACTCGTAGGCCAGTCTCCTCGGGGTCTGACTCATGATAAGCCTTCAACATGTTAATGTGGAACCTTTTACGAAGATTCCCCATCTGTATTATGTAGTTGAGGTCTGAAATGCGCTCTACTACATCGAATGGACCCTTCCACTGTGCCAACAACTTGTTCTGGGCAGTGGGGAGTAATACCAAGCATTTATCGCCTGGACTAAACTTCCGAAGCTTTGCCTTCTTATCATAATAAGCCTTTTGAACTTCACGCGCCTTGATCAGTTCTTCCTTAGCTAACTCGCACGTCGACTGGAGGCGGTCAGCCAAATCAAGGACGTAGGTGTAGGTGGTCTTGACTTCAGGGTCGGGTTCTTCATCGTCCCATAACTCACGAAGGACTTGAAGTGGGCCCCGGACCGACCTCCCATACACCAGTTCAAAGGGTGAGAATTTCAGTGAATGCTGTGGGGCTTCTCGATAAGCAAATAGAAGAGGAGCAATGAACCACGGCCATTCCTTTGGCTGTTCGGTGGTCATGCGCCTCAACATCTTCTTGAGAGTTCCATTGAACCTCTCACACAACCCGTTACACATGGGATGATACGGCGTAGTTCGTAAGCCTCGGATGGACAGCAACCTGAACGTTTCGTTCATCATTGCCGAAGTGAACTGCGAACCCCGGTCGCTCAAGACCTCCTTAGGGATACCTACACGACAGAACACTTCAATTAATGCCTCAGCAACAGTGACGGCCTCTATATTCTTAAGGGCCACGGCTTCAGGCCACCGTGTGCTGAAATCAACTATAGTGAGGATATACTTTGATCCATCACTAGCCCTAGGAGAGATTGGCCCAACTATGTCAGCTGCTACTCTCTCGAACGGTTCAGAGATTATGGGCATTGGCTTCAATGGCGCAGGTTGGACACGTCTCCGGTCAGTGGTACGCTGACACACATCACAGGAACGTACGAGCCTCGTTATTTCCCGTCCCATTCCTGGCCAGAAAAAGTCAGCATGGATGCGGTCAGAGGTCTTCTTTTGACCCATGTGACCTCCCATCGCTGAACAGTGACCTAATTCAAACACTGCTCGGCGATACTTTGCAGGAACGACAAACTGCAGTCGAACCTCACCCTGGGGTGTCTGTGACTCACGGTACAGCCGTCCTCGCTTACGAAGGAACCTGGCTTGACCTCCCCGTGAATACTTGATCACATTACCCTCCAGCTTCTTGCACACTGAGGCAAGTGTCGAGTCAGTCTGTTGCTCTTGGACAACATCTTGACTATGAATCAGATCCTGCGGCGTTGCGACGGTCAACGGAGTGACGCGATTTGGAGCCTTGGCCATGGCTCGTGTTATCGCAGCAGCCGAAGTCTGAGTAGCAACATCTACGGCACAACTATTTTTGATCCCAGCGATGTTGCCTAATATGAGGTCAAATAGAGGTTCTGGCATGACAACTGCAAGTGTCGTACCAGTATAAAATGGAGATGCCACCTGGATATGTGCCTCAGGGAACAATCTCACTGATCCATCAATAAGTCTAACTTGGATCTGTCGACCTGTATACTCATCAGGCCGAACTAAACTCTGCTTAACAGAGCAACCTGAGGAACCATTGTCCCTCAGGACATTTACAGAAATACCTCCCACAGACCCTGGCTGAACAAGAAAGGCAGTGTTGGTGGTGGAAGGGTCTGAGGAGGTAGCAGCCAGTCATTCATGAGACTGCGGAACAACTGATGCAGCAAACGTGGCGCCCTGGGAACTAGGTGTCTGAGGAGAGTTCATGGTCGGAGGGGGACTTGTGAACTGTTGGGAAGTACCTGTACTGGTAGAGATGGCACCACCGGGTACTTGTGGAATGAAGGCTGCATTTGCCTCCTGCCTCCGATACACTAATTGACCTGACTGAGGGTTACGTGGCTTGTCCTTGTATTGCTGCTGCAGCTGCTGCTTGGGGAACTGCTGCTGGTTGGGGTGCTTGTTGTACCGCTTCCAAGCAGGCTGCTGTGTATTTTGCCCCTGGTCCTTCTGTGGTTTGCTTGGACCTTGACCATTACTCTGAGAACGGCCTTGGTGCTGGGATTCAGTCTGAGACGGCTTCCCAGACTTGGCAGTATCTTTTCTGCTCCAGGTGTTTTCCTTACGAGTTTGATACCCGTATGCAGTAAAGAATGCGTCAGCCTTTTCTGCCATTTGGCTGGCATCTTTCACCTGGCAGATCTTAAGCTGTGCTATGAGCTCAGCAGGCCACGACCTCTCTAGCTGTGTACGCAGCATAAGGTCAATTATCCCCTCACGCGTGGAAGGAGTTTCATCTTTCTCCATCCACTCATTTAAGTAAGCTGTGAGACGATCAAGGAACTGAACAGCTGTCTCCTTGTCTTGGAGACGAGCTCGCATGAACTGAACTTTGGCGTCGTCTACTGTGAGACCATACGCCTTAATGAGTGCAGCTTTCATCATCTCATATGTGAGATTGTCTCCACGAATTCTGTGGAGAATATCGAGGGCAGGGCCCTCAAATAGGCTAAGAAACTGAAGCCGCTTAGCTGCCTCATCCAGTTGATACATGTCTGCCACGTTCTCAAAACGAGCTATGTACGGCTCGATTCGCTCGCTTTCCTTGTATGAAGGAAGCTTGATGCGTGGGGTCGCCAGGACATGTGCAGGGGGAACGCTCGTGGAGCTTGGACCAACTGCACCAGACGTGTCTGAAGCCAAGGAATCTCGCTTGAGCTTCATCATTTCAAGTTCATGTTTTTTGCGTGCTTCTCGCTCGGCACGTTTGTGTTCTCGTTCTCTCTCTCGTTCCTCACGCTGTTCTCGCTCATGTTCCAAGTCGAGTTCGCGCTGTTTTTGCTCGTATTCGCGCTGTTCTCGCTCATACTCGCGCTCTTTCTCACGCTGCTCTTGTTCATATGCACGCTCTCTTTCACGTTGTTCGCGCTGTTCTCGCTCGTATTCGCACTGAATCTTACGCTCTTCACGGGCATCATTCTCACGCTGCTGCTCCTGATTATGCCGTGAGAGTATATACTCTTTAATTTCGGTTGGGTCTGTAAGACCCATATCTTTGGCTTCCTGTAAAAATATGGTGGTAGCCATAGTGCTAATTTATTAAGCAAACCGAAACTGAGTACTGACTGCTTCGCAAACGAATACTAATAAACACAAGTAAAGAGTACAGACACAAGTTAGTGGTGACCAGTCTTATCTAGTTAACTGGAAAGGAATAAAGCAAAAATGTGAATAACTGGGAAGACTCAATAATAAACACAATTGGTACAGCGACTTCTCTCCGTCAAAGCCACAACTAGACTGAATTCAAAATACATTGTATGGGCAGGACGCACAAGCCACCGGAAGGCGTGGCTAACGGTTGAGGCAAGCAGAGGCGAACAATAAAAAAAACGATAGTATCGCTCAGTAGCGCACTTAGTGACGTGCATTAAATCGGTCACTTTTAAACAGTGACGAATGTTTTGAAAAGTATACCCCAAAATGGAGAGAGAAACAGTTAACTGAGCGATACACAGTGAGTTTTCCACCAATAGTTCGTGGCTTCTCACAAAAGGGAAATGTCGCGAATTGATTCGTGACAGTCCTGACATTGAATCCGGTCATGCTGCGGTCGATGATATGATGTGCCATGCCACTAGCTTGTGGAGACAACAATTTGCTTTTTTGTTTGTAGTTTATGTGGTATTTTGGCATTTGTAGTAATACTTACGCTTATTTTCATTTGTTTGTTATGTGATCTTACTCTAATTCTTTTTCTTTCTTTCTTTTTTTTCTATGTGTTGATTTTCTATAGTTTGTCTTTCTACGCTTTTTCTTTGTTGTTCATGGTTGCATAATTGCTGGCTAATTTCCTAGGGACCCTTTTTTTAAAGTTTAGTTTATATTGTACAGATTTTACTGAAAAATATTATATAGTCTCATATTTTGTTATTTTATAAAAAATATATATATACACTATATACAGTATTAACTATATACACTGATTTGTTCTTCACTTGTACCTATCGTGGGCAATATATGCGTCAGCACTGTGTGAATCATTGTCTTCACGATTGTGTTGAAGATGTTCATTCTTGCTAACGTCATTTGTGTTGGCCATTGTTTTTTTTTTTCTGGTTTTCCTTGTAACTTAATTTATCTGTTTCCACAAGGTAGCTTTAATTAATGAATGTTTAATACAGTTCTTTTAATCCCTCACTGAGTAATTGTGATGATATATTTTCTTTATTACTTTGTAGATGTAATAATGTATAGCTGTATGTATGAAACACGTATTTTATGTAGGTATAAATGGTAAGTGGGGTTGGTGGAGAATTAGTGCCCCTCCCTGTAAAACAATTAACTCTAAGCCATTGGCCACCCCGTCTGGGATACATGGCGTCTGGCAATGAATGAATGAAAAAATGAATAAATGGTAACATTCGTTGTTAGTAAATAAATGCTATAATAAATGAATGAATATATACAGTGTAGAATATTTATTGTTGGTGCAAGTATTTAATGATTGAATTATGAAGATAATTGAAGTAGGTATATGTATTTAAGTTGTAACTATACAGCACGTATTTGTTTGTGCAGAAGTTTTTTGTCTCTCACTGTGTATTGTATAAATGAAGTAACTCACTAATTTTTACTGTGGTGGAAATGGTGTGGGTGGTGTTGCACGTGGTGATAGCGTTGTTCTTCACGGGTTGATTGATGTGTTGTGGGGTGTCAGACACACGGCTTGTCGTCGTCTCAGCACACGTATGGTGACGTCGACTTCCCACACTGGTAGCTGTGGTGAGTAAATGAGTAGCGATGAGTAATTTGAGTGAAGATGAGTTGTGAATATGGAGTTGGTATTTGCTTTGTCGTCTTGACCTCTTCACTCCTGTGTCAGCGGTGGAGGTTGGATGGAGGTAGCAGAGAGAGGAGGGTGAGGTCTGGTGGTTGTGAGTTGTGAGTCGTGTCTCATTCTTCGTTTGTTTGTTTTGTTTTTCTTTCTCAATGCATTCGCGGTCATTTTTTCTTGTGATTTACTCGTTGTGGGATGAAGACTGCCACTACTTGTAGGAGCATGTAGAAGATTTTACAGACGACTCGTGGAGTTGTTACTTGTAGTTGATTGTAGATGGTTGTAGTTCGTTGGTTCGTTGTAGAAATTGCAAGATTGTTTGTATCAGTATTTTGTTAAACTACTGGCAAGACGTCCTGTGACCTCTTCACCTCTACATCAGCATGATGATCAGGGAGACGGAGGGGGCTTGTTGGAGAGAATACTTTCAGGAGCTGGTTGTGAGTTGTTGGTTATGAGAGGTATTTTTTGTTTTCAATCTTGATAATGCAGAATCAATTCTACAGTCGTGGGCTTGTATTTTGTAGGAATTCATTGTAGAACTGAAGCTAATTTTGTAGAGTGTCGCCTGCTTTTGTAGAAATTCACTGTTGATTCGAAGACGAGGTCCGTACTTTTGCTGCCAACCAAATGTCACAAAAGACTTTGTATATTCTTGTAGAGAAGTTTTGTAGATTAGTTACATATATATTAGACTTGTGGACGAGCGGTTGTTATATGTGAGTAGCTTTGTAAGTAGATAATCTTGGTTCCCTTTTGTCATGCAATGACAGGAGAGGTAAAGAATAGTATGGGACTATTTTTATTTGTCTTGGAAATATTAACAAAGTCTCTCACACACCAGTGAAGTATAGAGTCCCTCGAGCTAACCCCCCTGTCTCGCTCTCTCTCTCTCTCTCTCTCTCTCTCTCTTCCCTCTCGTCCATGTTGCTAAGCTCGGTCTTCCTACTACCTGCCGGTTCTAATGCTAGCCTCCTTCTCCCCTCTCTCTCCCTCTCACCCATGTTGCTAGACTCATTCTCCCTACTACCTGCCGGTTCTATGGCCTGTCTCCTTCTGAGCTCTGGTTCCTAAATTCTGGTGAAGCAGGGGTCGTGTCACGTGTGTTACACTGTGGTTGGAAAGTTCTAGAAACCTGTGTGTGAGTATGTGTGTATGTCACTAGGCTTTGTTCATATGCTATCTCGCTGACACACTACCTACATCATCCCCTGACTTGCTACTTCCTGTGTATTTTCAACATTTCCTCAGTTAACTTGCAAGATTATTACCCTTTCCCAGGCTTGCCTGGAGCTGTCTATCTATCTATTTATCTATCTATTTATTATGATTTGTAATTATAATATGGAGTCCTGACAATAGGGGCGATCCTGGCTTCCAAGTGTTGTCAGACATCGAGATTGCCACTTCTGTTGCTGCTACCCAGAGGATGAAAAGGAAATTGCGGGCAACCCAGAGAAGTGCAGTACTCCAGCTATCCCCTGCCAAAGCACATTCCAGGCACACCTTGAGCAGATGATTGAGTATGCAGAGCACCCGGAATATGACAGAGAGATTGTGTCTCTTTGCCTTGTGAAGGATCTGCATTCTGTGTGGGGAGAGTGTTATCCAACACCTGAATCATCACTCCTATCGCCAGTCCAAGATCGACTTGATTTTCAGGCCTCTGACCCCCCACCCTGTCCACTTCTGCTCTACCACCAACACAGCGACCAACCACGCCTTCAGTGACGTAGCCTTAACCTAGCATGTCATCAACCATTGTGTCTATCCTGGACGTGAGTTTGCAACTGTCTTCAGAGTCACCTGAAGTGAGCAATCCATCACCACCCTGGGCTGACAGCCAGAGATCCTCCTTGACTCTGACTCCAACTAAACTCTTCGGGCTATGCCACTATACCACATGGGATTTTCTGTACAGTGCAACAGTTAGAGTCAAGGAAGTAGTGGGTTATTCAGCACGACACCCTGTGAGGAATTGTGAGTGTTTATGTTGATTTTGTTTTAGCTTACTTTACTGAACCATGATTTTATTCTACTTTACCATGATTTTATTCCATTCAACCATTCTGTTTTATGTGCCCACTGCATTTATCTTGCTTACCTTTTTTTTTATTTTTTTTAATGTTTTCATGTTGCTCCAGGGTATGGCCCTGCAGTTGATTGCCTGTCTGTGGTTGATGGGTCAGATTGACCATGGTAATTGCTTGGCTTTGGTATATAGGTCTGCTTAACCAGACAGAGTAGTGTTAAACAACAGGAACAAGTGTTGTACGATGTACTGTAGTGACCTTTACGTTGGCTTTCAAAGCAAGGCTATGTATGAATGGGGGCCAGGGGAGAAGATCATTATCCAGACGGAGCCATTACCCGGTGAAGCCTTTGGCTCTATTACTTCGAGTAAATGGTTGATCACACCATATGGTGTGTGTGTGTTCTTACCTAATTGTTCTTACCTAATTGTATCTTTACAGGAATGAGTCAAGCTCGTATTGTCCCGTGTCTTAGACCATATTTATCGTACATATCCTTAAATTTGTGAATTGTTTTGGCACACACTATTTCATTCGGTAGTGCATTCCATTGATCAATTGCTCTGTTTGGGAAACTGAATTTCCTTACGTCTTTATCACCTCTCTTCTTATGCAGTTTTTTGCAGTGTCCTCTTGCTGATGCTTCTCCATATGTTAAGTAGTCATTTATGTCTATTTTCTCCTTTCCTGATATGCACTTATATAGCATTATCATGTCACCTCTTTTCCTTCTCTCCTGTAGTGTTGGTAGATTCAGTTTATTTAGTCTTTCTTCATAGCTTAGGTCCCTTAAGCTTGGTATCCATCTTGTAGCGGCCCTTTGAACTTTTTCAATCTTGTCTATATGCTTTTTGAGATGAGGACTCCAGACTACTGATGCATATTCCAGGGTTGGTCTGATGAATGATGTTATTATCCTTTTTAGCATGTCTTCATTTATGTATGTGAATGCTATTCTCATATTTGCAAGCAGTGTATACATGTTCCGTACCTTCTCGCTGATGTGGTCAGCAGGAGATAGTCTGTTATTGATAATCACACCTAGGTCTTTCTCTCTTTCTGATGTGTATAGGGTTTTATTTCCTAACTTATAATCCCAATCAGGTCTTTTTCCACTTTTACCAAACTTGATTACATGACACTTGTCCACATTGAATTCCATTTGCCATGTACCACTCCATTCATGAAGTTTATTTAATTCTTCTTGTAGCTCCCTACAAGAGTCTGTGCTAGTAATTCTCCTTTGTATTTTTGCATCATCTGCAAACATATTCAGATAGCTCTCATTTCCAGTGTTACTGTTTATATCATTTATGTACACTAAAAACATGATTGGTGCCAGCACCGAACCCTGTGGTACTCCACTAGTCACTTCTTTCCATGATGAGTAGTTTCCTCTTAGTACTGTCCTCATTTCTCTTTTTATGAGAAAGTCTTGCATCCAACAAAACAGTTTGCCTCGAATTCCTCCTTGATGGTACAGCTTCCATAAAAGTCTTTGGTGTGGTACTGTGTCAAAAGCTTTCTTGAAATCTAAATAGATACTGTCCACCCATCCTTCCCTTTCCTGTATTGTGTTTGTTACTCTGTCATAGTAGCTCAACAGATTAGTAACACATGATTTTCCTTTTCTGAAACCAAACTGTCTTTCTGTTATCATACTGTGTTTTTCTAGATGATTTACCCAAGCTTTTCTTATAAGTTTTTCTAATACCTTGCTTACAACACTAGTCAGTGATACTGGTCGGTAGTTGAGAGGATTTTGTCTATTTCCTTTCTTGAATAAGGGGACTATATTTGCTTTTTTCCAAATATCAGGTAGTTTCCCTTGACTCAAAGATTTCTTGAAAATTAAAAATAATGGTTTACTTAACTCATTTGCACATTCTCGTAACACCCAACATGAAATTTCATCAGGACCACTTGCTTTTCCTCTGTCTAATCTACTTAACTCCTCTTGTATTACTTTTTCTGCTATTTGTATATCTGGCAGTATGTGTGGATATGCGTGTTCCACATAGTCCCTCTCAAAAATTTTTTCTTCTGTAAAAACTAATTGGAAATTCTTATTTAGTGCTTCACAAATATCTTTCTCTTGTGTATAAGTGATTCCCTCGTCCGTGATGGATTGTATTATATCTTTTACTTTGGTTTTGCTTCTGATATAGCTGTAAAAAAGCTTTGGTTGATCACTACTTTTATTTATTATATCCTCCTCAAACTGTTTTTGGGCTTCCCTCCTTATTCTTGTATAGTCGTTTCTTGCCTGTTTGTAATTATTATATGCCCTTTCACTATTGTGTCTTCTGTATCTATTCCACAACAAATCTCTTCTATCTTTAGATTTTTTACATTCTGTATTGAACCATTTCTGTATTTTCGTATCTGCTTCTTTGTGCTGTGGGATGTAATTCTGGACTCCTTTTTCATAAAATTCACAAAAATTTTTATATACAGCATTTAAATCTTGTCCTCTAAGCTCATTTTCCTAATCAACTTCTAAGAAATACTTCTTTAGGTCTTGATAATTTCCCTTTTTATAGTTTAGTCTCTTTTTGTAACTGTCAGTGCTGTTTACTATGTCATATGCTATCCTGAAGTTATAATTTAGTACTGCATGATCGCTTTTGCCGAGTGGAGGGTGATATATTAAACTGTCAATGTCATTTTCTTGCCTAGTAAATATTAGATCTAGCACTGAAGGTACATCAAGTCCTCTTTTTCTAGTGGTTTCCCTCACATGTTGCGTTAAGAAAAACTCTTGTACGAGATCCAGGAGGTTTTGGTCCCAGCAGCTTTCTTGGCTATTTATATCTAGAGTATTCCAATTTATATTTGTATTGAAATCCCCAGTTAGTATAATTCTTTCCGATTTCTCTTCCATTTTATGTAGCAAGGATCTTATACTCTGAATTGTACTCTCTGCTAGGTCCTCATATTCGTCTCTTTCCCATGTGTTTGATTTGGGTGGCATATACAAATTGGCTACAATTACTTTACCTTCAGATGTGTCGATCTCTACTGCAATCAGTTCTACTTGTGATGGTATATCTAGGTTTATTTCCTTGACTTTTAGATTTTTCTTAGTTAATATTATAATTCCTCCTCCTTTTTAAATTTCTGTCTCTTCTCCATATATTGTATTCCTCTAAGTTTAGTATGTCATTGGATATCCTTGGTGTTAATTTTGTCTCAGTTAGGCATATTATTTGTGGTTCATTTTCTCTGACATAATCATTCATCTCTAGTAATATAGATACCATTCCATCCACATTTGAGTACATCAACTTTATCATTTTGTTTATATACTTGTCATGACATGGTTCTACTAACTTCCTCCTTTTTCTTCCATCCTGTTTGTGTACCACTTTCGTACCTGCAATCCTATTACTTTGTAAAAAAATTTCTTCTTGTCCTCTTCTGATCTTCCCTCATTTTTTGTTTTTGCTTCCTCCCTTTTCTCTTTCAGTAATTCCAGTTCCTCTTGTGTTAGACATCTTTTTATCCATACATTTTTGAACTCCTCTTTTTCCATAAGATTCTTTGCATTTTTTAGTATCTCTTCCACAGTGTTTACACTCTGGAAAGTCACCTTTAGAGGTCTTGTCTTGCTTTTCTCGTATTTCCCTAACCTTTTGTGTTCCTCTATGTCTTTACTACAGATTTCCTCTGATACTTCTTTCAGTAAGTTCACTACATTTGCCATCTCCTTTTTGTCTCTAGTGATTTTGTTTTTAATTTCTTCCTCTTCTATACCAGTGATTACTATTGATTTATTTATTTCTACTGAATCTCTGACTAACTTTGGATTGTTTTGGATTATTCTTTTCACTTCCTTTTTAATGCTTTTTTCCTCCACCCTTGTTTCTAAGTCTTTCTTTACTTTCACCATTTCAGCATACGTGGTTTCTACATCATTTTTGTAGCTTTGCACAGCTTCATTCACCTGTGTTATCTTCTCCTCAATATCACTGCTCTGGTCCATAAGACTGCTTGCTTGTCTAATTGTCTCTGTGTCATTTTTTAACTCTTCCATAACACTCTCGTGATTAAATACTGTAATTCCCATTTCACTCACTTTCTTCCTAAGGGTATTCAATTCCACTGTTAGTTCACTGATGGTTGTGTCTTTCTTATTGGCCTCCCTTCCCAGTTTTTCTATCTCTTCCTTTTGCAAGTGCATTTGCTTCTTTATTTCATCAATTTCATTTTTGAAAGCCATTTCTAGATTGTGTACACGTTCAACCAGTCTATTGTGAGTCTCCACTTCAACCAGTTCTTGGTAGAAATCGTCATTTTGCTTTTTACTTTTATCCCTTTTCTTTTCCAAATTTGTTTTACTGAAGTATGTATCCATTTTGTAATACTAAATGAACAGAGTATGTACTTACAGTGTGCATGCTTTCCCGGTCTTTCTGTGTGTGTGTATGTGATGGGAATTTGAATTTAATTATAAAAGCATTGCATAAAGAAAAATGTTTAATATTTTTATTGTTTTTTTTTAATTCACCACTTCTCTGGAGATGGTTAACCCGCCACATCCTGACGACATATGGGTACATCACAACTTTTTTTCATGCTGAGACCCAACGACATACCGGTACGTTCTTCAGTTGTGAGGTCCATCATTTGCACATTTTTTGAGTTTTGCAGGTGATTTTAGGTAAGCATATGTGGGAGACCTTCCTATACCAGCCGCCAGGTGGTGACACTGCCTGACCCCGCGTGACCCCTGCACCCCATTGTCTCGGTAACTAACCCCTTAGCAGTGACCTGGACAGTGAAGACATGTTGCGCCACGGTCTCTCCAATGAAGAAATTCAAGCCGCCCTTGATGCCTTCATAGGCGAGACTGATTCCCCAATGGATGACGCTGTGGAGGGCAAAGATTATGTGGGGCCAGAGGAAGAAACAAGCAGCAGTGATAAGGATGTACCATCGCCAAGGAAGGTGCAGTATGTTGATGTGTTTGGTGAGTGAAACAATGCTTATATCGCCTATATTATAATGTGAAAACCAATATAATTTTGTACTACATATGAATTCGTACCAAATGAACAAATATCTACCTATTCTGAGTGGTTTGCAATAGTTACAACTACCACAGAAAACGTGACAGCAACAGAGCATGCCCAGAGAACACTGAACCAGGTGTTTGAAGGGACACCTCTATAGCACATTGAAAATCTCAGGTAAGCACTTTTTTGGTATTTTCCAATGTTTCTCATAAAAAGCAGAGGTTTGTGCAAATATATATATATATATATATATATATATATATATATATATATATATATATATATATATATACATATATATATATATATATATATATATATATATATATATATATATATATATATATATATATATATATATTCAAATATCTGATGGGATTGGGAGTGGGGGGGGGTCATTGGTGAGAAATCAACTGGGATTGGGCAGGTTAATTTATGACGAGAAGAAAACAGAGACTAGAATACTAGATGCTGTACCCACTTCCATTATATTTTTCCACATTTCTGCCACGCTATTTATCGGATAATTTTTGGTGAATGATACTTTTATAATTTGTCTGATTAGTTCATGAAATGATTCCTGCAGTAAAAAATGGCTGAGTACTACCTACACAGGCGACTCGTGCACAGCCAATTACTTTAAATTATGAAGACTCATGTTTGAATTCGGTAAACTTTTACAAGTCCACACTGTTTTGTTTCGGCTTGGCAATATATTCTTCTGGTGTATTTTGGTGTGATTTGAACGAACTTCATCTTTATTTTCGATGCTTGTCACTGGTTTTCAGGTTAATTCCACTCTCCAAGTGTCCTGGGGGACTGGTGGGATTTGGGGGTTCTGGGTGGGAAAAATGGAAAAAAACAAGCATTTGGAACAGAAATATAGTCAAAATCGGTATGATCAGCCAAGGTGTATGCATAAGGTTATTGCAGACCGCATGAACCCCTTTAAAGCTATGTCTGACACAGAATTTTCCCTACGGTACAGGTTGTCCACAGCCTGTATGAATACTCTTACACAAAGTATTCAAGAACAAATGACAGTTTAATAACAAAAGAGGCAAGATTTTTTTTTTTTATGCGAGGAAGAAGGAACCAAAGGCTGAGCCCACAAAACGTTCCAAGATAAAAAAAAAAAAAAAATCATATGAGAGCCAAATTCAAGATCCATTCATTTCGAGATGCCTGGACACACTGCGTTTGAAAGACTGGATATCATAGGAAGCAGGAAATACAGACAGAGCGAGACAGTTCCAGAGCTGACCTGTTGCATAAATGAAGGACTGGGAGTAACGGATAACTCTTGCATTAGAGAGTTTGAGAGAAAAGGGATGAGAGTTGTTGCTTGATGGGTGCTACATTCCCATCATAGAGGTGGAGGGATGCAAGCAGACAGTTGAGAGGAGCAGTGACCATTGACGCAGCGATAGAAAAGAGATAAGAGTCAACAGTGCAGTGAAGAGACAGAGGTTGAAGGAAGCCAGTAAGAGGAGGAGAGTTGATGAGACGAATAGCCTTTGACTCCACTCTATTGAGAAGAGTTGTATGTGGGGAGCCTCCCCACACATGAGAGTTGTACTCTAAACAGGGGCGAATAAACCCCGTGTATAAAGTCAACAACTGTGCAGGGGTAAAGAAGGCATGGAGTCGGCATAGCACAGCTAATCTCTTTGAAGAAGATTTTACAAGGGATGCAATATGATCTTTCCAAGATAAGTCCCGTATGAATGAAACCCCAGGCCTATTCAAGGATGATGCAGGATTAAGCTGGATATTATTAAACATTATTGGGTACTTTTGTGGAAGATTTTGACAGCTTGATAGGTGTAAAAACTGAGTCTTTGATGCATTAAAAACAACAAGGTTATTTTTACCCAAGTCAGAGATACAAGCCAAGTCAGACATCAGGTGTGCAATAGCCTCATCCCATGTTTATTGAACTGCTGAGATGGACGTTGTAGAAACCGAATGGAAAGGTGAAGGGTGGAATTGCTAACATTATTAGATTATATTGTATGAGAAACTTAGAAAGTGTCATATGCTTTTTTTTTTTTTTTTTTTTTTTAAGATTTTAAATTTTAAATTAATCAGGGCTACCATTTGTCGTGCCTACCCACATGAAGGGGTGCTCTTGAACACTTTCAAGATTACCACTTAACTTAAAGGTGTGAACATCCACACGCGTGAAATTTACTTCAATCACAGATACGAGTACTCTTGTATTTCTGTGGTTTTTTATGTGCCTTGTTTCTGTGCGTAATAGGAATGTAATAGGAAGATTGTTGGATGTGAGAGTTCTGAGAGGGGAGGGTGGAGGTATGTCTGACCACTACCTGGTGGAGGGAAAGTTAAGAGTAGGTAAGAGATGGGTGAGAGCTAGGAGGGTTAGGTGTGGCAGGGAGGTTTTGAAAGTGAGTGAGTTGGATAAAAGAGAGAAAAAGATAGAGTATCAGGAGAAATTGAAAGATGAGTGGAATGCAGTGAAAGATAGGGAAAATGGCAGCGTGGAGGAGGAATGGCAGTTGTTTAAGAGTGCTGTGGTGGGGCGTGCAGAAGAGGTGTGTGGTGTGAGACGTGTGGGTGGTGGTGTAAGAAAAGGAAGTGAATGGTGGTGCGAGGAAGTAAGTATGGCTGTGGCTGAGAAGAGACGTGCATATGAAGTGTGGCTGCAGAGGAAGGATGAGATGTCATATGAAAGGTATAAGGAAAAGAGGAATAGAGCGAGAAGGGCTGTGCGTGATGCTAAAGTGGCAGCAGATGAGAGGTGGGGTAGGCGGCTGACAGAGAATTTTCAACAGAATAAGAAAATGTTTTGGAAGGAGGTGAAAAGGGTGCGAAAGGGAGAGTCTGGGAAGGAAGAACGAGTAAAAGCAGAGGGATGGAAGGATGTTAATTGAGATGGATGCAGTAAGGAAGAGATGGGCAGAGTATTTTGAAAGATTGTTAAATGTTGAGGAGGAAAGGGTGGCTGAGATTGTGGCGGATAGAAGGGTGCAAGGAATAAATGTGTTGGGAGAGTTGAATGATTCTTTGATCACGAAGGAGGAAGTGGAGACGGCAGTAAAGGAGATGAAAACAGGGAAAGCTGCAGGTATGGATGGGTGTGCTGTGGAATGCCTGAAGGGTGGTGGAGTGACTATTGTTGACTGGATAGTAAGATTGTTGAATGTGTGCTTTGAGAAAGGTATGGTGCCAATTGACTGGGCAAGTGCTTGTGTGGTCCCGTTGTATAAAGGCAAGGGTGATAAGTATGAATGTACTAGCTTTAGGGGTATAAGTCTGTTGAGTGTTGTAGGTAAAGTGTATGGTAGAGTGTTAATTATGAGAGTTAGAGAGGGTACAGAGGGAGTGATTAGTGATGAGCAGTGTGGCTTTAGGAGAGGGAGGGGATGCATTGATCAGGTGTTTGCTGTGAGACAATTGTGTGAAAAGTATTTAGCGAAAGGCAAGGATGTGTTTTGGGCATTTATGGATTTAGAGAAAGCGTATGATAGAATTGATAGGGAGGCTTTGTGGACTGTTTTAAGATTGTATGGACTTGATGGTAGGTTACTAAAAGGGGTGAAAAGTTTTTATGTAAATAGTACAGCGTGTGTAAGAGTGGGAAATGCTGTGAGTGATTGGTTTCCCGTGAGAGTGGGGCTGCGACAGGGATGTGTGATGTCGCCTTGGTTATTTAACATTTACATGGATGGTGTTGTAAGGGAGGTGAATGCAAGAGTTTTAGGTGGTCTGAGTCTGGTAAATGTTGATGGAGGAGAGTGGAATCTGAAGCAGCTGCTGTTTGCAGATGATACTGCACTGGTGACTGATTCAGAGGAGAGATTGAGACAGTTGGTAGAGGAGTTTGGAAGGGTGTGTGAAAGGAGGAAATTGAAAGTAAATGAGAATAAGAGTAAAGTGATGAAGTGTACGAGGTTGATAGATGGTAGGGGGATGAATATAGTTTTGAATGGTGAGTTGCTTGAGGAGGTTGATTGTTTTAAGTATCTAGGGTCACATGTTGCTGTGGATGGAAGAATAGATGCAGAAGTGAAGTTTAGAATAAATGAAGTAGGAAAGGTGCTGGGAGGAATGAAAAAAGTGTTTAAATGTCGTTCGCTTAGAATGGATGTAAAGAGAAGGCTGTATGAGAGTGTTGTGGTACCGACTGCATTATATGGGGCTGAAACATGGAATATGGCTGTAGCAGAGAGGAAAAGTTTGAATGTAATGGAGATGCGATGTCTGAAGAGTATGTGTGGAGTGACGCGTATGGATCGAGTGCGAAATGATGAAGTGCGAAGGAGAGCTGGAGTTGTTCGGGAGATGGCTGGTAGAGTTGAGCAGAGGGTGTTGCAATGGTTTGGGCATATGGAGAGAATGGATAATGAGCGATTGGTGAAAAAGATAACAAGATCTGATGTGAGAGGTGTAAGGCTGAGAGGAAGACCACGAATAGGATGGATGGACAGTGTGAAGAGAGCGCTGGATGCGAGAGGGATGTCTGTTGAGCAAGGAAGAGTGGCTGTGCGTGACAGAAATAAATGGAGAGAAATTGTGAATGAATAAGTGATGACGCAGCCCTGAGGGGATTTCTCCCGCATTTGGTCTGATCAGCTAGTCAGGTCAGGTGCGGGTAAGGGGATGGGTCTGTTATGATGTGGCAGGGGTAAACCAGTTCTGCTGTCGGGCCCTGCTGCGGATGTCACTGATTGCATTGCGCAGTTGACCCTTGTGCGGTGTGATGCGGTGAGGATCTGTCCGTTCTCCCCTTTGGAGCTAAGATGCGAATGAATGTGTTTGAATGGATGAGTAAATGGAGAGTGAGTCGTCCTGTCTCGGCTACCTCCCTTTCCTTGAGGGAAGCAGCCTAGGTATATAGATAGATAGAGTTTCTGTGCGTTCTTAATATCTAGCCTACATAATAATGATAATTTTAGAATTTTATCCCTTTTTTATCATACTTTTATAAAGCAAGCTACAAGATTCATAATGTTTCAAAGCAGGATTTGCTAGTTATGAAGTGCTGGAGTATTTCCGACAATTGTCGAATTTTTCCACCTTATGTCAGAGTTGCCAGTTAGCCCCCTTTTTGTGAGTGGAGGTATTTTGTGAGTTATACACTAATTTTTGTGCTTTTTTCTGTATAGTGTACATTCCACACTTTCAGTGTGGAACGTGTTCGAGCAAGCGGGCAAGTCAGGCAGTGCTGAATATCGTCTCATGTGGCTCATCATCTTCCTCTGACTTCCCGACCTGAAAATACTAAAAAGAACTTATTACATTACACCAAAAATATTCCCTCACACTTCCCAAAACGAATACTCCTCTTGTATTTATTTTAGGTCTATGGCTTGGGACCTACCAGGTTAATAATGACTTTGCTTTTTGATCACTCACAAAAATTACTTTCACCATATCTCTCGGTGCACTCCGATTCTAATCAGAAATAAGAAATTCTGAGATTCTTTCGTCGTTGAGGGTATTGTATTACTTTCACTCGGATTCAGTCAAAACTTTCCAAAAAAAAAAAAAAAAAAAAAAGCCAAACAGAAGGTAATCCTTATTTTGAAAAGGCAAAACCTGGTTGTTCTCAGCAGTTGTTGGAAAATACTGGTAGGCTACTCGCGCAACCTTAGACCGTTGCTTCTTGCGCAGCCAGCTGTTACTCTGATCTGCCTTATAAAAAATCGTTTCCTCAGTTTACGGAAAAACTATGTGGAATTATGGATTATCTATGAAATGAAAATAATTGAAGATTTTTCTGTGATTTACAAATTGGTGTCTATCTTATAACTTCAGAATTAGACACTTCACCAGATCCTGTTTCAGAAATCTGCCATTAGGTTCGCTTCTGTCGCCCAGCTGTGATGCGGGGTAGGCATTGAAAAAGTAGCCAGTGCGTAATTTCTTTTTAATTTTGACACAAAACTCTCCAAAATAGATTTTACTCATGAAATTACTGAGCTGGCATGATATGCTACAAAGAAATTACAGCATGGGAGCCTTTTGATTATATATAATGTATTATAGTTGTCATTTTGTAAACTCAGCTTTCGTCAATTTACTCATCTCTGTAAACATAACATAGAGACAAAACCTAGGCAATTTTACTAGAACCATTCATAAAACTATAACAGTGATTAAAATATTTGTCATATGTTAGTATCCACAAAAGAAAGTAGATATGCAGCAGCAGGTTCGGCACACCTCTCGATATGCTGCCCTGCCTGACGTATGACTTTTCATAACAATACGGACCTGTTAGACGTCTTGATGATCTTAGTAACTTAATTCTAACATAAATAATGCTTTTAAATGTTTCCCTGGCTCCATTGCACAGTTTAGTAAGTTTACACTTCAACTCCTCGTACTTTGCTATGGTTATAGTGTTGTACCGCACTACCGTTTGTTTGGGTTAATATGGCTGATTCACCAACTAAGCAATCGTTCAGTACATTATTTTCAGTGGAACTGCTTACTTCTTTAAAGCATGCTAAAATACATACATCAGAAGTCCTGAAGGTAATCACCTTTTACTAACTGCACACGATTTATTCAAATATATGTATATAGACAGCACACTATTTTAGTCCTCAAGCTAAGATTCTCTGAGAGCCTGATTTTTTCTTTACATGTATATAAGTATGCACTGGATTGAATAGGAAAAAAAATTCTTATAAATAGCAATATTATTATAAACTTAGTATTAGGTACAATTTCACAGGTCTTTAATTTAAAACCCCGCAAAAATATTTAATCGAGGCTGGGCGATGGTAGACCACCTGGTGGCAGACCTCTGAAACAGGGTTTGGTGGAGCCTCTAATTGGCTGAGATATCCAAAAAAGGTCGCTACTGTATCCCAGAGTTTTCCTTCCAACCTCTTCCCTTATTTAGTGCTGATACGATAAATGTTTCGTTCGGGTACATATGTCAGGGGTCCTAACTGTGACTAAATTTGGTGTTTGAGTGAGCGAAGCGAGCGAGAACAATAACATTTCTTCTTGCCCTGAAATCAGTATCTCATGCCATTTTTCCAGGTATATGAATTACTTCACTAGACTTTAAATGCAGTGGGGCTGAAAGATACAATGTCACCAATTTTATATTTTTCCTCCTTCTATCATTATATGATTTTCAAAAATGGGTTAGATAGATATAATATTCATTAACCTATTCACTACGAAAATTTCGTGCCAAAATCATCTGACGCAAGCAAGAATAACCCTGGCTATGTGGCAATGCAAGAGAAGTGTTAATTGCAAAACTTTTCTTTCTCTTCTGCACTATGACGCTTTATTCTTATTGTTATTTTATTTCTGAACTTAGATAATTCTGAGGGTGACGCCATTTCTACTTCACTGTTTCTACCTCTAAAAGATTTTTGATCTCCTGGGAAATGTGGGATATCTGAAAATGAAGAAACTGACGTATTTTTTACTCCCAGGATGTAGGCTATTTTTGCGCGCGCGCGTGCGTGTGTGTGATTTTGTTCTTACCTAATTGTATCTTTACGGAAATGAGTCAAGCTCGTACTGTCCCGTGTCTTAAACCATATTTATCGTACATATCCTCAAAATTGTTAATTGTTTTGGCACACGCTATTTCATTCGGTAGTGCATTCCACTTATCAGTTGCTCTGTTTGGGAAACTAAATTTCCCTACGTCTTTATCATCTCTCTTCTTATGCAGTTTTTTGCAGTGTCCTCTTGCTGATGCTTCCCCATAGGTTAAGTAATCATTTATGTCTAGTTTCTCTTTCCTTGATATGCATTTATATAGCATAATCATGTCACCTCTTTTCCTTCTCTCCTGTAGCGTTGGTAGGTTCAGTTTATTTAGTCTTTCTTCGTAGCTTAGATCCCTTAAGCTTGGTACCCATCTTGTAGCGGCCCTTTGAACTTTTTCAATCTTGTCTATGTGTTTTTTGAGATGAGGACTCCAGACTACTGATGCATACTCCAGGGTTGGTCTGATGAATGATGTTATTATCTTTCTTAGCATGTCTTCATTTATGTATGTGAATGCTATTCTCATATTTGCAGGCAGTATATACATGTTCCGTACCTTCTCACTGATGTGGTCTGCCGGAGATAGTCTGTTACTGATAATCACATCTAGGTCCTTCTCTCTTTCTGATGTGTGTAGGGTTTTATTTCCTAACGTATAATCCCAATCAGGTCTTTTTCCACTTTTAACAAACTTGATTACATGACACTTGTCCACATTGAATTCCATTTGCCATGTATTACTCCATTCATGAAGTTTATTTAATTCTTCTTGTAGCTCTTTACAAGAGTCTGTGTTAGTAATTCTCCTTTGTATTTTTGCGTCATCTGCAAAAATAATTAAATAGATTTCATTTCCAGTGTTATTGTCTATATCATTTATATACACTAAAAACATGATTGGTGCCAGCATTGAGCCCTGTGGTACTCCACTAGTCACTTCTTTCCATGATAAGTAATTTTCCCTTTGTACTGTTCTCATTTCTCTTCTTATGAGAAAATCTTGCATCCAACAATACAGTTTGCCTCGAATTCCTCCTTGGTATAGTTTCCATAAAAGTCTTTGGTGTAGTATTGTGTCAAATGCTTTCCTGAAATCTAAATAGATACTGTCCACCCATCCTTCTCTTTCCTGTAATGTGTCTGTTACTCTGTCATAGTAGCTCAACAGATTACTAACACATGATTTTCCTTTTCTGAAACCAAACTGTCTCTCTGTTATCATATTTTGTTCTAGATGATTTACCCAAGCTTTTCTTATAAGCTTTCCTAATACCATGCTTACAAAACTGGTTAGTGATACTGGTCGGTAGTTGAGTGGATTTTGTCTATTCCCTTTCTTGAATAAGGGAACAATGTTTGCTTTCTTCCAAATATCAGGTAGTTTACCTTGACTCAAGGATTTCTTGAAAATTAAAAATAATGATTTACTTAACTCCTTGGCACATTCTCGTAGTATCCAACGTGAAATTTCATCAGGACCATTTGCTTTTCATTTGTCTAATTTATTTAGCTCCTCTTGTATTACTTTTTCTGATGTTTGTATATCTGGTAGTATGTGTGGACATGCATGTTCCACATAATCCCTCTCAAATTTTTTTTTCCTTGGGGGAAGCAGCCTAGGTATATAGATAGATAGACAAACAGATTGGAATTTCTTGTTTAGTGCTTCACAAATATCTTTTTCTTGTGTATAGGTGATTCCCTCGTCCGGAATGGATTGTATTTTATCTTTCACTTTGGTTTGGCTTCTGATGTAGCTGTAAAATAGCTTCGGTTGATCACTACTTTTATTTATGATATCCTCCTCAAACTGTTTTTGGGCTTCCCTCCTTCTTCTTGTATAATCGTTTCTTGCCTGTTTGTTATTATTATATGCCTTTTCATTATTGTGTCTTCTGTATCTATTCCACAACAAATCTCTTTTTTCTTTATATTTTTTACATTCTGTATTGAACCATTTCTTTCTTTTCTTTTCTGCTTCTTTGTGCTTTGGGATGTACTTCTGGACTCCTATTTCATAAAGTTAACAGAATTGTTTATATATAGCATTTAAATCTTGTCCTCTAAGCTCCTTTCCCCAATCAGTTTCTAAGAAGTACTTCTTTAGGTCATGATAGTTCCCTTTTTATAGTTTAGGCCCTTTTTGTAAATTTCATTGCTGTTAACTATCTCATATGCTATCCTGAAGTTGCAATTTAATACTGCATGGTCACTTTTGCCGAATGGAGGGTGGTATATTAAATTGTAAATATCGTTTTCTTGCCTAGTAAATATGAGATCTAGCATTGAGGGTACATCGAGTCCTCTTTTTCTAGTGCTTTCTCTTACATGTTGCGTTAGGAAAAACGCTTGCACGAGATCCAGGAGCTTTTGGTCCCAACAGCTTTCTTGGCTTATTATATCTAGAGTATTCCAATTTATATTTGTATTAAAATCTCCAGTTAGTATAATTCTTTCCGATTTCTCTTCCATTTTATGTGGTAATGATCTTAAACTCTGAATTGTATTCTCTGCCAGGTCCTCATACTCGTCTCTTTCCCATGTGTTTGACTTGGGTGGCATGTACAAATTGACTACAATTACTTTCCCTTCAGTTGTATTGATCTCTACTGCAATCAGTTCTACTTGTGAGGGTATATCTAGTTCTATTTCTTTGACTTTTAGATTTTTCTTAGTTAATATTATAATTCCTCCTCCTTTTTTTAAGTTCCTATCTCTTCTCCATGTATTATATTCCTCTAAGTTTAGGATGTCATTTGATATCCTTGGTGTTAATTTTGTTTCAGTTAGGCATATTATATGTGGTTCATTTTCTTTGATATAATTATTCATCTCTAATAATTTAGGTACCATTCCATTCACGTTTGAGTACATCAACTTAATCATCTTGTTTATATACTTGTCATGACTTGGTTCTACTACCTTCCTCCTTTTTATTCCCTCCTGTTTATGTACCACTTTCGTACCTGCAATCCTATTACTTTGTAAAAAAAAAAAAATGTATTCTTCTCCTCCTCTGACCTTCCCTCTTTTTCGGTTTTTGCTTCCTCCCTCTTCTCTTTCAGTAATTCCAGTTCCTCTTGTGTTAGACATCTTTTTATCCATACATTTTTGAACTCCTCTTTTTCCACAAGATTTTTTGCAATTTTTAGTATCTCCTCCACGGTGTGTACACTCTGGAAGCTTACCTTTAAGGGTCTTGACTTGCTTCTCTCGTATTTCCCTAACCTTTTGTGTTCCTCTATGTCTTTACTACAGATTTCCTCTGATACTTCTTTCAATATGCTCATTACATTTGCTCCTTTTCGTCTCTTGAGATCTTGTTTTTTACTTCTTCCTCTTCTATACCAGTGATTACTATAGATTTGTTGATATCTACTGAATCTGACTAACTTAGGATTGTTTTGGATTATTCTTTTCATTTCCTTTTTAATGCTTTTTCTTCCACCCTTGTTTCTAAGTCTTTCTTTACTTTCACCATTTCAGCATAAGTGGTTTCCACATCATTTTTGTAGCTTTGCACAGCTTCATTCACCTGTGTTATCTTCTCCTCAATATCACTGCTCTGGTCTATCAGACTGCTTACTTGCCTAATTGTCTCTGTAGCATTTTTGAACTCTTCCATAAGACTCTCGTGGTTGACTACTGTACTTGCCATTTCACTAATTTTTGTCCTATGTGAACCCAGTTCTACTGTCAGCTTACCTATGGTTATGTCTTTCTTGCTGACTTCCTTTCCTAATTTTTTTCTAACCTGGTACAGAGCTTGACTCATATAAAGATACTAATTTAGGTAATGCCAGTGGCCAAGTTGGCCGTTTATGGAGCGATGGCGGCGAACGTCTGGTCTCCTCGGTGCCTTGCGTGTGTGTGTGTGTGTGTGTCATGTTTGGTCTTTCTGTGTGTGGGTCTGTCTGTCAGTAAGTGTGTCTTGCTCAATCTTTTGTTTTTTATGTGTATATGTCTGTTTGTCTGTCTGCTGGTTTCTCTCTCTTCTTGTCTATTTGATCTCCTTGGTCAGTATTCTATTTATTCCTCCCACCCTGTGTGTGTGTGTGTGTGTGTGTGTGTGTGTGTGTGTGTGTGTGTGTGTGAACAGTATAATTCAATCTCTTGAGTCTGTTTTGGATCAGACTTTGTTTAAGGATTGACGTTCAGGCAGGATAAATTATTCAATTTTCAGAATTTTCGGTTAGTGTCAAGATCACTGGGCATGGTCTGAGGTTCAGTTCTGGTATCGGAGTCTCTGGATTTTCGTTCTAGTTTTTTCTTCAGGTGACTGTATTCAGAGAAGGTCAGGCCTTGTTTACCGGAGGACCTAGGCATAGTATTAACTCTAGAACTATGACAGGTTATCTAACGTAAAAGTGTTGTCTGGTGGTAGTATGATTAAAATTAAGTAGACGAAAATATCGTAGTGATGAATTTAAAGTACGTTACATTATCAAATAATATATAATCAATTTAACTTGTAAAACTGCTCATTATTGCAGTTTTGGCAGTAACATGAGGCAGGTCTGATACTGCCACTTTGTATCGTCAGCCCCTTAAATCTAATAAAGTATTTTTCCGTTACATTCATGCTCACTATGGACAATCATGTTAAAGTTAGGAAAGATTTCTCGATTTCAGGGGATTAATGAAGCTTAATCTAACCCATCTTGTTTGAAAAGTCTCTCTGGTGGTAGGAAGAATAAAGCGAAACTGACGTCACCAGATTCAAGAGGATAATATGAAAACAGTAGTCTGGGGTTAGCACATCATCGTAGTGAAAGAGTTATCAGAAATCAGTATCTACTAAATTTGTTCAGAGAACAGCTTCCCATCCCTTCGATTTCGCAATATCTGGTGGCAATGTCTGATAGCGTCACCTTTATCGTGACGGCGTGGCATGGGACTACCCATCTATCTTAATTACGGAACGGGGAATCGAACGATGATAACGACGAGTCGACAGCGCCTTACTGATACTGGAAACGCTGTGTGAGTGTGTATGTCTCGACGATAACTGAAAGACCGAAATAATTAAGTAGACTTACACCGCAAATAAAAAAAGTATCTGCAACTCTTGTGCCTCAACATGACGGAAATTTTTGTCCTTTTGATATGGCAGAAAAAGGCAATGCAAAGCCTCTTTATCCATTCCATAGCACTCTGTTTCTAGCGACATAGTCTATTGTAAATCACTTGCTACAACTAACACTAATGATGGAAAGACGACAAAGGGAAAATCAAAGTGAAAAGAGTAAAGCTGCTTTACAGGTTGCGCAAATCAGCTATAAGCTCCTCCAACAAAGCTGGAGGAGGTTATGGATTCACTCGTGCCTGCCTGTCTGTTCAAAATATCTCAAATTCTTCCTATCGGATTTCAGAGAAATCTGGTGCATAAACTGGTAGTGGGTCAAGGAAGAGTTGATAGCAATTTAAAATGGGTCTGAAATTAGAGGCAGAAAAAAATCATAATGTTGGGGGGCATTGGCGATGTATGCAGTCTCTGATTTCGGTTACAAAGCTGACTAAGACAATAAATTTAACTGACTGACGGTTTCAGACTGTGATAATATCTGTTAAGTAGGACAGAGAAATAAATCCAGTAAATATTAAATTTTATTGGCGTTGGTGGCATTATACATTCTCAGAGTGCTATATAGTTTTAACCCGAGGTGTCCTAATAACGTATGATTATGTTGCAACGTTCTGTTATGGTGAATCCCGATAATGTACCCATACGTTTTGCAATTGCAAGGTCTGTCATCTCCACAATTTTCAAATTTCACGTGTGATTTTTGGTACGTACACGCAGGACACTTTGCTCTACCTGCCGCCAGGTGGAGACAATCCCCGACCCTACATGACCTGCGCACACCGTTGTCTCAGTCACTCACCTGTTAGCAGTGACACAGCACAGAGATGGCGCACCGAGGTCTCTCTGACTCCGAATTTCAAGCCACTTTTGATGCCTTGCGACGGTGATTCCTCTATCGATGCCGATGTTGCAGACAAGGACTACGTGCTGCCTGACGATGAAATGAGCAGCAGTGATGGGGAGATACCATAGCCAAGGAAGGGGCGGTATGTGACATACCTTAATGTGAGGGAAGGCCAGCCTGCACCTCCACGGCGTGCACACACCTCTCTCCAGCCTCTAGATGAAGGCTCTGAAGAGGACGAGGATGGGGACGGAGCTGTGGGATGTGGTGTTACCGCGTGGTGAGGGAGGGAAGGGATTTTGCTGTGGGGAGCTGAAGGTGTGGCAAGCAGAAGAATAAGGTATGGCTCTTTTGTTTTGTCTAGGGAAGGTGCGAGTGGTGTGGCGAGAGTCAGCAGTGAAAGTGAAAGTGGTGGTGGCAGGGAGGCAGCACACGGGCGAGCATGTGGTGTACCTGGGCAGCAGGCAGGTGAGGAGCTGCCATGCCCTATCGCCTCTTTCTCCCAGCAATATTCCCACGTTTCCTTCCCACATCCATGTGATGTGGGAAAACAAAGCAAAGGAAAGGGAAAGGGGAATGGAAAAGGGAGAGGGAAAAGGAGCGTGAGTGGGGAAGGGCGCTGCTGTCCACCTCCCCAACTACCCCCACCATCCACACCACCCTCTCCTTTCCATCCCGATGAAGTAGTAGATTGGGACGTTGTTCTGTCGTGGGACTGGGAGGATGCGAGTGACTTCACCTCGCGGCAGCTGATATCAGTTGCTGATATTTCTGCAATTTTTGTGCTCCATTGCAAGCCACAGAATGAGTCTAGGAAGCTGTGATTTGTACTGTTAGGTGCGTTTGAACTTCCTCTTCAGTATGGCAAGGGAAAAAAATCAATTTTTGAAACTTCAGAAAATGGCCCCGGCGTCGGCCTGGGGCGCACTTAAAATTCCAGACCCAGAGCCACGGAGGAGTTAAGGAGCAATCACGTTAATCACTGAAAAGATCTGGAGACCAGTTCTGTTCACAGTTTTCTAAGAGTGGTATAGCTAGTGATGTATCAAGCTTAGACATTACTTTCATCATTTTGTGACCGAAATTTCTTCCAGTGAAGCTGAGCATTTTTGGACCTATTACTTGCTGGTATACACTGTTTCGATTATTTTAAGAAACGGTATTGATAATAACTCCTAGAACTCTCATTTTTTACTTCCCTCAGAGGGGTTTCAAACATGTGGTACCCATAATTCGTTTCTTGCTGCCAAGGTGCATTACATAACATTTACGAATTATATTCCATCCGGTATTCTCAACTCCATTTTTTTTTTTTTTTTTTTTGCTATCTAGATCGTTTTGAGGAGATTTAAAGTTCGCTACAATGATTATAGTCAATTTTGTTCTCATGTAATTTTCACTGCCTTCCAGGAAGTCCATTCATCACTGGGCTACCGATTGCTAAAATTCGTTAGTCAGTCGCCAAACAAGGGTTCTTTTTTTTTTTTCTTTTTCTTTTGAAGACGTGGGTTTAGTTTATCTTTTAGTCTTGCATGGGGGACTTTATAAAACAATTTCTGAAAATCTAAATACATAAAATCCAGCTTTATCATTTCGTCCCAATTATCTTCTGTTTTTTCAGCATGGTTTTATAACAAAATCTTTTGTTACAGGATCCGTGCTTTTAAGGAGTAAAGCTATTACTGCGCGAAGTAAATGAAGATGAACCCCTAGAAGACCGCAAATCTCCCACTCTGACTATCACCCCAGCCGCATTTCGGGTCCAATTTTTTTACTTTCACGAAGGTAAGTTTTGTTTTTACAGATTTCAAGAACTTAAATTTACACACTGAAAATATATATTTCACTCTGATATGTCTAATGGTCACCGCACTATCGACCGTCAAAGATAAAAAAAAAAAAAGTCACCCCTCACGTAAGACAAAAATAGGAAAGTTTTGAAAAATACGTTATTTTCGCCAAATAACCTTACAGAAATCACTAAAATCCATCAGAAGTATGTGCCTAGGCATAAAACGAATTGAAGGAATATATATATATATATATATATATATATATATATATATATATATATATATATATATATATATATATACTGTATATGTTCATGCAGTCTAAGTATATACGCTGTATTCATAGTATAAATCAATAAAATTTTATAAATAAACGTTGTTTTCAGCTAGTAACCTTACACAAGCAACAATAAAACGTATAGCATATATTACTAGGCATAAAACAACGTAATTTGATTAGGTTTCGGAGTCGATAATAGCTGGGAAAATAAGGGTGGGGAGGAGTTCCTCCCACCACCCGGGAAGGGGGCTGGATCACGCCAGCCACCACCAGATCTCTTAGTTTCCATTGGCTAGGTATCATTTACGTCATTAAAGAGGCGGGGTTATAGCTCTCCAGTTTTTGGTAGCCTGTCTACAATTGCCAGTATTAAGACTATGTTGCAGGACCCGAAACTAACGACCGTCAGACATCGACCTTTGGGGGTGAATGGGAGTTGAAAAAGCAGCTTGCTGAATAAAAAACTGGGTGGATTTGTATGAAACAATCTAATAATAAATGCAGATAGTAAAGTTTTGATCATTGAGAGAAATGGAGTAACAGACTACACAGTGAGGCTGAATCGTCAGGAAACTGAAATGTGAGTGCATTCAAGTATTTAGGTAGCGTGATAAGTAAATATGGAAGTTTAGAGGATTAAATGCTTTAAAAGTTACAGCCGGGATGAAAATGTGCTGGTTCACTGAAAGCAGTGATAAAGTATAAGGATATGAGCATAGAAGTAAAAAAGTTACTAGATGGCAATTATGTGATTACCATTCTAAACTACAGAAGTGAACCTTGGACTCCGATGTAAAGACAGAAGACAAAATTGAGAAAAGCAGAAATGAATTATCCGAGAGGAGCATGTGGGGTCACCTAGAAAGAAAGACAGTCAACTGAGGAAGTAAAGGAGGGTTGTAGGATTAATGAGAATGTGATTTAATGCCTTAAAGGAAAATATTGTGATATGGGTTATAAAATGCTGAGTATAGACTCTGAGGACGATATGGCACTCCCAGAATGAGCCTACAGAGGGGCAGACAGCACGCAGGCCAGCTCCGAGCTAGAGGGACGTAAGTCCGCCTGGGCTGCGCGCCCCTATGACCCGGAACTTGCCCTCTGCCACCATGGCAGGAAACCGCAACTACCTTGTGGGGGACCCGACCTTCGACAGGATCGGAGTGGAGCTATTGCTCTAGCTCCAATCAGCACCTCTGAGACGGCTGGTAGCCATTGAACCCTTCTACAGGAGATGGCCTGCAGCCGCTCTGGAGGTAACCAGGAGACAGCCTGCAGTTGCTGTGGAGGTAATCAGGAGACGGACTGTAGCCACTCCCGCCTTTGTCAGGAGACGACCAGAAGTTGCTCTGAAGGTGCCCTTAAAGAGATGGCCGGAAGCAGCTCACCCCTCCTACAGGTGATGGCCGGTAGCTACTCTGGAGGTAATTAGGAGACGGCCGGTAGCCACTCTGAAATGCCCTAACAGAGATGGCCTGTACCTGCTTGACCCTCCTACAGGAGATGGCCGGTAGCCGCTGCGGAGGTAATCAGGGGACAGCAGGTAGCCACTCCCGCCTTTGTCAGGAGACAGTCGGTAGCCGCTCTGAAGGTGCCCTCGAGTCATCCTGTAGCCATTCCCCTCCACAGGCCATGGCCAGTAGCTGGGCCTTTGCGACTTTCTGGTAGCCTCGCCCCTAGAAGGCCATGGCCAGTAGCCGGGCCCTTCGAGAGGAGACGGCCGATAGCCACTCCTCCTTCAGGTGCTGACTTCCCTCCATGAGACTATGACCCAGAGGGAGGCCCCAGCCTGGAGGACGATTGGGGAGGCCCCATGACCACCACTTGGATCTTCTCACTACAGCCAGTCCCTGAGAGGCCTCACCTGACGGACCCCGATGGAAGCAGATGCCGCAGCCCATTCCTGATGGTGTCCCCAACCACTGGAGACTGCAGACCGCAGGACCTCCAGACCGCCCCCAGGACCCCCGGGTGGGTTAACCCTATGCCTCGACGGAGGAGACCCTCGTCCTCCATCAGGCGCCTGGGTGAATGATTCAGGCAGCTGTTTGGCCCCAGTCCAGAGGGCCAGACTCCAGCCCCGAGCCCTGAGAATGCGGAACCCTTCACCACCCACAGCCCTGGACGAGAGAGGACGCCCGTACGCGTGATCCCGTGGCCCCTGAATAAGGAGGCCCCCAGCGGAACTCGGCCCCATCAGTAGTCAGGCTGAGTTGTCCCCGCCGCCCTTGTACCTGACCGCCACCACACCCAGTCACGATAGTGAGTAACAGTGAAAGTACAGTGCAAGTGATATAGTGGAGCAAGGGCAGAACAGTGAATTACTAGAATACGGGAAGTCAGATATAAAAGCTGTCATAGTTAGTGTAAAAGAAAGGTGGGATAGATAAAGTAACTGTGAGACAGTGAACACGGCCGGGCAGTGAATAAGGTGTCTGTCCGAGTGAACGCAATACCATCGTAGTGACACACTCACGCTGAGATCAATCGGAGGCTCCAGTACCATTGTAATAATTAATAACGTGACAGACAAACGAGTTAGACAGCCAACAGTGATAACAGTGCTGTGGCCGCAGTGAACAGAACTCCATCTGATAGATAAAACCTGGACATCCCCCCCACGTGACAATATTTGATTTCACTGCCCTAGGACTCCTGATCGTAGTGCTATTCACTTTACGTGATCTTGTCTCAATTAGTATCCTCCTCGATACTAATACCCACAATCAAGACATAAGATATATAATTGCTCAGAATAATTACTCTTGTGACATCTACCCGTTCCACTTGTAGAATTTAGCAATACTCGTGTAAGGTTGTTGCCTTGAGTTTTTGTGTCCTGCCTCTCTCTTATTTGTCTAAGCTCCGGTCTAGAAAGAGAACCCAGCAACACACTAGGCGTACCAGAAGAGTGTATATGTGTCGGGCGGAGGGGGAGGAGGAGGGGGAAACTAAAGATAAAGAGGATTGGAACTGAGAGATATTTGAGAAAGATGGGTGTGAGTTGAAGAGAGGGAAGTCAAATTGAAGAGGACAGGACAAACTTTAAACAAATTGTTTGTAGCTACCCTTTACATAGTTAAGGCATATGGTTAGAAAAAGATAAACAGAGAGATAGGTAGATATATTTCATTTTGAAAATTAAAATATCGTTAATACTGATGATATGAAAAACTGACATAAGTTGTGGCAATTTTTCGACATTTTAAAAGGTGTTAACTAGTTTTCAAAACCAGGTAAAATGCTTTCGCATTACAAATTAATTAATATTGTACATACAGTAATACAACCTTTCTGTATTATTCTTGTATCACATGGAGGGACAGGTTATCTAGACCAACTAATTTATTTGGGTTGATTTTCTGATGATACAGTAATATCTTGTCCGTGCCACTGAATTATTTAATAGTATACTGCCTTCATTTTTACAGAAACCGACTATGGGATTGGCATGCTTTCTATTTTCTTTTGTGAAACTGTTAAAGGAGTCGTTAATATTGTTGTTAATGTTAGATTAACATTAACGAGATCGCCTTCCGAGTTCATTAGATGGCCTATCCTATCCTATACATTATCTTTTTCATTTGATAATGAAAAAGTCTCCTAAAGTTTCAGCTCACTTCACATGAAAATTGTCTTGTAAATGTTTCCTAACGTTTGTCGTGCATTGCTGTTGTTATATAGCTTGCTTGGTACTGTCATTCTGAATTCCTATCAGGTTATTATCGCCTGACGAGCGAGGCGATAATGTATTCGTCTGTGTCTGTGTGTTTCTGTGTGTCTGGCTTTAAATAATATCTCAAAATCAACTGGGCAAATTGTGCCCAAACTTTGTGGGCAGTATCCGGGATACGTGGTTTATTGGTTAATAATTTTGATGAAGCTGCAGCAATATGCCTCCAATTGCCAGATGATTATTGATTTTTTTTTTTTTTTTTTTTTTTTTTTTTTTTTAAGAACGAAAAAAAAAAAAAGAGTGAAATGTGGCTGGTGAAATCCTAAGACCTTTTTTTGATTTTTTTTTTTTTTTTATCGCCCACCTTGCGGCGATAATGTAATCACCTCTGTGTGTGTGTGTGTGTGTGTGTGTGTGTGTGTGTGTGTGTGTGTGTGTGATTTGAATCGATTAGATTTTTCAATGCTATGCCTCTGATTGCCAGTGGAATATTGATGTAGTTTTTTAGTGATGGAAGGTGATTCACATTGGAGGGTGAATGCTTTGCCTTTTATATCCTGTGTATCCCTTTCTCTTGTAACCAAGGATTTCTTCAATATGCCTAACATCAAGGCTGAACATTTATCACATTTCTTAAGGCTAACTACCTGCGGTAACTTAATTCAGTTTTATCTGTGTTGTCTCTACATACAGCAACGTTATCCAGTTTTATCGATATTGTTTTTCATATTGTCGAAGTTAGATTTTTTGTAGACAGAATCTAATTGGCTAATTTGTACAGGCCTTATAGTCTGAATCTGAAACTACGAACCGTCCCAGTTGTTCCTGGATTATTGAAGTCTCTAAAATTATGCCATCCATATTACGGTATCTATGGCTTTTATCTCATCATACATTATTTTCTCATTCTCTTCATCTGAACTGGGCGATTTATATATAAAAAAAAAGACAAAAATCTATGAAGGATTCGATGTATAAGGTTCACATCCTTCAACACCCAATTTACTCTTCTGTCTTGCATATTTTTTTTTTTCAACATTGGAACACCCTAGGTGGTTTCAGGTTGCTGGGAACTTTCAAAGCATTTATAATCTTGTTAAGATACTTCTGCAATATGTGTTTGTCAAAATGATTTATTTATGAGTCTCTAAATCGTATTTGTGATTTGTGCTAGGATTTTCAGTGGCTGCATACGATATTAATTTGTATCACTTTGAAATACTACATTTAGTACTCAAATACGCAATATTATATTACAGTTGGATCTAATTGGTTTATGTAATACACTTAAGCCGTGTTTAAATATCTGAAAGTTAATGCAAACAAGAGTAAAGTTATGGTGTTTGAGAGGAATGAAGACACAGAATGCACAGTGAGGTTGGATCGTGAGGATGTGGAGAATGTGAGTGCATTCAAGTATTTGGGTAGTGTGATGAGTAAGGATGGAATTTTGGAGGATGAAGTACTTGAAAGAGTACAACAGGGAAGGAAGGTTGCTGGTTCACTGAAAGCGGTGATGTGAAATAGGGAGGTGAGTATGGAAGTCAAGAAGTCTCAGCATGATAGTATTGTGATCCCTACCCTGACGTATGGAAGCGAGGCGTGGACCTTGCTAGAGGGGAACAAGTCAAGAGTGAGAGCAGTGGAAATGAGTTACCTGAGAGGAGCATGCGGGGTGTCATGGAGGGACAGGTTGACGAATGAAGAATTAAAAGAACGTTGTGGGGTGAATGTGGATGTGATTGAGAGAATTAAGAGAAATGCACTGAGGTGGTTTGGACATGTGGAGAGAATGGAGAATGAAAGACTGACTAAAAGGTATATGTAGGTGAAGTGGAGGGAGGGAGAGGGAGGGGGAGACCGAGGATGAGGTGGATGGATAGAGTTGAGAGGTATATGAGAGAGGGGGGAGTGAGTTGGGGGGAGGACATTCAAATGGTGGGTGACAGAGTAACTTGGAGGCGTTTTGTCTATGGCCATCCTTTGCGGGATTAGGGCGTCGGGCCATAGATAGATAGATTAAATACTTAAATCAGTGGTAGAGATGGTAACATTCCTACGATCCACTGATGAGGTATCACCTTTCAACCCAGAAATACACTGATTATCTAGGTGTACCTGAGGTGATGTCAGATCTTCCTAACTCAGACAGTGATGTGACCTCAACTCACGCAACACATCTTTGGTCTCAGAGTGAGTATTAACAGCCATTCCATTACCCTGTGGACAGTGGAAAGAGTGGTCGTGAAACTTCTAATGGTGCAGCTGTTTTGCAGTTTTAATTACCTCTCACAAGAAATAAAAAATGCATTCTGAAGTACAAGAATTTCTTAGTATCTGTCATGGCACAGCCATGAAATACTCGTAGATTGCTGAACTCACCATAGTTACTGAATTATTATGGTCGTAAAAATTCCATTTAGTGTGAAACCGGCAACAATCTGATAGGGAATGGGTACTGTCAGAGCCTAAATGAAGTGCCAGTTAGTCCAGTACACCATAACTTGTGTGTGATGTGTAATTTTCACTCATTTATTTCATCCCACATTTTCAGACACCTCTCCCACCTCCTATGGTCATCATCAGAGTAGAGACCGAGGATCCTACCAGAGTGCATAACCCCGTTAATCCTATTACATTACTTAAATTATGGATCTTATAAAATATATATATATATATATATATATATATATATATATATATATATATATATATATATATATATATATATATATATATATATATATATATATACATATATATATATATATATATAGATATAGATATAGATATAGATATATATCCCAAACAGAGACTACAAAAAATATGCCACAATAAGTTGCAATGTTGTAAACCACAGTCATAATGAAAAATTACCATACCACTAATCTTCATATATAAAAATATGAATAGAGGAAAACAGGAGCAAAAAATATATAAAACATGAGCAAAAAATATACAGTATAAAATATGAGGAAAAACAATAATTTAAAAAACACTCACGAATCGGAGGAACACACACACACACACACACACACACACACACACACACACACACACACACACACACACACACACACACACACACACACACACACACACACACACACACACACACACACACACACACACACACACACACACACACACACACACACACACCACACACACACACACACTAAACTGTTTAGAGATTTATACTGAACAGGGCTCATAAAGAAATTGGTACAACGACAATAAAGGAGAGATTGATGTCTGTCTTATCGTTTCTTGTATTTCTTGCTCACATACTCCTGATGCATATCTGGGACCATTTGCTAAAGTTTCAGAGGCCTGAGCAATCCAGATTCATGCACGAGAAGTCTACAGTTAACCGGTTTTCATGGAATGCTGCCTTGAGTATCGACAAGGTCTGCTTGCAGTCTATGTGGATCTTAAGAAGGAGTTTGACTCAGTAAATAAGGAGGTACTGTGGGGGTTCCTACATCTCCACGGAAATCCTGCAGGAATAATCCAAATAATCCAACTAATTGCTGGTCTGTATTCAAACACTCACAGCTGAAATTAAAACTAATAAAATTAGGCTACGTGAGTGCAGATGGAATATCCCATGATAAAGTCATTTATTGTTTTTTCTAACGAGGAACTCTGGGGTAGCTAACTCTGCATTGACCAAGGGACTAAGTTTTGTTCAGTAATAAGAAAGGTAATATGTTATCTTATCCTAGCAATAAAGATTTCAGATATTTTAAGAGTTCACTGAGGCACCTACCGTTCTCGTATTTCATTTCCAGCACTAAGAATAGGCCTTTACGTAATGCTACTAAGGATGAGTACAATGCTTTGAAGAAAATATCCAAGGATAAAAGTGTATAGTGATAATAAAACCCGATAAAGACAATGAGATCATCATTTTAGATATGTGATTGTGTAAAAGATGGTGTATTGAAGATCATTCAAAATTTAATCAAAGTAAAGATGATGTACTGTTAACTCTCTTAAACAAGGAGGAGAAAACAGATTTAAAAGACAGCTAAAAGATGATAAACTTGTTGATGAAAATGCCTACTGCAGGCTGCACAATATTGGATCTAGATCTGGGATAACGTACTGGCTGGCCAAAGTGCACGAGGATAGATATCTTGTTTGGCCAATTATGTCACCAGTTGGAAGATTCATTTACAGCTACTCTAAATTTCTAATCACTGTCTTATCCCAGTGACAAGAAATCAATATACAAGTGAGTCTTTAAAATTTCCTAAAGAATTATGTAATTTGAATTTTGATAAATGTGTTCTAGCTATCTTTGATGGTAAGCCACTACACAAACATTCCTCTAGCCGAACCTATAGATATTTGCTTTGAGAATATATATATATATATATATATATATATATATATATATATATATATATATATATATATATATATATATATATATATATATATATATATATATATATATATATATATATATATATATATATATATATATATATATATATATATATATATATATATATATATATATATATATATATATACTGTTTGTAGATAGATAGATATAGATATATATACAGTATATAAAGCAAATTCCAGCATTTCACAGATCATCTACGTAAACTACTGACTTTTGTAGCAAACAACTGCTATTTCATTTTTGAATGTAACATTTATAATCAGTTAGATGGTGTTGCCTTGAGGAGTCCACTTGGGCATACTATGATGGTTAGAGAAGTGTCCACTGACTTAGAGAAGTGTCCATTGACTTTTACACCTCGCCTTTTGTCGTCTTTTGTATCCAATATGATAATAAAACATTCATGTTTTTTTATGTCTGAAAAAGCATGTTCCGCAATTTAATAATATCTAAACTCATGACAATGCAATCTAGAGTCGTATCGAAAATAGAATCAAGCATAGAGTTAGCCTTTCTGGATATTTTGGTTAGAGTTAGAGTTAGAGTTTTACCAACAGACGGATGATAGGGTTACGTTTAGGGCAAATCGCACCATTCGATTGTTTTTCAAGTTTAACGATTTGATACCTCAGGGACTGCAGTCATCTGTATATGAGTGTCAATGATGTAATGCAGTGTATATCTGGCAAGTAAAAACGCCATTTGAAGGTCCGAATCTTTTAACACCTGAGAAGGACAATAGGAACTAAACGACCAATAACCAAATGACCATTCGGAGCGATTTGTCAACACAGCCCCGCAGCTGATCATCCCATATGATGAGACTCATTTTCTGTCCTAGCTTCCCACTGTCCAGACACGAAGCTCTGCGTCAGTGTCTTTTATTTATGTAAGGATGAAGGACCCAAAGGCCAGAGCTCAGAAAGTGTTCTCTTCATGACAAAAAAACAAAATAACAGGAACAAAATCAAGATCCGTTCATTTCGAGATGCCTGGACACACTTTGCTTACAAGACTGGAGATCATAAGCAGCAGGGAATAGAGACAGACGGGAGACAGTTCCAGAGTTGACCTGCTGCTTTCATGAAGGACTGGGAGTAACGGTTAACTCATGCCTTAAAGAGCTGGACAGAAAAGCAATGAGGGTTTTTTGCTGGACAGGTGCTATGCGCCCGCTGTATTGGTGGAGGGATGCGAGCAGACAGTTCAGAGTAGCAGTGACCATTGAAGTAGCGATAGAAAGGAGTTAAAGATGCAACAGTACGACGAGGAGACAGAGGTAGAAGAGAGTCAGTAAGAGGAGGAGTGTTAATGAGACAAAAAGCCTTTGACTCCACCTTGTCGAGAAGATTGGTATGTGGGGAGCCATCCCACACGTGAGAGTTGTACTCTATACAGGGGAAACTAAAATCCGTGTATGAAGTGAAAAACTGTGCAGGGGTAGAGATAGCACAGAGTCGGCTTAGCACATATAAGCTCTTCGAGGCAGATTTTACAAGAGAGTTAATGTGATCTTTTGAAGATAAATCCCGGGAGAATGAAACCCCAAATATGTTTTAAAATGATGCAGGGTTGAGCTGGATGTTGTTAAAAATCAGAGGATACTCCTGCAGAAGATTTTCATGGGTTGTTAGATGTAAGGGTAGAGTTTCTGATGCATTAACCTTTACGCACCAGGGAACAGTTATATCTGAAGCAGTTTGTGGACAGGTGACAGAGGGTGTCGGCTATAACCACAAGTGTTAATTTGAAGTGGCTGCCATTTTCTCTCATCACCAATGGATGGTGAGAGACTCCCGTCACTGCACTCAAGCGTGAGTCACTTTGTCCCATGCCATGGCCAGGTGTAGTACGATGTCCTCTGGATCGTCCTCATCCGAAACCACTTCCACCACCCATGGCTCCTTTGCCTCTTCTACTCCAGCCAAACTCCTGCTGAAGGAGGCTAGAAAAGGACTTAGTGATAGTGCCATAGGCCATGCATTGGACAAGATTGTGTCCAGTCTAGCAGAGAGTGGCGAAACTTCCTCTGAGGATGGAGGGCGTTATGACGTAGCTATGTGTCACCTCTGATAAGGGCCTTACAGTGCTTCATGAGGTTGGAGAGGCCTACAAAAGTGGTGCATTTGTCACAGAGGGAGAGGAGGATACAGTAGTAGCTATGGAAAGAGAAGATGGTGGTGACGATGACGGTCATGTTCTTCATAAACCCTGCACCTGCATTGCACCACCACGCTCCCAGCAAGAAAGTTGCCTTCCCTCCCTGCCACGACCCTCGTCACCACAACCTAGCACCTCAAGGGCCATTTCCCCACAACATGGCCCTTCATATGTGGGGAGAACGAGATATGTGGCCACAACTCGTACACGTGGCAAGCCAGCATCACTGCAGGGAGTCCCTGCTGCTAGTGAGTCATCACCCCTCTCCTCCCCTACCTCCACCTTTCCTTCCCCTCCACCCCTGCACGTGGCTGTGGGCATGTTTGTGGTGCAAAAACGCATCTTAGTGCAGGTACATTATGCCCAAACAGCCCCAGCATCGGCAGGCTTGGCACTTTTGTGTGGGAGGAGAGTGAAGGCTTCCAACCAACGCTACCTGCTTTTGATGCAACAGGGGCAGGTGCATAGAGGGAGCACCTCTGGGAGGGACTACCAAGAATCCTGCCCATCTTCCAGTCGTTATTTATAACAACTATAATACAGTACCTGGTCAACGAGATAAACTTTCACCAGGCTATCTCTAATGCCAAAATGAAAGAATGGAAGCCATTGGAGGTGTGAGAAATGCATGTGTGGCTCACATTGACAATGATAATGGCCCTTTTAAAGAAGTATGTGCCACACGATTATCGACCAATGGACAAAATCGTTCACACACCTGTCTTAGGTAAGTATATGGCCCGTGACAGGTACAGTACTTATCCATTCTAAAGTCCCTGCACTTCAACAGGACTTATGGCCCAGCACCAAATAACAAGTTGTGGAAGATTAGGCCGCTGCTGACCATGTTCAAGGAGTCATTCATCAGGTTTTTCTAGTCATTTCAGAAAGGGATTATCGGCGTGTCGCTTGTTCATTTCCAGGGACGTTTAGCATTTATTCAGTATGTGCCTTCCAAAAAACACTGTTTTGGACTAAATTTCTTTGTCTTATGTGATTGCAATACTGGTTATGTGCTAGATGTAAAAGTGTATTTGGCTACATATGTGGATAGACCTAGTGACAATCCCCATGGGTTTTTTGCTGCAGTGGAGAAAGTGCTGATGGACTGGCAACAAAAACCACATTCTGTTTGTAGATAATTACTACACTTCCCCGGCATTGATGCAGTATTTACTTCGACATGGGAGTGGGACCTGTATAACTGTCTGTGTCTGAAGAAAGAATTTTCCACCATTCCCTGATAAGACCAAGAATGGTGCCCTGCTAACCTGCAAATGTGGTAATATGCTAGCCATTCACTGGCACGGCAAGTGGAAGGTGAACATGCTTACCACAGTTGACCAGAAGGACATGCAGGAAACAGGCAAGGCAGACTACAGGACCAGGTAATCCATGCTGAAGCCAGATGCCATCAATATTATCAACATGCAGGTCGTTGATAAATATGCTGGTTGGTGAAATATATTGCCTCTGGAAGTCTTGCAGATAGTCCAAAAAGCTTTCCTACACCTTCTAGATATCAGTATTTTCAACAGTTTAATACTTCTTAACAATGTTGTGGGTAATGTCATTGGCTAATGACAATAGAATACTCTGGTCAGCTCTCAGTTCTTTCAATAATAACTTTAACAAGTCATCACCCATTCCCCCACTAATATCATCAGTTGGCAACATTACAAATGACCCTCATGGGAAAGCAGATATCTTTGTCAGTACATTTGCCAGAAATTCTTCTATAGAGGAAGTCAGCCAGAACGTCCCAGTACTAGAACTTGACCATACAGGAAGTCAACCAGAACGTCCCAGTACTAGAACTTGACTCTCCGGAAATTATTCCACTTAAAATACAGACAAGACACGTAAAATCCATCCTACACAATTTACCTACCAACAAATCTCCAGGCCCAGATGGAATTCATTTGTTTTGAAAAAGTGTTCCTCAGAACTTGCCTCTGCTCTAGATAAATTATTCAAGCTATGCATACGTACTTCTTCATTCCCTAATTCATAGCCAATATCCACCCAATTCCAAAGAAAGGAAGTTCCTCTTACCTCTACAGACCAATAACTGTCACATCTTCTCATGGTAAAGTATTGTAAATTTTAATCAATAAGCACATAGTTAAACATCTCGAATCCAACAACTTAATAAGTGATAGACAACATGGTTTTCGCCACCATTGACATACTTAATCTCCTGACTCATACAATCCATCAATCAATCAACCTACATGGAGAAACTCATGCAGTAGCCTTTGATATCTCTAAAGCTTCCAACAGAGTATGGCACTGTTCCCTGCTGTCCAAACTCCCTTGCTATGGACTAACGTCTTTTGTTCCTCTGCTTTCCTCGTATCTCAGTGACAAAAAAAATAAGAGTAAAAGTAGATGATGTATATTCCAATTTCCACTCAATTAATGCCGGCGTTCCACAGGGATCAGTTACCTATTATTTATAAAAGTCATGTGTGGTGTCAGATTGAATATTGTTCACCCTTGTGGAATGGATGTGGAGAGGTTGCATTTAAACAACTAGACAAAATTCCAAACAAAGTTGGTGGAATTATTAATAACCCGACTGTTACAAATAAACTACCTCCCCTACAAGTAAGAAGGAATGTTGCCTCTCTTGCATTATTTAACAGATATTTTTTGGCAAATGCTCCAAGTTGCATCCATTGTGCCACCTCTCCATGCCTTCCCTCGTGCCACACGGGCATCTGGTAACGCTCATGACTGGAACGTCACTCAGCTATATTGCAGAACTTCTGCCTATCAGAATTCTTTCATTTCACGAACTGCATCTCTCTGGAATTCGCGTCCCCCGAGTTGTTTCCCTCCAAACTCCAACCTACAGCTGTTCAAATCCAACTGTTACAGATATATTATGAATGGAGAACACCAGTAATCTGATGTATGGATATTTTTTTGTTTTTTGTTTTTCCTTCCTCTGTTCTGTAAAAAAGAAAAAGAAATAGTCTCTTGCTATGCGGTATGGGAGAGAACTGACTCTGCAGCTCCTTAAGAAGTATGGAACTGTTGAGGTCGCATGTGGAAGGAGGTAAGTGTACCAGGTGCCACCAGCTGACAGATTGGTAGCCGAAGTGCACAATATCTTCGTTCATTCATTCGAAGATTTCCTGAACCTATAGTGCAGGCCGGACCATGTTAGCCCGGTCAGTGGGGTATGGGCTGGTTAAAAAACAGTAAGGGGGGAGGACAGGACCTGGGGATTGCCCAGCACACACGTCCTGTCTCCTGGCTGGCTTTGTGGTGTGTGCACAATATCTGGCACCGCTCTATCTCATTCACTTTGGCTGAACACCTGCAGGCTGCATGTTCTACAGGTGTTGCCATGTGTGCTCAACAACAAAACGTCGGCCCATAGCACACAGGGAAATGGTCTATCAGTGCTAGGAGTGCAAGGTTGCACTTTGTCCTAAGTGTTTTTTTCGTGTTCCACAGTGAACGTGAGTTCTAGGTGCAGGTATGTGGGAGCATTTATGTAAACAGCAGTCAGTGACGTACAAGTGATATGTTTTTGTGATTTTTACGAGTAATCGCATTACCAAAGCTGATATGTGAAATGTTTGTAAATATCTAGAGTTACCCTACCACTTATGAAAGAAAACCTCATGTGAACCTGTAGAAAATTACTTTCTAGGGTAGCACTTATGTTTATTGCTTGGCCTTGTTTTATAATGCAAAATATATGATATGCTCCGTACATGGGATATGAAGTGCAAATAGAATAAGTACCATAGAACAGATTTAGTAAGGAAAATATTAGCCCCATACCAGGAAAATGTGCCAAAAAGCATTAACAATAGTACAATTGTATACCTCTTGGTTTGTCATAAGTTTAGAATAAGGTAGGCTATTCATTACTGTGTGCTACCTGTGGAAAAAAATACAATGGAAAAAAGTAAATTTTCTCTCAAAATGTTTCCAAAGTGCAAGGTTGTAAGATGATGATAGAAAATTGAGTAAGTATTTAGTCCTTCACCTTTTATTGTATCTGTGTGAGTTCTCTCACACACTAACTGGGGGAAGTGTAACTCTGTTATGGCCGGAAAACCAGATGCGAGCCACATGTACAAGGTGCTGACTCATACCCATAGCTGTGAGTATGGGAAGTGGGGAAGTTTACCTACGATTTGGAAATTGCATCGGCATGAGGTCAGTTAGCATTACAAATACATCACTATCCCTCGGGAGTCAGTGTTACAAATGCTGGCCATAGTGCGCAAGACGACACCAAAGACTGGGCCATGCACTGAAGGTCAGACACATCCTTCCTCGAGCGCCAAAAATAATGCATATTCTTCACGCTCATACTCACTAAGTCTACTAATACCAAGTCGGTTCACTTCCTTCTAAAATGGCTCCAAGCTCATGCAGGGGGCGGAGCATCGGAGTGACGTCGACTTGCTCTGGCACAAAACACCAGCTCAGTTGACTCCTGACCATGATGGTGGGTGGGTGTTTGCTCCACTACTCAGACCACGACACATTTTTTTCGGTTCGGTGAAGTGAAGGAAGGGACTGAAATTTATGAGGGAAGGTGTGGGGGTGTGATGGAAGGTGTAGGGGTGTGAGGGAAGCACTTCTTTCCCTGCTTCATTTTCCCTTGTTATAGGGTATTTAATTTGAGTCTGTGGTTTTATACATTTTCTGTTACTTAGGCCAACTGACGTCACACACAAGCCACGCCTCCCTGCGCCCTGATGGAAAGTGAACCGATCTGGTATTAGTAGACTAAGCTTACTCAATGATGGGACCACCAAAGATATTACATCATAAGAACCTCATTACTGTATACCACCAGGTTCACTGCATCAACAGTCACCACAACCTCATCATCACATCACCATCACATTACCAGTATACGAATGTCATCACACCACTAATACCCTATTACTGCATCACACATCACCGTAGGGGTAGGCAGCCCCGCCTAGGGAAGTACTACCGCCAAGGTAACGGGAGACTCAGGGAATAGCCTGGATTCCATTTTCTCTCCTAGGCCTTGGTAGCTGGTTACATATCGTTCTGCCTCAAACATCAGAGAGCATCAGGCTGCCCTCTTTACACAACACACTCATCCACATCATATCACATTGCCTTAATCCAGCTATCCTCTCTCCATAAAACACCAATCTTGTCATTACATATCATACACATTTCACAACACATCCCTGCTCTCCCCCCCATAAAAAGAACCATGGCTGCTGCTATACTGGGAATTAGTGCAGTGGTTTCTCAGGTGACCACCACCAGCAGGGCTGGGTCGTTTGCACACGGCCCTCCCGGTCATCATCAAGTGACTGTGCCACCTCCAGTGTTCTGACGCCATAAATCTGCTCGTCAGTGCAGTAAAATTTTGTATGCAGTATTAGGGGACTTCATTCCAACATCAACTCTGTTCAAAATTTCCTCCAGTTTGAATCCCCTGATCTGCTATTTTTGACAGAGACACAAGTAAGCTCCACCTCTGATTTAACTAGATTTAATTTTCCTGGTTATATCTTGATTCAAAATTTCAGACCCAAAGGAGGTGTATGTTGCCTTGCTAAATCAGAAATTGCCATGGAGATTACTAAATTTAATTGCCCATATTTCGACTATTCCATATACAAATTAAATTCTTTTGGTAAAAGTAAGTATTTCTGTTGTGTTTATCGTTCCCCTAATGCCCCTCCAGAGCCGAGTTTATTTGACTCTCTCCCTTCACAACTAAGTGTCCTCAACATTAATACTGCATCAGAAATTACTATTCTGGGTGATTTTAATGTCCATAATGTTGAATGGCTCACTTATTCAGCAAGAACTGATGACTCTGGTCTTGAATGTGAGCTATTTGCAGAACACCTCATTCATTAATTTCACCCAGTTAATTCCAATCCAACCCACCCGTGTACCAGACAACCTCGATCAAAATCCCCACCTATTGGACTTGTTTCTAACAACCAATTCAGATAATTATAGTGTCGAAGTGAAGTCCCCCCTTGGATCCTCTGATCATTGTCTGATTCAGGCAACCAGTTTAACACTTACCACACCCTCCTGCTCTGAACAGGTCGTGGTGACTAAATGGCACTACCACAGGATGGACTGGGAGGGACGCCATAATTTTCTCATGGATGTTCCTTGGACCTCCTTTTTCTCCCAAGATGCAAATTCCACATTGGGCCACATACAGGATTTCATTAAAGTCGGCATGGAAACATTCATTTCCCCATCATAGTTACAGAAAAAGATGTAATTCTCTCTAAATGGTTTGACCAAAATTGTGCTAGAGTAACAGAACATAAACCAATAGCTTCTATAACACTTACGGTACAGTATGCAAGGACCAAAACCAAAGAAGCCTTTAACTATTATAAAAATATCACAGAAACCATGCTAGAAACTATCATCAATCTTTCTAAAGCAAACTTTCTGCATAGTCAGGCTAACAAACAACTAAACAACCCAAATGATAACATAATATTCTGGTCAACCCTTAATTCATTCAAAACTAACTTCACTACCACATCTTCCATTCCACTTTTACAGTCCCCCAGTGGAAATCTAGTAAATGACCCACGTGGAAGAGCTAAACTTCTTGTTGACATGTTTAAAAAAAAACTCAATCCTAAATACAGAAAATTACAATATTCCTGTATTTGATTTTGATTCCCCTCAAATACCTCCTTTCATGATTCTCACCAGATACGTACAAGCTGTATTACAGAATCTCTCAGCAGACAAAGCTACTGGTCCAGATGAAATTCCTTCAATAGTACTTAAAAATTGCTCCTCGGTGTTGGCTCCTGTATTGGCAAAATTTCTCTGCTTATGCATCCGTACCTCAAGTTTTCCAGCCTCTTGGAAAGAAGCAAATATCCATCCTGTTTCTACAAAAAGGGGCAACTTCTGATCCACATCAAACTACAGACCAATGATGCAAAAACTTCCATTCTCAGGTAAAGTTTTTTGAGACACTAAATAACAAACACATAATCAAGCATCTAGAAATCAGGAAATTATTCAATGATCGGCAGTATGGATTTAGATAAGAATGTTCAACTGTAGACGTTCTTATCCATCAGATGAACAAAACATTAGACCAACACGGTGAAACACACACAATAGCACTAAGATTATCATCTAAAGCATTTGACAAGAAGTATGGCACCAGGTACCTTATTGTCAATAAGATGTCACACTATGGCCTTGCATCACTGGTTCCTCTAATTTCTTCTTACCTTCATAATAGAAAAATACGGTTTTCATGGTAAGATGGCATTGTATTCTCAAGTTTCCATTCCATAAATGCTGGCGTACCTCAGGGATCAATTTTGGCACCAACCCTCTTTCTCATTCATATAAATGACCTCCTACCTGTCACTCACAACCCAATACACTCTTATGCTGATGACTCGACCCTTCATAGTTCCTTCACATTTAGTACCTCCATTACACAATTTGATATTATAAATTCCCAAATAAACACAGCAATTTCTCTGAACCAGGACCTTTCTGAAACTAATCAATGGGGACAAACAAATCTGGTCTCATTTAATGCTCAGAAAACTAAATACATTAATTTCTTCAACAGAAAGAATCCCTCAGACTCTCACATAATTTTAAATGATTTTAGTGTTCCCATATCCACTATAATTGATATCCTAGGTGTTACTCTAAACCCCAACCTAAGCTGGACAGCTTATTGTTGAAATCCTTGCTACAAATGCATCCAAAAGGAGGACTCATGTACAGAGTTCAGTGAGGTTCTTCTACTGACGAAACAGATGGCCACAATATATATATATATATATATATATCATATATATATATTTTATGTGTCCTACTACTGGGCAGGCTTCACAGTCTGCTCTCAATGCCCAAGTAGATCCTCTGCTAGCCATACCATACACCTCTCTACATGTCACCACTTCGGCGCTAACACCCCACCGTCCATATTGAGTACATGCTACTGGGCTGTCTCATACAGGACTGCAAATGTATTACAGTATTAAGTGGGGCTACTTTTTATGATATGTCGACAGGTCATCTGGTAGATCAGGTAAGATACTGCTATTTTGATATTCCAAATCCTTAAACTGTTCCTACTGCCCCAGCCAGGATTCGAGACCTGGGTCCATCAGGACTGCAGGCCGCCTCTCTACCGACTCTCCAGGAAATATACAAAAGATTATATGCGTTCTCAGATCGAGCTATAGCTGTTCACCACTGTGGACTGGATGTGGAGCGGTTGCATTGAGGCAGTTGGACAAAATTCCAAAAAATAAAGCCATTAGATTAATCAATAATCACCTGCCGTCACGCAAGACCTTCCCTCATTATCTAGTACGTAGAATGTGCTTCTTTATGTTGCTTCTTTAGCATTATTTTATAGATATTTTTACCGTAAAGTGTTCTGACGGGCTGGCCTCAGTTGTTCCTTCCCTTACATTTCTCCCGAAAATACTCGGGCAGCTGGGAGCGCCACATGAATTCACACTCTTTCTCCCGCAATGCAGAACCTCTGCTTATCAAAGTTCATTTATCCCCAGAACTACTACCCTCTGGAATTCTAAAGCCATTCCTGGGAGATTGTTTCCCACAAACATTTAATCCACTTCAATTCATATCCAGTTGTTATTGCAGTATTTTATGAATGGAGGATGCCTTTAGGCTACATGGACTTATTTTTTTCCTCCTTTATTTTTCCTTCCTCCATTCATTGCCTATTAAAAAAAAAAGTAATACGTTCTCCTCACAAATATATTCTCAGAGTCACTAAACATGATATCACAACTGCTTCACTGCACCAGAACACACAGCCACACCACAAAACCCCTTTCATACTACCATCACTCCGCCACTACCTGTCAACACCATATCACACCACACCACTGAGTAACATTCATATTGTCTCCATCACGCTTTATTATACCACCACACCACACCCAGGATCCGTTCACACTCTACATTTTTACTCCATTACATTGACATCACATCACCGTGCCTGACATTCACATCTCCACCACATCACCACCATGAGTACCTCACTCCAGCAGTTAATTCCGTTCAACTGACCGGACTTTGACCTTTCTTATGGCAAGGCCTTTTTATTCCCCGACTCTCCAATCCCTCCAATTCCAGTTTCAACCCCTCACCCTTCACTGTCTTTCATACTTCCCAACCTGTCGCCAACCCTTCCCTAGCTTCCCATCTTTAACCCACCCCAGTGGCTTTCCATTCTAATCCCACCCCCTCTCAGCCTCCCTCCAAGCACCCCTTCCTCGGTCTTTGACTTTCCACTGTCCTCCTCAGACCTTTCTCCCATTCCCTCTAATCCCCATTCCACCTAATACCCACATCTCACGGCTTACCACTCACCCTCCAACCCCAATTCATCTTTCCCCCGGGTTCAAAATATCCCTTATCTCATTACATCAAACTCCCACCTGTTATTCACAGCAGCTAAGAAGATCTCTCCACGTTTCTTATTCAGAGTATACCTAGACTTCTATATTACCCAGTGACTGCAGGTGAGACGAAAATATATAATTTTTATTTGGATATTGTTTGGACTGAACTTAAGGTATGTAAGAAGGTGCAGATTGTATGAGAGTGCTATTACTTTTCCTGTATCTTATTAGCTTGTGTGTGTGTGTGTGTGTGTGTGTGTGTGTGTGTGTGTGTGTGTGTGTGTGTGTGTGTGTGTGTGTGTGTGTGTGTGTGTGTGTGTGTGTGTGTGTGTGTGTATTCTAACCATAACACGTATATATCTATATACTGATCTCTGAAAAACTGTACTTATCTCGCCATGTATTCTGCACTTTATCTTATATATCTGTATTCAGTAAACTCTCAGTTGTTTGTTGGTGCAATATTTGGCCCAATGCAATATCCATCGCAGCTATCTTGGCTTATTCAAGCAATATCCGGCTGAATTATGCAACATCCGGTGTAGAAACGGGACGTAACAGGCGGTCCGGTGCAATATCCAGCATTGAGATATCTCAACCGGTTCATGAGTGGTAGCCAACCAGAGCCAGAGAAAATTCCAAAACTCGGGAGACAATGAACACACCCGTATTGCACCAGCCAATCGGAAAACGTTTTGGGCGTGACTTATCCAGCGCCCCAAGAATCACCTCCGCACTCTCATTCTCACCTATGGATGTTGTAGAGTCAGAACGTGCCTGTGCACCCCGTCTCCTCCCTGTACATGCAGTCGCATAAACTCCCTGAATTGCTTTTACTAACTCTGTGGCGTCCTATGTTCAGAAAGCTTCTTTACTGTGCTGGAATATGATGATTGCAAAGCTAATGGCCCCTTGGTGCTCATGTCCTAGATCTCTGTTGTGATGGTTAAACTACCCCTGTGTTGTATTCTGTACTGTACTGTTTACAAGTGCAATCCCCCAAGTTACTCTCCATCAGTGTCAGCACTTGGTGTGTACAGTACATACAATAGTCCACTATGTATAGTACCTTGTATTACTCTCAACTGTATCATTGCTGTACTTTTTATCATGCTTAGATTTTCATCTTTTACTCGTGGTTTTTAGGATGGTCGAGATGGATAGGATCACAATATCCTGTTCAAAGCTGAATGTTGAGCTGGATATGCAATATCCAGCATTTCACGTTATTCAACGTAGGGCTTGACTGAATCACAATGGATATTTGTGAATTTGCTGTATTTGTATCCTGATCTGTCTGTCTCTATCCCTATCTGTGTGTCTGTTTATCTATCTGCTTAACTGTTCAGATACAGTGATTTTTAAAAAAGCCCACAATCTTCAGACGATTTAGTAATTACTAGAGGAACATCATATATATAAAGAGTTAACAACCATAATTAAAATATTAATAAATAAATATTAAAAACATTCCATAAAATGATTAAAATTGTAAGGAGGGTAAGCTTGATGCCAAGAAGCCCCTGGAAAACGTCAAGGCAATGAAACAATATATAACCATCCCTACACTTTTTTTAATGGAAGTCTTTTGTGCACGGCATATTTGTTTATAAACTGTGGAATTATGCCAAACCATAATGACCTGTAATGAAGTAAAAAAAAAAGTATGGATGGATTACATGTTCTTTTAATGCCTTGACCGTGTTTAAATGGAGTTTCGTTTTTCGCACACTGCAGTCTGCACATCATCATACATTTTATCAAACACTTTTAATATTTGTTTTACTGACTGTTTAAAGCCTCTGTGTTTACGTTCTTCAAACTAAGGTCACAGTAGGGAAGGGATTAATGAAGGTCCTGACAAACACGCTCCCATCTCACCTTAACTGAGAAAGTAAATCATCTGAAGGTAATAACAATAATCTAGAGATGGTAAGTAGATTTAGCATAAAAGACGGACCACTGGGAGGGTACTGTACAATACCCTTCCCTGTGATCGGTCTTTGAACTCTTCACCTTGCCTTGTGACTATGATTTTTGACTGCTTGTTCTCAAACGTGAACTACTTTATTCTTGGATGATCATTAACACCTCCACTAATTGTGATTCAAATTATATACAAATTGTTTAAACTGATCTTGCCCTTTGCCTTTGACCCTTGACCTTTTTTCTCATAATTGAGTATTTTAATCTTTGTCTGACCCCAGATACTTCCACCAAGTTGAATCCGATTTAAATAACAACGTTTTGAGTTAAGGGGCTGAAAATTTAACTTTGTCCTATGGCATTATATTTTGACCGACTGTTTTAAAAATTGAACAGCTTCACCCCAGGTGCAGCAACTACTCCCTCAGCAAGTTTGACTGAAATCGAAGAAACTGCAAAGGTTGACCTTTTCATGACCCTTTTCGGGCAATATATTCCATGCTTACTACCTAGTGGTGTATGTTGGAAATAATGATAGATTTTGTTACTTTAGAGCTGGAAGAGTCAAAGAAGGAAGAAGAAGAAGAGAAAAAAATCAGATAAAAAAACAATTTTTGTCGATTGTGTTTTGTTAGCGGTATGTTTTAGCAACTTTAGGGAAACATTTAGGTATTGAAAAACATGAAGATTAATGTAAGATCCATAAAAAATAATACCTATCACTTTGTGTGTGGAAGTTACAAAGGATTCTATAAATCAAGGCTTGTGAGTAAGTCGGAACCATCGCTACGTAGAGTGTGTACCGACACATTGATAAAGTAGTGATTTCCAAGTAGTGTGTTTCGAAGAATGTAAATAACCATGTGTGTTAGTGTATAGGTACGTTAGAGAACTGGTGTCTGTGTGTGTGCAGGTGCCTTGGAGACCCGGTGTATGTGTGAGGTGTGGGGTGGGGAGTTGAGTAAGGTATCAGGAGAGAGAGAGAGAGAGAGATGATGTGTAACAAGCCAGGTCTGTCTGTGGAGAAGTGTATAAGAGGGCAAATGTGTGAGTGGGCAGATGTATGTAGTGCGCAAATGTATGAGTGTGCAGGTGTGTAAGAGGCTAGTTGCGTTAGTGTGTGTGTGTGTGTGTGTGTGTGTGTGTGTGTGTGTGTGTGTGTGTGTGTGTGTGTGTGGACAAGTGAATGAATGGGAAGGTATGTAAGAGGGCAGATGTGTGAATGGGCATAAATATAAGTGAGCATGTGTAGGAGTTCGCATATGTTTGAGTGACCAGTTGCATGTGTTTACAGGTGTGTGAATGGGCAGGTGTGTTCATGTGGACGTACGTGAGTTGACGTACGTGTGGGTGTGCAGTTGTATGATCTGACAGTGTGTGTGACGTTGTGTGAGTGGGCAGATGTATGAGGGTGTGACGGTTAACAGGTACATGAGTTGATGGGTGTAGAGTGTGCAGGTGTGTGAGTTGATGGGTGTGTGAATGGACAGGTTTGTGAATATGCAGGTGTGGCAGGTTGATGGGTGTGTTATGGGGCAGGTGTGTGAGTGGGCAGGCTGTGTGTGAGTGAGAATGTTTGTGAACATGTTAGTGAGATTGTGAGAGAATACTGGTAAGTAGATGTGTGAGTGTGAATAGAGTGTGTGAGAGAGCAGTTGTGTGATTGAGCAAATGTGTGTAGGCTTGTGTGTAAGAGGACATTTGTGCCAGTGGGTACGTGAGATAACAATCGATGGGAATGTGTAGAAGGGAGCAGGTGTTTATGAGGGCAGCTGTGTAGAAGGTAGAGTGTGAGGGGTCAGGAGTAGGTCTTTGTGTGTGTGTGTGTGTGTGTGTGTGTGTGTGTGTATGTGTGTTGGGAGATGGGGTCTTTGTGTACATGGAAGCTTTGTGTGATATGTAACAGTTCTGCTTGGAGAACCAGGTGGACCACAGCAAAAGAGGGGGAATTCATGAAAACTCTCTATTTGGACATAGGTGTTTACTTTTGAGTTCGTTATTAAACGTAATGTACATACTCATAAGCGATATAGTTATAAGTTGGACTGCAAAACTTGAGCATGACTGAAAGCTTCAAGGTAATTCATCATCACTCACGAAAACAGTAGAGCTACGTAGGGACATTATTGAGATAAAGAAATTTATCACAGGCAGTAGCAAATGCAGTTCCACCTAGCAAATGCAAGATGATACATGTTAGTGGTGCAAATCCAAGAGCAAACTACTCTTTGTTATGGAATGCAACCAACAGCAATGAGTTGGTGAAAAATTAAGGTATACTCTTCAATAGCAACCTAATTTCAGAAATCAGTTCACAGAAGTAGAGAAGAAAGCACAGAGGCTTTTTGGTAATAAAAGAGACAGTATTGATTCAGACCCAAAAGTAGCTCTATCTCTATACACCAATTCTCTACTTGTGAGGCCGTATCTACAGTATGTTGAGCAGTTTTGGTCGCCGATTTAAAAAGTGACATTTCATGAAGATTGAGAGAATCGTGGCAATGGCTGCTATTCTGATATCCTCCATCAAGCACATGGCATACCAGAGAAGACTGCAGGCACTAGACATTTTTTTTTTTACGGACTACGTAACCGTGCAGAGTTAACTGAGGTTTTCAATATTCTTTATGGTATAAAAGACATCAGCTACGAGCTCACATAGCAACTCAGCGAGGAATCGGGGATGGAAGCTTGAATTAGACGTTTCTACCGTGATACACTTGATAAGAACTTCCCTTAACGGATGTGCAATCTTTGGAACTGGCTACCGGCAGAGATAGCTGACAGCTTCTTGATCCAACAGTTTAAGATATAGTGTAGTCAAGGCTATGTTAGGCCGAATTTATTGGCACCTTGATGCTTCCTCCTTTCCTGTAAACTATTCAAAATATTACCATTTTCTCTTCAGTAGGCTTTATCTTTCTTTTCCGTGCCCACATTACGAGTGGGAAGAGACCACCGTTTCATTGTCTGAGTAACAATGTACTGTACATGACATTTTCAATCATGATGCCTCATCGGTATGGTTCGTGAAACCTAGAGGTATACTATAAGTCTGTGTTTCGCTCTCTCTCTCTCTCTCTCTCTCTTGCTTGACTCACATCATGTATAGGGTAGCCTTGGCAAAAATATCTTCAGGTGCGTCTTTTCTTACTCAGCAGCGACTTTTTTCTCAGTACACCTAATCACCATCTTCCACATACAGGAATAAAGTTCACGCTTCAATGCGTACTACTTCTCATTTGAGGTTGGACTTTCATAGTAACTCTTCCTGACGATATTGTACTCGAGAAACTAGGTTGGGAAATTTACAGACCAATAAAACTAACCTAGGTAAAACCGATCAGTCTTTATAGTAGTCTACAGTACTAATATTAATTCCAAGGACTAACGTGGAGAGATTGTGAAAGAAATTAGGTTTAAAGTGGTTAAAGCAAATATCAGCTTTTTTCGTGTTGTTTACATATTTTATGACAGAAAACAGTGTAAAAGCAACTCCCATTTTCATTGGTCTTTGAACTAATATGACTTTTTTTTTTTTTTTTTTACTTCTGACTACAACCAGGATTTTGCTTGTTAAGAAACGACCTTTTGTACAGAAAGGAAACGGGATCATGCACACCAGATACGTCCAGCTGGAAACTCGCCACAAAGCTGAGTAAAATCGTCTGGTTGTTTCTTACTGAAATGCAAAAAACGAAAAAAATTACCATGATAATGAAATTACCAAGACATAAGTTCTTCAATGACTGCATTTCTCTTTTCATTGCGTCTCGACACACAGACGTCCTTGACATACTCTCAGTTGAATGACAATGTATGAGGCTAGCAGGAATACATTACTGGACCTATCCCCATCCTGAGAGAAATAATAGTAACAGATTTAACATTCAGACTTTTATAACTGGTAGACGAATAAAATCGTTTAGCATTAGTCAGGATAAAATACTTGTTTCGTCCCGATCTTCATCGAGTTATAACACTTCCCTCTACTGAATGTAGTTGTCTGACATTAGACGGGAAAGGAAGCGACCACGGAAGAATTAACAAAGCACCACTGCGTAATATTATACTAGTCTCTTATCGTACCGCATTGAAAGACTAGCATCTCATCTTCACAGAACTCAACAGTGGAGGTCTGTATCCCGTGAGAATGGCTTTCACCCAGATTTTTGTTTTATCTCAGTGACTTTTCGAGATTCATTAGGTCTCTCTCTCTCTCTCTCTCTCTCTCTCTCTCTCTCTCTCTCTCTCACACACACACACACACACACACACACACACACAATCCTTCCTGACAGAGCAGGGGATACGTGCACGAACAAAAATGTAAATACTCGCACAAAGGCAAAGGATCTTTTTGGATGATCCTCACTTTGATCTTATCGACGGGTGGCATATTTCCTATCGTTTGTTTCTACCTGTATCTCGGTCATGGATAATGAAACAGAATTCCTCGCCTGTCCCACTTTTATATGATAATCTTTTTTGTTTTAGCAAAAAAATTTTCTTGGATTTCTTTTCAGTCTTATTTTATTTTGGATATAACGCCAACCACTTTTCTAGCTACTTTTATATTAGGAAAGAATATGTTCCCTGATTATTTTCCTTTACGTTGTTAGCGACAGATGTTCCATGTATTATTGTCGTTTTTGACTTCGGGATAATATATTGGATCTTATTATGTGTCCTTGTTTTTCTATACACGCGCGCGCGCGCACGCATGCGCACACACACACACACACACACACACACACACACACACACACACACACACACACACACTTCTATCTATCTGTCTACAGTAGAGATAGGTAAACAGATAGATGAATGAGAGAGAGATAAACGGAACAGAAGAATAGATAAATATACATATATTGACAACAATGAATGTACTAGGGCTTCTTTATCTTCGAGTTTTGTTTATGATATATTTCAAACTTGGTATTTCATTATATATATATATATATATATATATATATATATATATATATATATATATATATATATATATATATATATATATATATACAGTATATATACACACAGTATGTATAGAAATAAATCCCCAGTTTAACAGTACCTCAGGAGACTGAGTATCTGAGTCTCTGATCACGACGAGGCCACTGGATGTCAGTCGTCTGCAATGGGCAATGTCCGTTAACTGGGAGAGCAATACGTATGTTTCCTATCTGATTTTACTCCACCAAGGGTGTGATAAAAACGAAAGTGTGGCCAGGTAGCGTAAAGTGGGGTCGGTATTAATTTTTATAATTTGGGATTGTGTTGTATCGTATTCATTTAATTTCAACATTTGCCAGAAATCCCACCTCAGATGGTCCATAGGAATAATAACATGTTTTTCATCTTTAGTAAAGCAGAATTCCCCCAATTATTTCGTATAACGTATATCGTTCTCCCTTGGTACTCCAAAACGAAGTAATAATCATCAAAGAACAATTGTCAACTCTTCTGATATTCATGCCATATATTAGTGATAGTATATATATATATATATATATATATATATATATATATATATATATATATGGAGCCTCTGTAGTACAGTGGTAGAGTCTGCACGTTTCGTACATGGGTGAACCAGGGTTCGCGCCCCGCCAGGATAATAAGCTTTGGGAGTGAACTACTGGCCAAGTACTGCAACGGACACAAGGAGTGCTGTGGTTGAACCAGTGTCGCATACTATAAGAATGCTTGCAACCAATCTATTGCCCGGGCCGATTACCACTTGATTCACAGACTACATACATATCCAACGCCACTCGAACACTACAGGCACACTTACAAGCACTTCTACCACCCTTCCTTATAATCTCTACTGAACAGCCTAAGCCACTTGGTAGAGATACATTGGCTATATCGTCCCGACTTCGGTCGAGAGTAGACCGATCCTGCAGTGGATACTCAAACGGCTGATGAGGAAGAAGGATATATATACTGCTACTCTTCTGTCTGCTGCTACATGCTCTTATACATATATAACCTACCACGAATCATTTCCTGTACAAGCACCCCACGGGATGCTATGAGCCTTCGTTGAACTCTCTCCATAATATTTGTCTCTTGCCACTTTCCTTCAGGTCCCACTAACACTCCTCTCCTGCTTCTCTTTTCGTGTCCTCAACCAGATTTGCCTCGGCCTGCCTCTACCTCTTCTTCCTCTAACAGTCCACTCTAAGCACATCCTATATTAAACTGCCTTCTTTTTTGTATATGTGCCCTGGCAGCCTCCGGCGAGACAGTCTCACATGCTCAATAACTGGTTCCACCCTCGTAATATCCCTTACTCTTTCATTTGTAACTCTGTCTTGCCACTTTACCCCAAGAATCCTTCTAAGTATTTTATTCT